>NC_056750.1:797817590-798417590 GCF_019279795.1 Protopterus annectens
AAAGAATTTTGTCAAATTTTGACCTCTTCTGTAGGAACACCTGATTCTGTCAGGTAAAATATTTAAAAAAAAGAGCCATGTCATAATAAATACCATTGACTTTGTAGGACTTTTTAAATTTTTTACTATTTTTCCCATAATTCATAGTTAAATAGATCTTGTGTTTATTATCCGTTTCTTCAGGTACACATGTATTACATAATAAAGCATCATTTCTCTGAATAAGAGAAGTTCTGTGAATAGCTGAATCTGCAATAATCATTTCTCAAATCATTTGACTTGTTTCATATCCTTTTAATATGCTGGAAATAGGAAAATGGAATATTATATTTAATGAGTGGAGAGTGTCAACTCTTGGCATGTAAATAACTAAACGTATGAAAAGGCTTTCTAGAAACAGAAACCATCCACAAGTTTAGTCACCGTGACACAGCAAGAACATTACTAATAAACAAATCAAAGTTATATGCAAATTTAATACCAAAAGCATTACAAGTCAATCTGCCTTGCTGACAGCATCCAACAATCATTGAGAAAATGTTTCCATGGTAATAATGCACTTGCTATATTTTGTTGGTATGATTTCGAAAACATATTTTTCCTCAAAATAACCCATTCTCCTAAACGCAGCAGATCTAGTTTGTCAGTATTCTTCTGTACTGAACATTCAGGTCATTTTGTCCTCTGTGAACCAGTATTCGGTATATTAGCACCTGTTATCTTAAACAAGAGACTTACAAAGAAGGTTTTTCACTGTCAATTGAATTCTTTTTGAGAAACCCATACAAAATGATTTGAACACAGTCATTTCTTTAATTAATGGCTCATCCTTGTTACTGTTTTTCCTAGAATATAGTACAAGTAAAATGAATAAATACATTGTTATTAAAATGGTTCACTGAAACATTTTTTTAATTTATCTAAGTAATAGCAGTTAATAAATCTCATGAGCTGAGATAGTTTGGACTTGTTTCTTGATCTTAATTTTGACTTAGAACAGCTTCATGTTTGCAGTGCTGTTGTCCTTTGTAAGGTTTTGCAGATAGCTAAGATGAACCCTGTTTAGATGTCAGTATTTTGGCTACTGATCCAGTGTTTTTTTAGTAAATTTTGAGGTCTCCTTTTGGCCATTTTCTAAGCTGACTGTTGTTTTCTGGTTTGGCAATTCATTCTGTCTGTATATTAGTTTTCATGTCACGTCTGGGGGCCATTCATAATTTTCATTCCATGTTCTGTTCATAAATTTGGATGTGGACTGTGTTGTTTTTATCGTGCTTAATATTTCTTGATTTAGCAGGTTTCGTCTTTCTTATTTGTGATGTTTTATGAGACATCTGTGTAGTGCCATAGCAGGCATCCTTCATACGCAGGCCACCCAGAATGCAGCATGTACACCCTGTGTACATTGCAGTCAGAAGCACACAACAAGTTCCAGTGGAATGAGTGACCAGCAAAGTAGCCTCTGTGCCAAGCAGCAGTGCAGAATGTAAACACAACACGTATGGTATGAAACACAAACTTTTCCCAGTTCATACTTGTCACTGGAAGTGCAACAGGAACTGAAAGCAAAGCACGGATGAAGCACACATTTGAGACATACACATACATGCATGTATGTCCACACACACACACACACACACACACACACACACATATACATTGATGCAGATATAGCCATCACCTTTATAGATATGTTCTTCTTCTAGCAATCAGGCACATGGGGTATTAAGGCAAACAGACCATCAGCATGGTGCCAGATTCCTCAGCAGCAGGTCCTTTTTCTCCACATGGACGTTGGGTGTAGCAGACACCCCACTACTCATTCCTCAGATGATGGTTGTGTGCAAATATTTTTTCTGTCATATGGGTGCACACACTTGCACTACCCATCAAGGACTTCTTGTGAACACTGCTGTGTGACTTGTGCTGGGACACCAGCTCATCACTGCAGGGTGCCTGTAGGTCACTGGCCATGCTAGTGTATCTGCAGCTGCATGTCTTTAGGTGTTAGTGCATGCCTTTGGCTGTACTGTTATGTGGATGTGGGTTTACCTCCTGAGCATAGTTCCAGTATCTGCGGATTGTGTATTATAAGTACGCTGCATATAAGGACTAATTTGCATATGTGCCATGTATCACTGCCCTCTGTGGTATTCATTGCTGAATGTCATCAAGGGTCATACCAATATCCAGTTTGGGTTGTGTTAGGCCATGGACATACCTTTTACTGTGCCAGACCCAGCTCACTGAAGACCACATTTACAAATCATACCCGTACTTAACTTCTTGTGACCACAAGGCCCAAGGATATTTTTGTATTGTTGACTAGCAGGATAGCCATTAGAGGATGATCTCAGAGGCCTTTTGATGGGTGACACAAGTAAGGGAGAAGTTATTTGTTTTGTCAACTGTTATTTTGGGGGAGAAGAGGAATTCCATTGTTAAGCACCAACCTTACTGTTGGATGCAGTCAGTATTTTAGTTCCACACTACTCATTCTGAATATCCCTTAAATTTTTTTTTGTGTGTCCCATTTCCTGGTTCTAGTGACCTTTATCACTAGCAATGCAGTGGGAAATCTTTGCATGATCAAATGATAATTAGTGTCACAGTAATTTTTCTGCCTTTACTGATAACACGGCTACTGTTACTAATAGATCATATCAGCAGTTTTTTTCTGGTATCCTAAAATAATATTAAATTTGCAAAAACATCATAAAGCTATTTTATCAATTATGAAAATTTGCTCTGTTGTGCTTATTTTCATTGAAATCTTCAAGGTTTTTCCTTTATTCCTGTCGTATCTAGAACAGATATTATACACTGTCCCTTTGCTTGTTTCCTTTTTTCATATACTTTACCATTTGGAATACAGTACAACTATTTTTAGAGGGATTCAACATGTTCACAGCTTTGTGTTTCTTACAGTTTCAAAGATGCAGAAAGCAATGACCTGGTACCAGTAACTAAAGAGGATGACTTGAAGAGAGCCTGGCAACAGACAAGGAATACACGTCTGACACTGTGGTGCAAGGTACCCACTTACATTTTAAATCTCCATTTTAAGTGCCTTAAATAAAAAAATACAATTGTTCTGAATATGCAAAATAGTTCATTTTATGCACAAAATAATGCAGTATGAAAAGTTTTTCTTACTGAGCCAGAATAAACTTAAATGGGTTAGAAAAAAATGAAATGAGAGTGTAACAAGGATTTATGCAAGTTGACACTTTTTCTCATTTATCCTTTACTGAGAAGCTTTATATATTTTATTTCTGCTCTTCATTTTAAGTGAGTTTGAAAATAATAGGCTGTTTCATAAATGTGTGCGTGTGCGTGTGTGTGTGTGTGTGTGTGTGTGTGTTTGTGTAGCAGTATATATCTATGGGGAAGTATGTATGAAGGTATTAAAAGCACTTATTTCTGCACTTCATTAAAAAAACAGACTAAAAAAAACTGATTTCTGGTTGTTGACTTAGGGTGAGTAGCTGGAGTAATATAGTCCAAAAACAGAAAAGTATCAGGAGAACATTAGGTACCCAAGCTCGGCCATCTAAAACAAAGACGTAAACGGAAGAAAACCAAGCCCAAAGCCCACCACACCCCCTAACTAAATATACCAACTCCAATGTCGCACTACCGTGGGGGTAAGGGGCAAAGTTCAACAGGATGGCCGAGGGGTTACTTATTTGCAGTGAATAGTCGGTGTTCAGGGATGTTGGTTTTGTGGTGCTGTCGGTTTTCTCGTCTTGTTGAAATGGGTTTCGGGTAAGTGACATTTCGCTCATCTAAAGTACACCCGTGTGTGTGTGTGTGTGTATATATATATATATATATATATATATATATATATATATATATATCGCCATAGGTACATCTTTAAATTTGAGATCTCCCAGGTTCAGAATTTCCTTTCAAGAAGCCTATTACTGTAACACCACCAATTTAGTTTATCTTGCTTTTTGTGTTCAATGTGATGCGTTTTATATAGAGAAAACCATCAGGAAGTTGAGTGATCGCATTAAGGAACACTGTCAGGCATTAAGAAAGGGTGACCTTAAAAATGCATTAGATGGGCATAATTTGGGTAGCCCTCAGTGCAAAGAATTCAACTTTATTGCATTAGGAAAAATTTCTAGTTTGTGGGGAGTTTGCAGCCCCTAGCTTGAAGTGAAAGAACTCAGATGGCAATTTAAACTGCAAGCAGACACGCCCCCTGGTTTAAATGGTAATTTAAATGTAAAAAGCATTCTAAAATGGAACAGGTAGGATAGAAAAAGGAATCTTAGCCATCCAAAGGTGGTTACATCATTTGTAACTATTAATTTTCTGATGAAGTTCAACTTTTAACATGAATGAACGAAAGTGCTGAAATTTGTAAGCTTTGTATGTTTTGAAAGTGACGATTAAAGTTTTCCCCCTTTAAGTTGTGGCTGTGGTTTATGTTCCCCCAAGTCTGAAAAAGGTTTCCTTTTTAATAGGTTTTTGGTTTGTAACCTTTTGACAGTTTTATCTTTGGTTTAAGTCATTTTCTGTCTGGATATGGAGGATATACCAGGGAACTCGTACCGTGATGGCAGCCAAGATCTCCTCAATCTCTTTAACTGCAGTTTACCATTTGAAATAGCCTCAGCTGTACAACATTTAATGGTGTAGTAAAAAGAACACATGACATCCTAAGGAGATTTGGATCTTATGGAGCTAACAGCAGACAAGTAACAAACCCAACAACCACAAATACATCGGAGCAGCATCCCGATGGCCACACAGGAGTCAATAACTTTCTGGATGAGATTCTGGCACCCAACAATAACGACCCTTTCCTGGCTTGGCAAGAAAACATTCAATCCAGTGCATCTAACATGTTACTGGGATATGTTTCAAAGATAGCTACCTGTGGTAACTGTAAACATCTTATCTTTAAGCTCGAAAAACTTCACTAATTACAAAAGTATTGAATATAATGTTTTTTACCTCACCAGCTGTGTTGACAATGATATTGTTTCTCAAGGGCTGAGTTTTAGTAAATTCCCCAATGCCATTGACCCAAACAGTGATATTTATCATTCCCTTTATCAGATTTTTAACAAAGCTGGTATTAAAAGTTCTCTAAACTTTAGTAGTCCATAATCGGAAAAGAATGGAGAATTTGATTACAGAAATTAAAACACTAAGTGACTGTATCCTTGGGCATCCTTATTTCCAATCTGTTAAGTCTGAATGGATGTGGATCGATGCTAAAGTTTCCAGACATGTAGCTTACCTTATCCAGAAAAAGAGAAAGATGTTAGCAGCTGACTTGGAATAATATAGGCAGAAAGCTGCCTACCCACTTTGTTTCAACAAATGTAACAACTTAGAAACAAGACCCCCATCCCCACAAGTTGCTCACATTGTTTTCCAAAAGGGAAAAAGCCCACTTTCACCAACAGGATTAAGAATGGCACCAGTTTTTTCAACACCACAACAAAGTAACCTCACAAGCCACCAAGATGAAGGTCCTACTGAAGGCATGACTAGAAACTCTGCTGAAGAAATGATTCATCATCCCAGGAACAACGCAGAAGAGATCAACAACCCTACAGCTCCAGTGAATGTTAATAACCTAAATCAGTTTTTATCCCTCGACCTGCTGAACAACAAGACAACCATAGAGACTCCCAGAAGGTGAGGAGGGGGGAGAGGGAGGAGAAGAGGCAGTGATTGTTCTCGAGGACTGAGATAGTTCTAAAATATTTAAACTTACCTGCTCCCTCCCCCAAAGACATTTTCAACCTTACAGACTTGCAATTAGATCATCATAGTTTTTCCATTTTAGAAAATGGTCTCAGTTTTATACCAGCCCAATGAGCATCTGCTACTGATGTTATTATTAATTTAAAATTGTTTTGTGGAAAGCTTAACTTTAAACAAAACAATTTCAACAGTACTTCTTGGGAGACAATGAAGCTACGATGTCACAAAGTGCTAACCACTATCCTGTTAGGTCACATTATTGCTCTTTTGATGTTACTAGCCAGACCAGCAGTAGTGAGTCAGATTCAGATAGCGAAGGTCCCACCCCTTTAGAAGGAAAAGTACTTTTAATCCACCTCTAAACCAGTCCCTCAATATTTTTTCAAGAGTTTGTGAAAAATAAATTAGAGCCACTCTTAACAAGAAACCACGTTCCAACTGGTTTGATCTCTCCACTCTAGAGAAAAAGGCTCTTCAGGGTCTTAACAATGACCCACATATCAAGATTTTGAAGGCAGGCAAAGGTGCAGGCATAGTGTTTATGGATACCAGCACTTATGCCGGAAATTTGGAAGAAGCCCTATCTAATACGGATAATTGCAGAGTAGCTGTCCCAGAAACAGTCACTCAAAATTTCTTGGAAGTTGATAACATTTATTATGAACTATACAAGAAGGGGCATATTACAGAATAGGAAGTTGATTTCATGTCAGTAAATACTCCTCTTATTGGGAGAATGTTTGGGATTCCCAAAACGCACAACAACCCAATTGACCCCTCCCCTTAGACAGATTGTAGGGTCTAAGAAAACAAAAACTGAGTACATTGCAGCACTTCTTGATTTCTTTCTTATCCCGCTAGTACAAAGTTCCCAGTTCTATCTTAAGGACTCCTGGGAATTCCTTAATGCGATCCACAAAAGCACATCTTTCACAGGTCAATACACTATGGTCACTCTTGATATTGTGACCCTTTACACTAGCATCCCACAACAGGAGAGCTTAGATTCTGTCAGAGATTGTCTGTTGAAACACACTCAACCCCCCCCCCCCCAACATAGAATTACAGCTTATATAACATTATTGAAACTAGTACTGGAAATTACTTTTTTTTCTTTCAATGGTACGATTTATCAACAACTAAAAGGGGTAGGCATGGGTGCCAAAATGACACCAGCTTACGTCAATTTGGTGCTCAGCCCCTGGGAAGCAGACATTCTGTCCAGACTTGAAGGTTTTGAATTCGTTAGTCTATATAAACCTTATATCTTTTTCCTGTGGAGAGGGTCACACATTGAGCTGGAATTGTTTCTCACCAGAGTGAGTCAAAACATAGGGATGTTCATCATGTTTCACTGTTGCAGTCATGACTGTAGGGTTCTCCCCTGCCGGCAGGCAGCCCTCGGTCGGCCAGAATCCCAAAGTCTGGGTCCGGCGTCGGCTGTTCAAGCATGCTCCCTGACGTCAGAGCGCCAGGAGTATCAAGCTGACAGCCGACGCCATCTTCTCCAGTCTTTCTTGCCGTGCAGTGATAGCAGTTCGCAAGTGCCGGTCGGCTGACTCCTGATGAATTTTTCTATATACTTCGGTCCGAAGACTTTCTTCTCCACTCAAAGCTTAGTACCCCATTGGGGAAACTTTTTTCTTGCTCCACTCCGATTTCAGAAAAAGTTAATAATTGTATTTCATGTGGGAAGCAAATACCTCATAAGGATTTTCATTCTTACTGTATTCCTTGCTTGGGCCCTGACCATGACGTAGCTAGTTGTCGGTTTTGTGCTAGATTCAATCAATGTACAATTAAGCGAAGGTACGATTTTGCTTTTCATTACTTTGGTAGGCGCTTTAACTACAAAATGTCGTCGGATACGGTCCCAACTACCGGAGTTCACAAAGTATTCAGGGGAGAGCTTCCAACAGCGGAGACGCCAAAAGAATTAAAAAACTTGTTCCTGAATCGATCCAGGTTTGTGCTATCCCAAGATGATATCAATGTACTTAACAAAGGATTGACTTTTATCCTGTCGCAAAGTAGCCAATTACAAGATGTACTTATTGATCTTAGAGTATTTGTGAGAGCCGTAGCTTTAAAACTGTATTTTGGCAATAAGCCTTTAGCTACATGTGTAACTAATAATTCGACCTGCTTTAAAACGAAAAGTACTTTCTCACCTCCTCTACCGATGCACATTGAATGTTTTATGAAGGTTTGTGAGAATAACATATATGATTATTTTTCTAATGGGAAGAAAAGTGTCGCTATTTTAATTTGAGTATGAGAGAATATTCCTCACTTAAAATTGTATCTAACAATCAAACCCTTATCTTTAAACCAGCAGATAAAGGGGGAGAGTTTGTCCTGTTCAATATAGAAGAATATGATGAACTCATGCTTCTCATGTTAAGTGACAGACAGACCTATCTTGAAATTTCTAAAGAAACACTTAATGATATATGTAAGAAAGTAGCAGATAGTCTTTATGATATGCTTATGTGCAGGCAGATAGACAAGGAGCTTTATGACTATTTTTACAGACAACACCCCAGGATACCAGTAATTAAGGGTTTAACTAAAATTCACAAAGGTATAGAACCACCTCCAATGAGACCTATAGTCTCGGGTGAATTTTGGGTTACTGAAAATATATCTAATTTTCTTGAGAAGACATTGAGACCATTAGTAGATGAAATTCCTACGATCCTTAAAGATACATACCAACTTTTAGAATGTATTGAACAACTGGGAGAAACATTATCCAAAGATTTACATTTATTAATAACATTGGATGTACGGAATCTCTTCACTTCCATTCCAAATGACTATGGGATCCAAGCAATTAGAGAACTCATTCAGTCTAGAGGAGAATTCAGTAGGAACAAGCAGATACTTATTTGCCAACTACTTGATTTAGTATTGTCTTATAATGTTTTTTTGTATGGCGAAACAGTTTACCATAAAAAATGGGGTGTGGCAATGGGCACCCCATGCGCCAATACATATGCAAATTTAGTGTTTTTTCAATGGGAACAAGAATTCCTGTTTAAACATACACTATTTGAGAAAGTAGTACTATACAAAAGGTTTGTGGATGATGTCCTCATTGTTTGGAGGGGTACTGAAGAGGAATTTAAAGAATTTTTACACTATCTTGAAAGTACGACTGATTTTTTGAGGTTTACAATGGAAATTTCACATGAAACACTAAATTTCCTGGATGTAAACCTAAGCATTAAAGCGGGCACTCTAGTCTCCAGTCTTTATAGAAAAGCGTGCTGGAAGAACACGTTATTAAGTTTTGATAGCATGCACCCGAGACATGTTTTTCCTGCAATTATTAGAAGTCAATTTATCAGAATAAATAGATTATGCAGGGATGATGATGTGAAACTGAAAGAAATGCAACAAATGGAAAAACTATTTTATGAAAGGGGCTATAATAAAAAGATGGTAGAACAGATCAGAGATGAAGTGTTTGAACCCCTTTCCCATGAGGCTGTCAATTTGCCTGAGAAAAGAGGTTTTAACAGGTATAGTTTTAAAAGTTACAAAGGCACTAATATGGAAGCAGCAAAGAATGAGACTGCAATAGTGAGATATGTTATGACATATACCAATGATAGCAAAGCAATATGTGAGATCATCCAAAATAATTGGAGAATTTTGGCTATAGATGCTAAGACCACTAAAATTGTGGGTAACTACCCTAGGTTTGTATACAGAAACAACAAGAATTTAAAAAGGCTGCTATGCTCCAATCCTAGAATGAATGATAGCTTGTTTTTGAGAGGAAATATAAGGCAAGGTACATTTCCTTGCAAGCGTTGCAATATGTGCATATATATCACCAGTGAACAGAATTTCATGCATCCAGTGCTGAAGTATACGTTAACTCCCAATTTTGAGGCAACATGTGCAACTGAGAGCCTCATATATTTAGCTACCTGCGACACTTGTCCAGTGTTTTATGTAGGATTAACTAAAAGGAAATTAAAAAATAGAGTATATAATCACATATACGATATAAAATGTAAAAACTGTCTGAATGCCCTAGCCAAGCACATTATAGATTATAAAGATCATCAGTTTAAATTTAGAGTTTTAGAGAAAGTGGAAATTAATGGTAGAGGGGGAGATCATGTGAATTTATTGGAAAATAGGGAATTAGAATGGATTTTTAAGCTTAGAGCGCACATATACCCAGGTATTAATCAATATGTATCTATTAAATCTATACTTAAAGCAAGGAGATAGTCTTCATAATTTTTTCCCACGATTAGAAGACAAAAATAAGAAGTACATGGAAATAACACAATACAACTTAATACAAGTGGGATTGAGGCCTGTCTCCTATAGAACATTAACTAACAATAAGCAGTTGTTTGTTTAACACCTAAACCTTTTATTTATATTCATATTTATAGTTATATTTAAAAGGCTGATATGTCTTGCATGAATTTGATTTTTAAAAATGTTCATACAATGTCTCTTAGTCACAGTTAGTGATCATTATTCATAGAATGTTTTTATTATTATGTAATATATGTTTAAGTAGATTTTTATATATATATATATATATATATATATATATATATATATATATATATATATATATATATATATAAATGCATGTATTTCATGCTTATGAATATGTAAGTCGTATGATAAATGATGTTTGAAGACACGACTATTTACATACTTTATAATGTTTATATATAGCATTTTAGTTTTGAATGAGTAATAGTTCAGTTTTAATAAGATATGTCTATCTATTTATCACATTATCTATTTGCAGCGTTTTGTTCATGTATTTTAGGTTTGAATGAGCAATAGATTAGTCTTAGTAAATATTCACTCAGGCAGCTAGTGTCTTGACTGCTATGAGTTTGATTAACTCAATGAATGAATTAATTAATTTATTTGAGTCATCTGATGAGTTAATTGAATTAAGAAAGAGTATTTAAAGGCTTGTTTTAAACATAAGAAGTTAGATCTGAGGAAGTGTACGTTGTGTACCTGAAAGCGCTCATCTGTTCTGTGTTCTGGAATAAAGGCTTTATATTTTTGGAATATACGTGGATATTTATATTGGACTGCTTTGCAATTGTAACGATCTGGTAAAAGCTACGACCATCTTTGTGCTGAATCCACCTGTTTTACTTTCTTCATTGAGTGGTTTTTGTGACCGGTGGATTCATTTGAGTAGTAGGTAATTTTTCTCCATAGTACTGGAAATTACTTTTTTTTCTTTCGATGGTACGATTTATCAACAACTAAAAGGGGTAGGCATGGGTGCCAAAATGACACCAGCTTACGCCAATTTGGTGCTCAGCCCCTGGGAAGCAGACATTCTGTCCAGACTTGAAGGTTTTGAATTCGTTAGTCTATATAAACTTTATATCCTTTTCCTGTGGAGAGGGTCACACATTGAGCTGGAATTGTTTCTCACCAGAGTGAGTCAAAACATAGGGATGTTCATCGTGTTTCACTGTTGCAGTCATGACTGTAGGGTTCTCCCCTGCCGGCAGGCAGCCCTCGGTCGGCCAGAATCCCAAAGTCTGGGTCCGGCGTCGGCTGTTCAAGCATGCTCCCTGACGTCAGAGCGCCAGGAGTATCAAGCTGACAGCCGACGCCATCTTCTCCAGTCTTTCTTGCCGTGCAGTGATAGCAGTTCGCAAGTGCCGGTCGGCTGACTCCTGATGAATTTTTCTATATACTTCGGTCCGAAAACTTTCTTCTCCACTCAAAGCTTAGTACCCCATTGGGGAAACTTTTTTCTTGCTCCACTCCGATGTCAGAAAAAGTTAATAATTGTATTTCATGTGGGAAGCAAATACCTCATAAGGATTTTCATTCTTACTGTATTCCTTGCTTGGGCCCTAACCATGACGTAGCTAGTTGTCGGTTTTGTGCTAGATTCAATCAACGTACAATTAAGCGAAGGTACGATTTTGCTTTTCATTACTTCGGTAGGCGCTTTAACTACAAAATGTCATCGGATACGGTCCCAACTACCGGAGTTCACAAACGTCGCAAGGATAAAGACAGGCCTCCAAGGTCCAAATCTGATGATAGTGCACAAGCGGAGCCAGCTTCAGGTTCGGCCATCGTCAGTGAGGCACTTTTGCAGCCCCTGTCGTCGGCCATTTCAGAACCGATGGCCGAAACGGACTCTCATGAGGAGCCAACCAGGCCTTTAAATATTTCTATTGCGGGACCTTCGGACAATGCTCCTTCGGATGGGTCCAGAGCCGCTGTCCAGGTACCGGCTTCCGAAGGGGTTTTCAGGCCTACTCAGCTACTAGTAAAGGCAAAGCCAAAGACAAAGGCAAAGACTCCTTCTAAATCAAAGACTTCAACACAGGCCTCTTCTGATCCGACTCCCAAGTCACAGAAACAGTTACTCAAGATGGCGGAGGATTTACTTACTATGATTAGGGGTTCACATCCCCCTCCAGACAAAAGGCCAAGGCAGGATGTTTATTATGATTCCTCTGATCAGGCTTCTGTTTCCTCAGTTTCTTCTTCTGATCAGGAATATTCTTTCCCTCCTTATGAGGACTCTGATGCTGAAGAATCCATTCCTTCAGCTTCTCCCCCTGAGGATTTCTCTTTTGGGGAAAATTTGCATGAAATGAGGGAACATTTCCACTGGGAAGGACAGGAGTATTCGGAATCCAAGAAAAGACTGAGGGATTTTCTTCTTCTTCCCCAACATAGACCCCTGGCTATTCCTCCTGTTTTTGATATTGTGGATGATGCCTTTTCGGAGGCTAACTTAACCCCTGACTCTTTTCCTCCTGCTCCTGTTAAACCTGATAGATATTACAGGGTTCCTGATTCCCATCAGTTTTTATAAAAGAACCCTGCTGCTGACCCTGAAACCATTTCTCAGGGCCCTAAGGGAGTTAAGGCCGCTTCTGCCAAAAATCCCATTCCTACTGAGAAGGATTCTCGATCCTTAGAAAGATGGGGCAAAAAGGTGTACACTTCTGCTACTTTGTCCATTAGGGCTTTAAACTGTCAGTTTCATATGCTTAAATACCAGCAATTTCTCTTGTCTGTCTTAAAGCAAAAGCTTACTTCCATTTCTGCCTGTGCAGATGATAAGGAATTACATGACTTATTGCATGCCACTGAACAGGTTGGGAAGCATGGTTTACACTGTGGATTTGATGCCTTGGAGGCTTCTTGTAGGGCTGCGGCCTCTGGCATAGTCATTAGAAGGCATGCATGGCTAAAGGAACAAAATTTACCTGAACAAGTAAAGGCTAAATTATTGGATGCTCCTGTTCAGCATAATGTTTTGTTTGGATCAAAAGCTGAAGAGGTGATTAAAAGATGGAGGATAAGGCGAAATCCATGCAAACAGTTAAAGATTTCTTACAAGTACAGCCACCTAGATTTAGCAGGAATTGGCCTTCAAAAAATTGGTCCTTTCCCACTTCAGACAGGCCTCAGAGGGGTAGATATAGACGCTCCAGAGGGAGGCCTCAAACACAAGCTGCTTATAGACCAAGACAGTGGACTGCTTCCACCCCTAGGGGAGGAGAGGACAGGTCACAATCTCAAAGGAAACAAACTCAATGACTCCCTCTGTTGGGCTACAGGAACTTCTTGCCTGGAAGCCCCTCTCGGAGGAAAACTCTCTCTTTTTTATCAAAATTGGACTCGGATATCCCAAGACAAATGGGTTTTGGATGTGGTTTTAAGAGGTTACAGATTCCATTTTTGTACCTTGCCAAGGCCAAGCGGATGGCCAGACCTTCCAAAGCATCAGTGGACGGAGGCCTTAAACCAGGTGGAAGCTCTTTTGGCTATGAATGCCATAGAACTGGTTCCTCTTTCAGAGATGGGAAAAGGTTTTTACTCAAGGCTCTTTCTAGTCCCAAGGAAGCAAAACTCATGGAGACCCATTCTGGATTTGTCGATCTTGAACACCTTTCTAGAGATTCCAAAATTCAAGATGCTTACTCTACAGCAGCTACTTCCAATGCTGTCCAAAGATGCGTGAATGGTAACTTTGGATTTAAAGGAGGCATATTTACACATTCCCATCAGGCAGGAATGCTGAAAATACCTCAGGTTCAAGGCCGGATCGAGGCACTTTCAATTCTCTGCGCTGCCCTTTGGATTGTCTACTGTGCCCAGGGTCTTCACCAAATGCCTGGCTCCAGTAGTAGCTTACTGCAGACTCAAGGGAATTCAAATTTACCCTTATCTGGACGATTGTCTAATTCAGGCAGACAGCAAGGATGTCTTACTCCAGCATCTAGAATTTGTACAGAAACTCCTCAAGTTCCTGGGATTATCTGTAAACATAAAAAAGTCAAATTTGACACCATCACAACAGATAACTTTTCTGGGGGCACTTCTAAACACCACAACCCAGATGGCATTTCTGACATCCGAAAAACAATTACAGCTGGCTTCAACTTTCAGAACCTTGGCAACTCTAACTCAACTATCTGCAAGGAAATTCCTGCAAGCTTTGGGTTACATGGCCTCCTGCATCCTTCTCGTACCATATGCAAGACTACACATGAGGAAAATACAGTGGTACCTAAAAAGTGTATGGTCTCAGCATTGCCACAGTTTAGACATACTGATCTTCGTCCTTCCTTGCCTTCAAAAGGAATTTCTTTGGTGGTCCAGGGCATGTGCTCTAAACAAAGGGAAGCCCTTCCGTCTGCCTCCTGCCCCTCAGATTCTAACCACGGACGCCTCGGATTATGCCCATTTTCAGGGCAATTGTTTGCAGGGTCTTTGGACAAAGGATCAGAAACACCTGCATATCAATTTAAAGGAAATGTTAGCTGTTCAGAAAGCTCTATTGGCCTTCAGGAATCTTTTACAACCAGGACAACTGCTAATACGGACAGACAACACCACAGATATGTGGTACATAAACAAGCAAGGGGGATCTCATTCCTACCCCCTTTGCAGACTAGCTATGGATCTATGGAACACAGCTCTAGCTTGCAATCTGGATCTTCAAGCTCAGTTTCTACCAGGGAAACAAAACTTCCTGGCAGACAGTCTGAGCAGGAAACCTTTCGGATCCACACGAGTGGATGCTGGACACCAAAATATTCAGGATGATAGCAGCAGTCTGGGGATGTCCTCACATAGACCTCTTTGCATCACATCTCAATCATCAACTACAGAATTTTTGCACCAGGACTTTGCACAGAGAAGCTTGGAAAGTGGACGCCCTGTCATTCAGTTGGAGGAACCTCTCGGGATATGCCTTTCCGCCTATTCCTCTTCTTCCACGGGTTTTATTGAAGATAAAACAGGACAAGCCCAAGATGATAATCTTGCTGGCTCCAAATTGGCCTCGGCAGTTTTGGTATCCAACTCTAAAAAAACCTATGCCTGGAGCCCCCTTGGGTTTTACCTCAGTCTCCGAACCTTCTGTCCCAACATCAGGGTCAGGTTCTACACTCTCATGTCAGAACTCTCAGCCTGTCGGCCTGGTTAATCCTGGGCCTTTGATTTCTTCTTTACTGCCCAAGCAGGTTATGGATGTCATTTAAGAAGCCAGACGTCTTAGCACTAGAAAATCTTGTGCAGGAAAATGGAAAAGATTTTATTCCTGGATGCAGGCTCAGGATTCTGATCCTCTTCTCCCTAACATTACTTTAATTTTACTTTACTTGACAGATCTCTTACATAAGGGTCTCTCTTTCTCTTCCATTAAGATACATGCCTCTGATATTTCTGCTCATTATAATACAGACCCTCCCATCTTTTGCCACCAGCTCATGAGACAGTTTCTCAGAGGAGCTAAGAACTTAAGACCTCCTAGATCTCCTCACATTCCTGCTTGGGATCTCAACTATGTTTTGGAAAAATTAACCTTGCCTCCTTTTGAGCCTGCTGCCTCTTCTGACATCAAGTTTTTATCTTGAAAGACAGCTATCCTGTTAGCCCTAACCTCTGCCAGGAGCATTTCAGAGTTACAAGCTCTTATGGCTGTCGAACCTTATATTATTTTTCATCAAGACAGGGTATCTTTGAGGACTAGTCCTACCTTTATGCCTAAGGTGGTTTCTAAAGTGGCTTTAAATCAAACTATCCACTTGCCAACATTTTTCCCCACTCCTCAAAATAAAGGGGAAAGGATCTTACATTCCTTGGATGTACACAGACAAGTACGTTTTTACCTGAACAGAACCAAGCACATCAGAAAATCAGAGCAATTGTTTGTTTCTTATGCTTCAAGTTCCCAAGGTAAAGCCATTTCAAAACAGACCATTTCTAAGTGAATTGCTCATGTAATCAGATTTTGTTATTCTCACCATGGAAAGCAAATCCCAGGGAGTATACGGACTCATTCCACCAGAGCTGCTGCCACTTCTGCGGCCTTCCTCAGGGGAGTTCCTACCAAGGACATTTTGGAAGCTCCAACTTGGAGTTCAGTGCATACTTTTTCTAAGCACTACAATCTACCTCTCTACTCTAAGTCTAGGGCAGGCTTTGCCTCTGCAGTCTTGCAGGGCCTTTTAGCCGCCCCTTCCTCTTTATGACCACCTCCCTTTCTTTCAGCTTTGGGATTCTACCCTACAGTCATGACTGCAACAGTGAAACACGATGAACATAGTACAGTTGTGTACACCTACCATAAATGTAGATGTTCAAGTGTCTTCACTGTTGCAGTCTGCTTCCTCCCTCCTGTCCCCTCTTATTTTTATTTTTGTGTATTTCCTTTTTTCACCATTCTTCTGAGGTGTATTTGCAAAGGTTATGGGACCTTTTTCATTTTGGGACTACTGACATCTGGGGCAAGAAAAACTGGAGAAGATGGCGTCGGCTGTCCGCTTTATACTCCTGGCGCTCTGACGTCAGGGAGCATGGTTGAACAGCCGCCGCTGGACCCAGACTTTGGGATTCTGGCTGACCGAGGGCTGCCTGCCGGCAGGGGCGAACCCTACAGTCATGACTGCAACAGTGAAGACACTCGAACATCTACATTTATGGTAGGTGTACACAACTGTACTTTCCCTGACTTCACCCTTTTGGGTATAAGTAATGTAGTTAACTTTTTTGATATTACCCTTTCCTGAGACCCTGAGACCAGTAAGTTTGCTTCTACAATCCACAGAAGTAGTACTTTTCGGAACAACTGTCTGGATTTCACCAGCCAACACCCCTTATTTATGAAGACGAATATAGTGAAAGGGCAATTTGTATGGTTAAGTCGCATTGTTAGTGAAGACAGCACGTTTGCTAAAGAAAGCCAATTCCTGAAGCAGCTTTTTGTTGAAAAGCATTATCCAGAGGCTTTAATTAATCAGATTCTTAAAGAAGTGATGGACAATAGGTACAGCAGTTATCCCCTATCCTAAAACATGGCTTTATTAACACTATGCGATCTAACGTCAGTGATAACACCAGATTTCCTCTCCCGATCTCCCTAGACTCACAAGTTATAAGAGACATCTTTACTAAGAACTAGGAGATCTTTAGCAGTAGTGATGAATTGGCCAAGGCCCTAGGACCCTCCTGTCTTTGTCAACAAGAAAACAGTCTCTCAAGTTGCTGTTTGACTCTGGGCTCTCCCATAATACTAAACCCTCCACCGCCACTCCAGGAATGTATTGCTGTGGCAGATGCATAGGCTGCAAATACATAGCCATAGGTACATCTTTTACTTTGAGATCCCCCAGGTTCAGAATTTCCTTTCAAGAAGCCTATTACTGTAACACCACCAATTTAGTTTATCTTGCTTTTTGTGTTCAATGTGATGCGTTTTATATAGAGAAAACCATCGGGAAGTTGAGCGATCGCATTAAGGAACACTGTCAGGCATTAAGAAAGCGTGACCTTACAAATGCATTAGCTAGGCACAATTTGGGTAGCCCTCGGTGCAAAGAATTCAACTTTATTGTATTAGAAAAAATGTCTAGTTTGTGGGGAGATTGCAACCCCCAGCTTGAAGTGAAAGAACTCAGATGGCAAATTAAACTGCAAGCAGACACGCCCCCGGTTTAAATGGTAATTTAAATGTAAAAAGCATTCTAAAATGGAACAGGTAGGATAGAAAAAGGAATCTTAGCCATCCAAAGGTGTTTATATCATTTGTAACTGTTAAATTTCTGATGAAGTTCGACTTCTAACATGAATGAATGAAAGCACTCAAATCTTTAAGCGTTGTATGTTTTGAAAGTGACGATTAAAGTTTTAAGTTCTGGCTGTTGTTTATGTTCCTCCAAGTCCGAAAAAGGTTTCTGTGTTAATAGTTTTTTGCTTTATAACACTTTGACAGTTTTATCTTTGAAATATATATTTATATTTATATAAAATGTATGTGTGTGTGTGTGTGTGTGTGTGTGTGTGTGTATTTTATTAACAAGGTTGTACAGCTGGTTTAGGAACATTTTCAGTGGATGTCTCGGACTGTGACCAGGTTGTACAGCTGGTTGAGGAACATTTTCAGTGGATGTCTGGGACTGTAACCAGGTTGTACAGCTGGTGGAGGAACATTTTCAGTGGATACCTGGGACTGTAACCAGGTTGTACAGCTGGTTGAGGAACATTTTCAGTGGATGTCTGGGACTGTAACCATGTTGTATAGCTGGTTGAGGAACATTTTCAATTGATCTCTTGGACCTTAACCAGGTTGTGCAGCTGGTTGAGTAACATTTTCAATGGATGTCTGGGATTGTAACCAGGTTGTACAGCTGGTTGAGGAACATTTTCAGTGGATGCCTGGGACTGTAACCTGATTGTACAGCTGGTTGAGGAACATTTTCAGTGGATGTCTCGGAATGTAACCAGGTTGTGCAGCTGTTTGAGGAACATTTTCAGTGGATACCTGGAACTGTAACCAGGTTGTACAACTGGTTGAGGAACGTTTTCAGTGGATGTCTGAGACTGTAACCAGGTTGTACAGCTGGTTGAGGAACATTTTCAGTGGATGTCTCGGACTGTGACCAGGTTGTACAGCTGGTTTAGGAACATTTTTAGTGGATGTCTGGGACTATAACCAAGTTGTACAGCTGGTTTAGGAACGTTTTCAGTGGATGTCTGGGACTGTAACCAGGTTGTACAACTGGTTGAGGAACATTTTCAGTGGATGTCTCGGACTGTGACCAGGTTGTACAGCTGGTTGAGGAACATTTTCAGTGGATGTCTGGGACTGTACCCAAGTTGTACAGCTGGTTTAGGAACATTTTCAGTGGATGTCTCGGACTGTGACCAGGTTGTACAGCTGGTTTAGGAACATTTTTAGTGGATGTCTGGGACTGTAACCAAGTTGTACAGCTGGTTGAGGAACATTTTCAGTGGATGTCTGGGACTGTAACCAGGTTGTGCAGCTATTTAAGGAACATTTTCAGTGGATGTCTGGGTCTGTAACCAGGTTGTGCAGCTGGTTGAGGAACATTTTCAGTGAATGTCTGGGACTGTAACCAGGTTGTGCAGCTGGTTGAGGAACATTTTCAGTGGATGTCTCGGACTACAGTCTGATTATGTGACTTGATCAGAGTCACAAAAGAGGCAAATGGAGACTGAAGGAATCAAACCCAGCACGGGAGAATGAAGTTTGTAAGCACCTCATAGCCTTAATCCTCTGTTCTAAACTGACATAAATAAGCCATGCACATGCAAGTATATTTTTTTAAAGTTTTTTCTTCCTCTTGGATCTCACATTTAGCAGCCTGGAACCCATTGACCAATGTCCATGTCAGGTCTACCAGCCATCCTCTCCTGCTACCCCTCAGGACTTATTCTGGTGTTGCTGGTGACAGCTGTAGATCTTAAGGGTGTTTTTGGAGCTTGGCTGTTTGTGCTTCTATCTGGTGTTTTTTTATTTTGTATGCCCTATCCACTTTCATTTTCCCTGCCCCACCCTTGCTTGCTGGTTACATCTGAGAAGAACTTCTCTCTTTGAACTATGCTACAAATAAGTGCTATGTCCCCAGGGTGTTCACTCTAATCCCTCTCTGTTGCTCAGTCAGTTGCCTCATCTGATAATCGAACCTGGATCACTTTTGCTATAGTTAGAATTTTATCCCCCTATGCCATTGGAGCAGATCACATGCAAGCATATTAATGACAAACATGACAAAAAGTAAACAGTTAGTGGAAAAATCATTACTGAATAATCATATGGCAAAGGTGGTGCCACAATAGTTTATAATTGTGGGGTACAGCAGCTGAAGGAAAGGTGTTAACTGAGGTTATGTGAAGCAAAGAGAAGAGTTTTCAGAAAAGAGAAGGGACAGAATCCTAGGGCATATGGCTTTTGTGTGAATACAGTGTACACTGATATAGTAAGATCATGTATTTATGTGGTGATTGTGATGAAATGACTGTGCAAACAGTACAAAAAGGGATTGTCACAGCCAGGAAATGCAGTAGAAAACACTGGTGTAGTCAGGGCTGGATCATGGTCAAATGATAATGGACCAGGTCCCCCCACTTCATTCTGCCATCCCATTGTCTCTCTACCCACTTACCATAAACACTGTTTAAAACTGTCAGCATGCATACTATTGTCTTCTTTACTTTTGAAATGAAGACAGAGATGTGGATTTAAGTTTAAAGCTTTTAATTTATTTATCCTTTGTTACCTAGGTTAGACCTACACGCTAACTAGTGGCCAATTTTTAGTGGACACCCTTGATGTTTTTTATATGACAAGTGGAAATTTGGCCAGCACATCAGGGAACATACCCCTACTCTTTTTTTATAGTTCAGGTGAAATTTGGCAATGGCATCAGAGAAGTTTATCTTACTCTTTTCAATAGGTCAAGTGGATGTAAAAGATCTTGCAGAGCATACCATTAAAGCAGGGAGATGGGGCTTTAGTTTAACATCTCATTCAAAGATAACACAGTCAGGAGTGTATTACCACCCTTATACTGCACTGCAGCGTCAGCAATCCATATACATGGTGTGGGAGTAGAACCTACAGCCTTCTCCACCAAAGGCAAGTATGCTACCTGTTGCACTACTAACACTACCTAATATTTTTATAGCACAAACACTAATCACCATTTGCTAAACAAAATAGCTGCCCATTAAAAACTCACTTAGCAAGAGCAACAGTAAACTTCTCTTCTATTCAAATTCCCATCATTGAAAATGCATTGAAGCTCAAGTTCATTGAAAATGCATTCACACTCGCATCTATTGAAAATGTATTAAACTCAACATTCACTGAAAAATCAATTGAAATTCAAATGCATTGAAAATGTACCTGGCCAGTGACAGATTAAGTGTACCTTCATCTCTGGGCTGTTTTCCCTATTAAGCAGTTAAAAAAATGCATTAAGTGAGAAATGACAAACTACCCATAAACATTTCATCCAACTGGTAGTTGGTGTAGAGGATTCAGGCTGTTTTCACTTGTAGCTAAGGTACAGGATTTGAGCCTAAGCAAGTTAATTAAGTAAACTGTCCTTTCTAACCAGGGCATCTCATACACACTCACACTGCAGTCAAGTCTCACTTTACTCTAATCCACAATCCAGTCACTGGTGAAATTAAATCTGTGTGCCCACACACACACACACACACACACTCATATTACCTGCAAATTGCTTTAATATCCACTACCAATTTGAAAACCACAAAACTGATGCATGTTCACTTTGGAAGTCAAATCTCCTGCTACACTGTCAAAAAATACAATCCAGTCGAGTTGTAAGAGCTTCACTTTCGAAATAAATCTTGTTTGTTGCTTTGAAGCATCCGCTTCTAAAACAGTAGGCATGCACAGAAAGATGCCTGAGATGAGACTGGAAAACTTGCATTTTTTTAGTTAAAGTAAGATTGTGGCAAGCCAGGCCCCCCTCTCCCCAACAAATGGTACCCAGGCATCTGCCTGAGTCACCTAGTGCTGGGTCCGGCTCTGGGTGTAATGTGGTTTAAGCCATGCATGAAGTGAAAGAGTGAGTGGTGTTACTGGCAGGGGAGTTAAACATTGAACAGAAAATAGGGATGATCATTATACGTGCACACACCTGAATCCAGTGGGGTTTTACTACAGCTGATACAAGACTGGAGAGTGGTGATATGAAACAAGAGAATAATGATGTGTGTGTGCCAACAGATTTTGTAAAATGAGAAAGACTTTTGAATTTGATCAAGATAGTCTGACCAGTGGAGAATTAAACAATGTCATCTAGTTATAAATTTGGACAACAGCCATTTGTGATAGAGTGTTTGTGCATATGTGTGTGCGTGTGTGTGTGTGCATGTGTGTGCGTGCATGTGTGTGCGTGCGTGTGTGTGTGTGTGCGTGCGTGTGTGTGTGTGTGTGTGTGTGTGTGTGTGTGTGTGTGTGTGCGTGCGTGTGTGTGCGTGTGTTTATGTGTGTATGTGTCTAGTTTCCCTCAGCAGTTTGCCAATTTTTTCAGATGGAACTTAACAGTTTGCTGATGTTTGACCATATTCTAAATGCTACCAAGTGAAGGAATTCTGTTCTGTAGTGTTTTCCCAACCCTGTAACAATATGTAACCTAATACAGGTAAAAGAGTTTATCCACACTTGTAGGGTTCAGGGCATGATTAAAGCTTCATCCTTTCTATTCATGTGAATGTCTTTGAAATGTATGTGCTTATATGTTGTAGATCAGAGTGTAACATGTGTGTGTGCTATTTCTTTAAGAAGCATGCAAGGCTGTGTGTTCACGTATAAATTCCAGACATGTGTAATTCCTAGTGCCATTTTGTAGAAGCAGCCAGTGAGTGAGCATGTATGATCACACTAGTTAGTTTGTATATAAGTTACTTAAGTCATGGTCAATAAGCCTTTACAGTGATGTGTTTATAGAGAATAAAGCTGCTAAAACAGAACCCACAAAGACTCATTTATTTGTGTACCAACACGAAAGTGACTTGGTGTCAGAAGTGGGATGGAAAAGAGAAGAACATTCAGTGCCATGAGATGTAAAGATGACAGCGAAGGTTAAACCAAGAGATAACAGTACATACACAACCAGAAAGAATTAAAGGTAATGAAAAATAATAAGAATTATGTACTTGATGCAAAAAGAGGCAAACATAGCATTACAAGGGCACAAACCGCATTATCAGGCAAGCGGAAAGTACATAAAAGTTTGTTAACTAAAGAAAATGTTTAAGATAAAAGTATTTGACATGGTGATTGGCTCTAGAGTGCAAAACAAGCATGTTTAAGGCAGAAATTAGTGTGTTTAAGGCAGAATTGGGTATATTTAGAGTAAAACGAGCATATGAGAAGCACATTGGACATAAAAAAAATGGCTTAAATGAGCAACAAGAACATAATAAAAAAAGAGAAAAGGGCACAACAAGCAAAAATAAAGCAAGGCGACTGTGTTTGGGCATAACTATGACTTTGTATTGTATCAAGGACATAATTAAAGTTATTCAAAGTATCTGAGAGTGTGTAAAAGTGCTTAAAGTATGTGCTTATTACTGTGCATGTATTTCAAAGAGTTCACTGTGTGCAAAGTGCAACTACCTCATAAAAGTCCAGTCAAAGCATAGTTATTTGGAGAAAAGCTCTTGTGCTGGGTTTGTAAAGTCCCGCCATTACAAAATGCTTCTTGTACTGTAAGGAGCTGCTTAGTAAGGTACCGCCATTTTGGGGATATTTCAGTTTACTGTATGTGGTTGTTGCAGGGTGCAAATGCTTCAAAAGAGATTGAATTTGGGCAACAGAACTCGATTTACTCGCACTGTACAGTTGCTTGATATGTTTCTTGCATTGATAAAAGGTGCTTCTTACAAAAGATTACAAGAGTATTACATTGCTCGTGAATTGCTCAGTTGCATCATAAAGTTCTCGAATGTTTCTTAAAGTGATGATTTTAACAAATGATGGTGCATGACTGTAGCATGCCTACATTTATCGATAAAGTTCCAAGCAACTACTTTAGCATTTTTGCCTTTACCAATTCCAGAAGTAAATGATTACAGTATTTCTGCATTTATCAATTGAAGATTTCAGAAAGCATTGCAAAAGTCAGAGAAATTATTCTGCAAAGTGACGTAAAGTATCGAAAAGTTCAAAAAGTTATTCTGTAAAATTTCATAAAGTATCGAGAAATCTAAAAGGCTATTTTCGCAAAGTGTAATAAAGCATCGAGAAGCACAAGAAGTTTATTTTGCAAAGTCCATTTATTTGAAAGTACTACGAGGTTGTTTATTCGCACAATTCCGATAAGCCCTAAGAGAGAAAGTACAAGTATAAAGTACAAAAGCATTGAACAAATTGTGTTTATGCCAATTATTTATGCACGTGTGTGTGTGTGTGTGTGTGTGTGTGTGTGTGTGTGTGTGTGTGTGTGTGTGTGTGTGTGTGTTTTCGTACATATTTGCAAGACCCTTCACTGGTATGTGTTAATATGGCATTTGTATTTCGAAAACCTCAACCACTTTAATCGGAATATTGCAGAGAAGTGGAGAATATCTGAACAAGAGTACGATATTCTCATACAAGCAGCTGATGCAGATAGAGATGCACATACTAGAGCATTCATTTTGTTAAATCTAGCAGGATCTGAGGCCATAGAAAGAGAACATTCATTTGTATATGCACCAGCAGTGTATGAAGGTGAAGGTGCAGACCGCCATATTGTTATGCAGGCTGAATCAAGGAAAAACCCTGAGTGTTTGAAGCACAAGTTCAGAGAAATGTGTAATCCCCAAACGAGCATTACATTAGAGAGGCATTTGTTTTACCCAAGAGATCAGAAAGCAGGGGGAATGTTTGCGCTTATAGAACTGACTTGAGGAACAAAGCTAAAATGTGTCATTTTGGTGATTTGAAAGCCGAACTGATAAAGGACAGACATGTGTGGTATTAGTGCTACAGTGAAAAAGATTTTGCTTCGTGACAGTGATTTGATATTAAGTAAAGCAGTAGAGATTTGTCAGATCCATGAGGTGACAGAAAGACAAACTAGTATGCTTACGAGTGACAAAAGCATGGTTTTGATGAGCTCCAGAGCAAACGTGGATAGTATGCAACATGTGGCAAACAGATATAGACCTAAGAAAGGGGTAGCCACAGGGTTTCCAAAGAAGGTTCAAAGCTTTCCTGAACGTTCTAGAAAAAGTGAAGCTCCACCACTAGCTCACTGCAACACCAACGTGAGTCAGCAAAACCCAAATCTAGCTTTATTGTTAACTATCGCAGTTGTGGTGCAAATCATGAATCTAAAAGAGAGAAGTGTTTAGCATTTGGTCAGCAATGCCACAAGTGTAAAAAAATGGAACCATTTCCAAATTTTTTGCAAATCAAGCAATCCTCACTCACTTGTAAAGAAAAGTGGTACAAAGGAGCAAGTTGATCAAGTAGAGCCAAAACAGTCAGCTTTCTCTGTGGATGGTGTCTCAGTACTTGGAGGAAGAGTTGATGCAGTAAACTTATTAACAAGGAGTGAAGTGTTTTGTATGGTCCAGATTAATGGAAAATCCACACAGCTCAAAGCAGACACTGGATCAAAGTGTAATGTTATATCATTAGACACATTTGCAAAAGTGAGAACCAACAAACAACTCAAGGTGGCCAGCAGTGTGAGACTTGTTGCGTATGGAGGTGAAGAAATTCAAACCGAAAGTTCAGTAATGCTTTTATGTTATTTGGCTGAGAACTGTTACAACTTATTATTCTACGTAGTCCAACAACCAGTGCAATCTTTATTAGGCCTCAAAGATAGTTTGAGAATGAATCTGCTTTCTTCTGCTAAAGAAGTTCATCATATGAGTGCAATTCCAAGTTCAAGTTTTTCTGAAGCCATTTTCTCAGTGTATGCTGATGTTTTTGATGACAGGTTGAGCAAACATCCAGTTGTGTATTCCATGAAGTTGGATCCCAAGGTCACTCCAACAGTTAGACCAGCAAGAAAAGTTCCAAAAGCAATGCAAAATAAAATCAAAGCTCAGTTGGACAAGATGGTGCAACAAGGTGTGATTTGTCCAGTCACAGAACCAAATGAATGGGTGTCCATTGTAGCTGCTCATAACAAAGGCTCAGATGAAATTAGAATATGCATTGATCCTAGAGAGTTGAACAAAGCAATAAAAAGACCATATCATCCAATGCGTACAGCTGAGGAAGTCACAGCTCTCATACCTAGTGCCACTGTGTTTCCTGTTTTGGATGCAAAGAGTTCATTTTGGCAAGGGATCGCAAATCCTCATTTCTAACCACTTTTGGTACTCCATTTGGCAGACACAGATTCCTAAGGATGCCATTTGGAATAAGTTCTGCAAGTGAAGTCTTTCAGCATGCAATAGAACAACTTTTTTCAGGTTATCCTTGGGCCATAATAGTAAATGATCTATTAGTTAGAGGCAATGGTGAAGGAGAGCATGACAGAAACCTGAATAAAGCTCTAGACAGAGCACGTGAAGTAAACTTGAAGCTCAATCCTCTGAAGTGCAAATTCAGACATACAGAAGTGACCTATGTAGGACATTTGTTCAGAAGTACAGGCTTAAGACCTGACCCTACCAAACAAACAGAATTCTAGAGATGTCAGCACAGGGCAATGCACAAAATTTACACTGTTTTCTGGGCATGGTCAAGTATTTAGGCAAATTTATCCTAGATTTCAGTGAGTTGACAGCACCTTTGAGAGAGCTAACATGCAAAAATGTTGTATGGTCATGCTTAGAACAACATTAGAAGGCGTTTGATGACCTTAAGCAGAAAATTGCCACCACACCTACGTTAAGGTACTATGATGTGAATAAACCAGTTGTTCTTTCCTGTGATGCTTCAGAATTTGGTCTTGCTGCAGTTAGAGGGCAGACCAGTAGCCTATGCATCTAGAACATTAACTCAAACTGAGATGCATTATGCTCAACTCGAGAAAGTGTTTTTGGCAATAGTTTTCACATATTCCAAGTTTCATGATTATATTTATGGTCGAGCTATCCAGATTGAAACTGATCATCAGCCTCTTGTTACCATTCTGAAGAAGTCTATGCATTCTGCTCCAGCAAGATTACATAGAATGATGCTCAAGTTGCAAAAGTAAAATTTCAAAATGGTCCACACTAAAGGTAAACTGCTGTACTTGGCTGATACCTTATCCAGATTGTCTAGAATGCCATAAAACAGCTTGATGCTGAAAACTTTGAGTTTGATGTAATATCAGTGCGTAGGTTTTCCACCACTAAACTTGATGAGTTGAGAGATCACACTATGACTGATCCTATTTCTCAAAAGCTTAATCATTACATCAATGTCGGATAGCTGTCAAAGCAATCTAGTGTATCACCTGAAGTGCAATCATATTTTCCTTACAGAGATGAATTGTTGATGGAAGATGGTATTATTTACAAAGGTCCTAAAATTGTTGTTTCTGCTTCTTTACAGCAAGAATATGTTTAGCTTTTGCATCAAGGTCACCCAGGTTTGTTATCCAATACGAGAAGAGCAAGAGAACTAATAATTTGGCCTTCATTATCAAAGGACATTAATAGAGTTCTTTCATCTTGTTCAGTATGTAATAGCACCAGAGTGTATTTCCAAAGAGAACTGCTTCAGCTAATCCAATACCTAAACTACCTTGGTCTACTGTAGCAACTGATATCTTTGAGTGGAACAGTCAACAGTATTTGGTTTTCGTAGATTGTTACTCTAATTGGTTGGAAACTGATCTGCTACCAAACTTAACCTTAACAGCTGTTATCACTAAGTTAAAACATTTCACAGTTCATGGTAGTCCACACAAACTTCATTCTGAAAATGGTACTCAATTTAGTAGCCAGTTGTTTCAGAAATTTGCAAGAGAATGGGATTTTGTACATGTCACTAGTAGTCCTGAATATCCGCAGTCCAATGGTCTAGCTGAATGAGCTGTACAGAGTGCAAAGCAATTCCTTGAGAAGTCAAAGAGCGGCAATACTGATGTATTCTTGAATCTACTTAATCTCAAAAACATTCCTCGCGATGATATTCTTGGCTCACCTGCTCAAAGACTGCTTTCCAGACAAACTAGAACTATGCTACCTATTTCATCCAGTTTGTTGAAGCCTAAGTCTAAGAGCAACAAAACCATCAAGGCTCAGTTGTTTCAGAAGTGTAAGATCCAGAAATCTAGTTATGACAAATCAAACAAATTACTTCGTTCTTTGAGGGAAGGAGAGATGTTCCGAATTCAAAGAAAGGTTTTGATTGAATAGGACAGATTTCAGGCATCTGTGCTGAGCTGAGATCCTATTTGGTAAGCTCTGAGGGTGTGGAGTATAGGAGGAATCGAATACATCTTCTTCCTGTACCAGAATCATCATCATTGCAATCACAACATTTTATCTGTGATGCAAACTCTAAATCAAAGAATGAGCCAGACATTGTTTCTGGACCAGAATATGTTCAAAAGTCTGATTCTGTTCCAGAGAGTAATTCGAACATTCCACAGGTCAACCATTGTGCAGAAACTGTCTCAGTTTCTAAATCTGATTCCCAGTTTTATGTCACATGATATGGATGAGTTTCTAAGCCTAGTGTGAAATACACAGGAATATGGACTTGATTGTATATATATATATGTGTGTACTTAGTATTGTATAATACATGTCAATAGATTACCTGTGATTTCTGCATGCCAAATAATCTCATGACAAATTGCATGATCTATTTCTCAGAGGAAGGATGTACACCAGAGTGTAAAGTGTGTGTGATATGTCTTTAATAAGCATGTGGAGCTGTGCGTGCACTTATAAATTCCAGACACGTGCAATCACTAGTGCCATTCTATAGAAGCAGCCAGAGAGTGAACATGTATGATCACAATAGTTAGTTTGTATATAACTTAGTAAGTCATAGTCAATAAGTCTTTACAGTGATGTGTTTGTATAGAATAAAGCTGCTAAAACAGAACCCATGAAGACTCATTTATTCGTGCACCAAGACAAAAGCGACATATATATTTGTATTTCTGTTTGTCTGCAGCTGTGAAAGTCTATGTTCAGTTTGTTCGTTTTGGTGCCGTGTGGTTTATTACCCAGGTTACAGAAATCAGTAGTAGAGATGAGAGTTGAGGGTGGAGAACAATAAGAAGAATTAGACTACCAGGTTCTAAGTTTTAGCTGGGGCTTTTTACTGATCACTTCAGCGCTGAGTACTATGCAACCAATAATGCCCAATAGGGTTTGTGTTATTGTGGAAATAATGCCCGCCCAGGGGTGTTCTGAGGCCCGATGCTGCAGGTGTATTATTTCTACAATAACACACACCCTGGAGGGCATTATAGCACTTCGAGAATAGGCCGTCTGTAAAATTGTTGTTTTACTTATTTATTTATTTATTTATTTTAATTACTGTACTGCGGTGGTGGTGCTGCAGTAGCATTGTCGCCTCATAGCAAGACGTTGTCCCGTTCGATTCTCAGCTAGAGCGTCTTCTGTGTGGAGGCATACGTGAATGGGGCCTGCCTTCCTTGAAGGTTGTGCGTCAGGGCTGGTAACCCGGTATGTAAAAATCCACTACCAATCATTAGCAGACCGGGGTTCCGCTGTGGAGACCCCTAACCGGGAAAAGCCGAAAGACACAAACAAACTGTATTATTTTTTAAATATTTTTAATGTAAAATAGTTCCTCTACCTTATGTTTCATATTTGCTGTAGTATATGTAAATGGTGTTGTAGGAAGCATTTTACAAACAAAATATAACATTAAAAATATATCCAGTTATTTACTTTAGTTTTTTGGTTCTTCACTCCTAAAATGTTTGTTTTCTGACAGTCATTGGAGCTTGAAGTCGCTAATTAATGGCATACATTTGAGTTTCAGACTTTATTTCCTTCAGAAAATGTAAGCTAACACAAATCCTGTCATTTAAAGAACTTTGTAATTTTATAACAGCAATAATTAAAATCTCTTCTTATTTGGAGCCTTTGTTCCTGCTTTATTTCAGGCGTTATCCAGATTTCTTCTGTGAAGAGGTCGAGATATACTGCTGCTGCCAGTGGTAGATCTCACTCACTCACTCTCACACACTTGCGCTTCAGAAAATCTGTGCTAACACAAATTCTATTATTCAAATAGTGTTGTTGTAATACCACAACATTATTTAATATCTGTTCCTATTTTGAGCCTTTGTTCACCCTTTATTTTAGGCTTTATTGAGATATCATGAACTAAGAGGTTGAGAGTTATGCAAACCTGCTGCAGTTGCCACTGCTTGATCACTTTCACTCTTCACTGTCTCTCTCTCTCATACACACACACACATACACGCGCGCGCGCTCGCAAACACACACACACACACTCTTCCGCTTTCATGCATGCAAACATGCATTCACTCACACATGTAGACAAAAACACACACACACACACACACACACACACACACACACACACACACACTTTTTCTGTTTCATTTATTTTGTACAGTTGCTAAACAGCAAAAGTGCTGCTTAGCGAATGTGAAATAGTTTGATCGATCTCTCTCTCTCTCTCTGTCACGCCATACACGCATACACTCTCACACACACTTTTTTCATTTTAAATTTCTTTTCTTTTTTTTTTATTTTACACTTGCTAAGCAGCAAAAGTGCTGCTTAGCGAGTGTAAAATAATGGCGGCCATTAGGTTACTTTCAGTCCAAGCTCCATAGCAGCTTGATATAAAGTGGCAGACTCATTTTTCAGTGGGCATTACCAGTAGATTAAAACCCTGCTGACGAGCGTTCATTCTCCAGTCAGGTTGCAATCTACAGGACACCCATTCTCTAAAAATAGTTAAATTAAGATGTCTTTCCTGCAAGATTCCAAGACATTAAAAACAGAAGCAGAATTTATAGAACACCATAGTGGGATTCTTGCCAATTTATGAATTCAGGTTAATTTTTAGGATTTTAGGATTTTATTTTTCCTGCTATGAAGCCGATTTTGCTTTTTGCTCATCTGGGAATCATATTTCTGAATATTATGTACAGGAATATAGAATAGTTTATCTGTATGACCTTTTTACCCTTTAGTTTGGGATATAGAATGAGAATTATATAATGACAACATCACTGTTATGTAGAAATATAGGTGCTGTTGATTCAGTTGATAAGCAACTGAAAGTGATGTCAGGTTTATTAGTGATGGGAATGAATTTCACTGAATTTGCTATATTCTTCCCTTCTCCACGGACCATTCTAAAACTTACTATCCTGACTTTACATTGGGAGCCCTTTCACTTGCTCATTGGTTTGTTGAGGTTGGATTTCTTGGATATGCTACACTGAATACCTGTTTTATCAGGACTTCAGTCTAGTCTCATTAGTCTGGTATCTAAAACTATGGAGGTTATTATCTCAGACCTCATTAATCTGGACACTGAATATCTTTTAAAAATGGAACCTCATCAATTTGGAGTTGGGACACCGGGGCTGGAGAGTTGTGTTTATTTAGGGCTCTTTTTGTGATATGTTAACATCCCTGAGAAAGCCATAGCTCATCTTTTAAACACACACTTGCATTTGATTCTTACTACATATCAAATACTTCATGTTTGACCTGTTTGTTGTTTTCTGTAGTATATCCTTTAACGCTGCATGTTATCTCCTGTTCCCTACCAGGGAATGCTTAAGTAATGCTAATCCCCTAATGAAATCTTCCCACTGGTCAGTCATACAAGGCCTGGGACATTACTCGTATCTGAGTCATGGGAATCATATAGTAACACACACAAGGCTGAGTACTGCGACTCAGACTTCAGTCCATAGTCTTGTCGATCATTGGTAGCTATCTACTGGAATTATTAACGCACTGTGCGCATCTTGTAAAATAAGCATCCATCAAATAATATTATGGACTCAAAATACTGTTTTTCATTTTTTTGTGTAAATTTTTGACTGAAGTTCCTTGGAGTTCTGAGACTGAAGTGATAATCTGGGTTACTGAAGTAGATAAAATACAGATTGCCGAACACCAGCTCCACTAACTGAGTTTTAGAAAGACAATCTGTTACATGGTGCATCTAGAATACATAGGTGCTTTACCAGATGGGAATGGCAAACCTAAAAAAAATGAATACTAACATAATAAATACATATCTATATTCTCACAGGATGGCAGATCCGTTGCACTCCGATCCTTTTACTTAAGTATATATGTACTCCAAAGGTCGTACAACCTCAGGAATGATGGAATATTTAAATTTTCCCCTTTTCTCTGAGGCTGCATAATTTTGGAGTATTTATCATTAAGTCAGGGGGTGTGGGCAGATCCTGTAAATGGGGAGTGTAGGGAGACTTGCCCTTTTGCAAAATTGTATTGCTGCACTTTGATATGTTGTTGGGGTTCATATTTTTCTAAGACTGTGCTTCTCACTAAGTGCAACGTTCATGAAACTTAGTTGAGCTGATGCTTGATAGGCTGAGATTCATCTATGTCAAGTAGTCCCCTTTTTCTGCTGATGAATACTCCCATGACCTGCCCTCACTCTATCGCGTGTTTTGGAAAGGACTTGATATTTTAAGGGAGTAAACAAAGTGATAGTCAGTGTTCTCTTTCCTTTCATAACATTCATACTAAACATTTTACAGAAGTGCTTCTGAAATGATAGCAAGAAAGATTCTAGTCATGTATTTTTTTTTTTTTTTTGCAGAGCAAGTGGCCATTAATTGATCAGTAAGGCAGCCATCCATCAGGGGTGTTTCAATTTTTTTTTTTTTTTTTTTTAATTAAGATCTTTGTCCCTGTGCATCTTTTGTAAGTGAAAGGGGCATATAGTCTGTAAACTGGTCACTTCTCACTTTAACAAGGCTATTGCCCACAAGCATATCTGCTCTCACATTCAGAAACATGGGTGGTAGTTTCCCTGGTTTCCACTGAAGAAATTGCACCACATGCTCACCGAGTGCCCACAACCCAATCTTCGTGCAGGATGGGTGAATGGACCATGCTCATTTAATCCTCTCCCTTCTTTTCTGTCTCCTTCAGTGCCAGGACCGATAATTAAACCAGTCGTGTGGGTTGTAGTCAGGGCTCCATTCCATTTGCATCACAGAGCCATTCTACAATCTGCCCTTCTAGGATGTTCATAAGTTCATTGGTAAGTAGCAGACCAGTTGCCCATGTGGACCATTTCAAGCCTTGCCTTTTTTTTATTTCAAAGGTGAGAATCAAACCCTGTACCTTGCTTCTGTGAGGCAAACACCTTAACCATTATACCAGCCACCAACTATGATTTTGGAAAGCACACATTTGTATGGCCTGCTATACAGCCATAGAGAGGTATATGGCCAGTAGAAAGAGGAAGAGTGGGAAAAGCCTAGAGAATTCACATGGACCAAACTATAAACAGACAACATGGAGATTTGGAGACCATGAGATGTAGTTACTCACTTGGGAAATGACATACCTTACAGCCAGGGGAAAGACTTCTGAAATGCCATAACCACCATAACGCAGACAGTATCGCCACAAGATTGCACGTGTTATTTAATGATCTGGAGTAACAGTGACTGTCTGTGTTATATAATGATCTGGAATAACAGTGACTGTCTGTGTTATATAATCATCTGGGATAATAGCGGTAATGGCAGATATTTACGTTTGAATGGTGAGCAAAATCTTCCATATGATGTAAGAACAGAAGCTACCTTTCAGCGTATGCTACACAGATGCTAGCTGCATTGCACTTTGATGAGTCTTTTGGCTGTATCTTCTCTCCAGCCCCTGCTTAGAACAGCAGTGCACTTGTGCTGAGTCTGTTGCAGATGGTCTTACATTGAGAAAAACAGCAGAGGTATGCCATCTCTGCACCAGCAAGCACGTGTTTAGCAGTGCCTGCCATTAATTTCAGAGTATAAGTAGGGGATACCATTTATCGGTAAGACCCAATATCTCATATGAAATCATCATTGCCAAAATGTGCTTCTGGTCAAGCCCTTTGCTCTCATTCTGCATCAAAGTTCTCATGCTGTAGTGCTGTGTTTGAACTGCAGTTTGTATGGTTATAAAGTAGTGGTGACCGACAATCATATGAAGTCTCCTAACTATAGGACCCACATTCATAAATCTGTATAGACTTATTCTAGGTAGAGTTCAATCATTTTTTCACTCGTTGGTAATTGCTCTATCTAATATAGTTCACAATATACACACACACCCCTGTAGAAGTTTGGAGTGTCTAGATTTCATGTACAGCACGTTTTAATGTATTTGGAACAAGAGCAGACAGCAAACCCCCCTACAAGCACAAGGCTGACATGTAGAATTCACACAGAGGGCAGCCCAACTGAGAATTAAACTCTAAAAGGCAGCAATATTAACTACTGACCACTTATGAAATGCATTTCTAAATCCAGTGAAAATAATCAAAAAGCTCTGAATTTTTTTAAAGATGTCAAACCAGAGTTTGTTTTCCTGTTATCTGTTACAAATGAGCTTTGGTCATAAGCAAATGCACTTGAATCACTGCTCTGAATTACTGACAGGCGTGTGACTAAAACGCTGTACCAGTAAAGACACAGTCAATGTTATTTTCATTGAATACCTTGATCTGGGATCATTGGATAGTTAACTATGGTGAACAATATATGTTTGCATCTTTGTGTTTCTGTTTTCTGCATTTGAATAGGTGTTTTTTTTTAATTTTTTTAGAACATTGAAGCTGCTGCTGGGTGGCCCACTTTGTACCAGATGACTGCAGTCCATGGCTACACAGCACAAGGACCGGAAGACCTAGAGTTCAATCAGGGTGATACAGTAGATATTATATCTGAAGGTGAGGAAAGAAATAAATAGACGTGGTGATATCTGTAGTTTTAAAGTAAATGAAGGCCTACCAAATCCCATGTCCGGAGGATGAAACTTACAAAAGTTCTATGCAAGACCGTTTAATGGGTTCAACATTTTATTAATAATTTTTTGATAGTACACTTTTTTTTTTAATTATTTTTCAAGGAAATAAAGTTGCATAGATGCAACCAGGAAAAAAAAATTCCTCCCTTATTGCACTAATAGTAGTTCGTTATTCTGAATTACACTTTTAATTTCTTTTTAAGTTGACAATTTTTACAGGGTTTTACAATTGGAAACAATTGTATCTTACCAGAAAGTTGTATTTTTGCAAATCATGATTTTTATGAAGACAAGAGCACTATAGTAGAGGTAGACATTGCAGTAGGGAAACATGTCATTGGGGCACCTGTCTGTGTGTCCAACAGCATGTTTGTACATTTGCAGTAAGATTAGTATTCCAGATCATCATTTGTGTCCTTACAAGGACCTGTGCTAATCACAGAGAGCTCCACATTGCACTACATTTTAAATTATCAGTGTCATTTTGGACATATATGGTACGGGCATGTGACATTCTGGGGTCCATGTACAGCTGGTAAACTTGCACTGGTAAGCAGATATTTAAAACTTGAAAAACTGCTATGGAGGTTTGCATCTGTGATTTGTTCCTGCTGTTTGTACGTCCACTTGGACATTACTCTTATTAGTTTGGATGTACATCCAGTCATCTGTTTCTCTCTCATCTGCTCTAACCAAATAATCATATATTTATACTGTAAGAGCACTCTTCTATAGCATTCTGTCCTCAGAGTAAGTTAGTATCATGAAAAATGCCACATTCTGGACCTCTGGAACACCAGTCAGGTATTGGGCTCTCATTTGCCAGGGTATCCTAAAGACAGCTGTCATTACAATCCATAGGATGAATTGTTTATTTAGACAGAACAGTGTAAGCTGTTCCTTTATCCACATCCGTATAAAGATCCTGTTGTTTTAGCTGCTGGACCTGATTCCATGTAATTCTAAAAAAAAAAAATTGGGAATTTTAATAGCTTTAGTGGAAGCTCATTTCACATCAGTGCCTTTGACTTCATTTCAAAATTAGAGTAAGTTGTCAACAGCACTTAGCTTGGCACGGACAGCATATCCCTCTCAAGCACAGAACATGGTATTCTGGTAACCACAGTAGTTTGTGCAGGTATGTCTGGGCACACAACCTTATTCTATTCGCAGAAATGCCAGGATGTATCTACACAGTTTAATATATATTAAATGTGTGTTGCCTTAAGATGACCATAAGCAGGACAGAAGCATGCAGATACTGTAAAATAGACAGCCCTGATGGGAAACTCGACTTCAGTGCCTGTGGGCTCGACCTTTGCCATATGATACCGATGGCATAGGATATATTTCAGTGATATAACTCCAGGGTAGTCACCCATGCCGCACTGGTAAGCTTTCAGAAAACATGGGGGTATATCGCTAGCCATAAATTAGTAAAAGAAGTACATAAAAAGATAGAGGTGGATCTTTGGGATGACGTGGCCCGGATAAGCTAGAGTCATAGCCAGATGGCCTGGCTGTTTTGTGTTTGGCCTCTTCACACAAAGGTTCTATGAGAGCACCAGTCATACACAATATCAAAACTAATTCCTACTCTCCCTCTACAAGATGTGTTTTTCAGAAGAATGTCTCCCCAAAAATAATGGCACACAGCAATTTTAATTCTGTCTTTTATATGTTTATAGGTGAATACTAGGCTAACTGCCCCGAAAAGCCAGTTTAAGCCTAGCCAATATTCTGAGGTCAGAACCAAATCCTGTACCTTGTGTCTGTGAGAGAAAGACCTTAAGCATTTTGCCAAACCCCTTCCCCTTGCAGTTGTCTGATTCTGATTATGTGTTGTGCTTGACATATGACAAATGTATGTGATTGTCTGATCTTATTTTTCCCCCTTTAATAATTTAACTAAAATGTCTTTGCTTCCTTCCCCAGTGAATGAGGAATGGTTAGAGGGATATTGCAAAGGGAACATTGGAATCTTTCCGAAGTGTTTCGCTATTAGAACCAATGATACACATACGGTAAAAGAAAAAAATACAACAGAAACAAACTCATAGCTGGCTATGAAGATGTGTTTTCCTTCACCTGAAATAAAACACTAATGCATGAATATTCACATATGCTTGAGGAAACAAATATTTTATCTATGTGTTTTGTACAGAAAGTTGTTTCCTAATATGTCTCCAACAAAATGTTGTGGTTGAATCTGCAGTAGAATTGGGAGGACATGATTAAACAGACTTTCTATTTCCAGTGACTGAAGGACAAACAATAATTCATCAAGGAGGAAAATGTCACCACTGATACACTTTGCCATGTCAGGGATGGAGACATCCTATGATTTGGATACAAAATATGTGAGAACAATGTATGTGCATTTATGGAAATACATGTAATTATCAGAAACACATTCACACGTTCAAATTCAGTCTGGAAGACCAGGCATATTCTTTAGGTTTTCAGTGATGCTCTATGAAGGATTTTCCTTCCCTGGTGCTATTCTATTATTTTTTTCCTAGAAGTAGTACCTCTAGTTGGAAATTATACTTTTTTTGCACTCTGTTGTCTGAAAATTAGAAAAGAAGGCCTCATCTCTTACAGTTAGGAATTAGGAGTTTTTATAATATGAGGATTTGTGATACTAGGCTTTGCCAGGAATTCAGTAAACACTAAAATGCAACTGTAGTTTGTTAACTGACTTCATGTTTGCATGATTGCTTTGTTGTATGGCATTATAAAGTTTATCAAAAGAGTGTTTATCAGGACGGATTTGGGACCCAAAATGTACATAAAAATGTAATTTAAATATATGCACACACACACAAACGCAGACACACACACATACCTCCTCTCTCTCTATCTCTCTCGAACACACATACTCACCATTTATGAATGTGATTGTTATGGTTAGAACACTTGTTAGCATGCAAAATCATTACATGTTACCATGCCCATATCTGTGTATATGTGTAAAAATTGTGAAAAATGATTGATTGCTTTGCCAGGTACAGGGTGCAAATAGATAATGGAACTGCGACAAAATGTCACTATTGTGTTTCCTGAAGTCCATGCTCTTCTGGAAGATGATTGCAGTCCTTTCCTGTCCCTGGAGGGCCAATGAACGTGGTTCTTTTTCCACAACAACTCCTCCCTCTCCAGAACTTTTCCTTTCTTGTCTTCCACTCTGCTGTTTGAAAATCAGAATAGATGGCCTCATCTGTTGGACTTATGTTTTAGGAGTTTTATGATATGAGTATTTATGATACCAGACTTTGCCATGAATTCAATAAATACTAATATGTAACTCTAATATGTTAACTGACTTCATGTTTCAATCCTCTTTGCACAACATTATAATCGTTATGAAAACAATGTATAACAGAACAGACCTAGACTGAAAATTTGTATAAAAATATAATGTACACAGATATATACATGCATGTGCATTACAAATACACACTAAACACACACACACACACACACACACACACACACACACACACACACACACACACACATTCACGCATTCCCAAATTGCAAATGAAATTGTTGTAATTACAACAAGCACCTGCCAGTGTTGAGAATTATTTCTTGTTACCATGCCCATGACTATGTATATGCTATTTAAAAATGTGCTAAGGTGCAGACTGCTTTGCAATATACAGGCTGTAAGTGGGAAGTGGAAGTGTTACAAAATATCACCACTTTTGTTTTTGTAGGTCATGCTATTCAGTGAAACTGTACTTATTGCAGTCTTTCTCTTTTCCTAGCAGATCAGTCAGCATGGCTTCTTTCCCAACAACTTCTCTAAAGTCTGTCTATCCGGACTTTCACATTTCCTCTTGTCCTGCCTAAAGTTGCAGCAATCATATGTCAGACTGGACACGTTGCTATTTTGATCTTACTTTTATCTCAGTTTCTTTTTATTCAGAAAGGATTGTAAATCAACTACTTTGCTTTTTTCCATTTGCTATCCAGTGCAGTGATTTCCTGCATAGAAATGATTGCTGACTTCGTGGGATGCCCGATGACACACAGATAAGGTGAAGTTTATGTGTCATGACACGTTTCACTAGAGCTGCCTGCTTTCCACCTCAGTTTAATAACAATGTTTAGCTGTAAAGCATGCTGGTGATACAGAGTGTGCACTAACTGGAAGGTTTTGTTTCATTTTCACATAGAGTCATGGACCTATTGGATGGCTCTGTAATGTTCATCCTTCTGATTTGGTGTGCCTCTGTAATACTTATTCATACCAGCGGCTACCTGAAATCTGATCTCTTACAACAACAATGCCAACCAGCCATTGCTTCCAGTATTTATTTGGTTACATTTTTATCACCATGAAATAGCAGTCATGCATGTACTAAGGCTATGCAAATATTCTTAGTGGAAACTTTTAGTGGTGATATGCAGGCTGGTCAGATCTGGAAGCCAATCGTGCCGTGTAGAGCACTAAAATCAAATTATATCCTTGGGTGTTGCTGGCTTAGTTTTTGCATATTTATTTATGATTTACAATATAAATTGAGCTGATGCATTCTGGAGTACGGTCAGCATTCCATACACGGTCTAATGTCAGTCAGTATAACAACACAGGGACATGAATGTTTCACGTGTCCCGGCTGCTAGATGCAAGAATATCTCTGTCTCCCTTGTATATACAACACATACTAGGATGACAATGGACATCATTAGGAGACAGTGGGGTTTTCTGACCACTGATCCTGACATTAGGAGATTAACAGTAGATACACCAAGGTTCTTGTATAAGAATAAAAATAATCTGAAGAGGATGCTGTGCTATCCAGACAGCAATAGATTTGATGACAATGGGTTAAGAGGGAACACAATACCCTGTGGCAAATGTAATTTTTGTAGTTTTATAGACAGCAGTGGCATCTTTGACCATCCTGATAATGGGCGTAGGTACAAGTTTAGTGTAAGCACCATCTGCATGATGTTACATGTTTACTTATCCTACTGCTGGTGCTGCCAAGCATTCTATGTCAGGAAAACCGATAGGACTTTGAGAGACAGGATCAGGGAGCACCTTTACAACATACAATGTGATTCCATGAACAATGCTTTGTCTAAGCATGTGATTAGCACTAATGCTAGTCATACTTTCAGGTTTATGGTTATTGATAGAATCTTTCCCACTGCTAGAGGTGGTGACTTCAGGAATTTAACTGAAATCAGAGAGGTCAAATGGATGTTGAAACTAAGGGCTGACCAAGGTAGTGGACTTAATGAAAAAGTTCCACTTAGACCTATACTAAAGAGATGTATTCTTAGGATGACCTTGCTTCATTTCATATTTTTATATTTTTTATCTTTATTTTCATTTTTGATATGTACTCATTATTCTATATGTATTTTTGTATATGTATTTATTGCTGTTTTATGATTATTTTATATAATTATATGCTCTACCTCTTTAATTTTTATAAGCTCTTTAGCTGCTAACATGTGATTGGCTTAAGGGTATTTGAACTATGTATATATTGCAGTGGTGCATTATCTCTGTGTCTATGGTCTGATGAAGCGGTAGTGAAAGCGCTTACCAAATTTTATTTATTTGGCAACTAGGTTTTATTTGTTTGGTAACATATACGTTTCTACTTCAGCCAGTGTGTTACTCCATTGGTTTTGTTCTGTGATTATCACATTTTTCCTCCAGCTGTGTATTTATCTAAGTCTGTGCATTTCCATAATTTTAATAATTTTAGAGTCTTTAAAAATAATGCAAACAACAACTACAGTTTAAATAATTATACCACATGATTCATAATATGAAAACATTGGTTAAGAATAGATACAAGTTGTATGACAATGATTTAATTGAGAAATTTTAGCTAGTTTCTAGAGAAGTTAATGGTAAGTTAGTATAATAAAACAGGAATTGGAATACAAAGGAAGAAAAAGGTAGGCTTATGGTATATTGAGAGAGAAAGCTGGAGAGAGAAATTGATAGAAGTAAGGGAGTGAGTGAAGAAGGGAGAGTAAGGAGATGTAAGGTATGAACAGGTATTTGTTCACATTTAGGGATATAGTTTATCCTGGTGTTGAGCAAGAATAGAGTCATCATTTGGCTAGGGAGTATTTCAGAATGGTTTTGAAGGATGAGAAGGAGGGGAAATAACTTAATGGATGCAAATTAGGAGTGTCAGGCTTAAGCAACATGATATAAGTACAGACAATGTCCAGCAGATTTGATGGGTTTGTGGACAGACGGATGTTTTTGGTCATTGGATCATAATGACTGAATGGGAACAAAGCTGTGTAGAATGTTATTTAGTGCTGGACAAGGAAATGGATTCTGGATAATCTTATAAGTGATAAGAAGCGGTGTACATGTTAGTTGATGGGGTAGTTCTAAACAATTTTGGCTTTTTAGTGCCATACATTGGTTGGTTCTAAAAGGAGTATTTGCTGTCAATTTAGCAACTTTGTTATAGCATAGTTCAAGTTTTGATGTTTGTGATACATGAAGGTTAGCAAGGGTGGGAGTCCCATAAAGAGGTCTGGGGAGGAGATAAGTAGTGGCAAGTGTAGCTTTAGTTGTGTTAGTGAGAAAACTTTTGGCTCTATAAAGCAGCCCTAATTTTTGATGAGTTTTTCTTATGCAGTTTTGTATATGCACATAAAATCTAATGATCTGAAGTAGGATATTCATTTGTCTGCAACCTGTGGGTTATGGATCCGATATCGGATCCGAACCGGCATGGTTTTCCAGCTATGGATCCAAGCTCTCAGCTCCTCCCCTCACCCATAATGCCCTGCTCTACCCTCATGACCTCAGATCTTGTTTGCCGCGCTGGTAACTGGATGTGGGTACATAGCTCTCAGCTAAGTGAACTCTTTTCTTGTTTAAAAATAGAAAATTTTTTGATTCTTTGACTAAATTTGTGTGAAAGTATTAGGTTTCCCTTTAATATAGACTATTTTGAGTTTATTTTAAGTTAAAGTAAATAATTTTTATTCCCTCCCCTCGCTGTTGCGTAGAGTGTGTGTGTAGGCCTGTGTTTTTTGTTGTTTAAGTTACTTTCTGTAACTTTAGGTATTATAGATTATGGCTGACCAGCCTAAATCTATATTTTGGAAATGCTCCGAGTGTGGCCATAAGCTCTCACCGGCTGATGGCCACACTCGGTGTGTTAAGTGTCTTGGGGTTGAACACCTCACATCTGGTTGTTCCATTTGTGCAGGGTTCAACCCCAGGGCACTGAGGGAGCGGAGGTCCAAGCTGGTCTTGGCGGGTCTTTACCGCCAGACTCGGCCCGCCTCCGCTCCTTCGGGACTACTGTGCCTGCAGTTGTACCCCCTGTGGCACCCTCCTGCTCCTGGGACTCAAACTCCCGCTTCTGGAGAGGAGAGGGATGCTGCTAAAAAGGACCGGAGGGAGAAGCACCACAAGCGGCGGGCCGAGACCTCTGTTTCGGCCCCGCCAGCCAAGCGGGCTTCTCCCCCGGCTCCGTTGTCGGTCTCCTCCTTCTCGGCTCCGGTCCCCTGTGTGCTTCTCACCGGGTCCTGAGGAGGAGGAGACCCGATCTCCGTCGAGGCTATCGAGGAGGCACTCCAGGCCTACCTCGGTAGCCTCTTCGAGATCTACCCATAGCCTTTCTGATGCTGATCTGGACCGGATGATGAGAAGGTTCATCCAGGCCCAGATGCAGATGGGAGTGCTCTTGCCTCCCCCCCCCTCCGGGGGGGAGCTCAACACCCTTTTTTAAGCCTATTGCTCCTTCTCCGACCCGCTATCCGGGTTCGGAGCAACTGGAGCCGAGCAGCTTCGAGCCGGGGAAGGTCGGATCGGATAGTACTTGGTACGACGGACCCGACCCTGCCCTCGAGTGCGTCGGACCCGACCTCTCGGAGCCTGGATCCGAGCCGGATCCGGGGATCAGTTCTCCTTCGGCGCAGGCTGGGCCGGAGCGCACTGCCCCAGCGGATCCGAGTGCTTCGGCGCCGGCTCGATCCACTCTTCGGATCCGAGGGGAGCCGATTGTCAGATCCTTTGGTCGAGGTCGGCTCCCTTCGCCTTTGATGTAGTGGAGAGGGCTCTGTTGAGGGTCTCCGGACCCCGGCACTTGCTTCGCTCCGTCCCGCTCCCTCTGCACTGGGCCAGGCTTCCACCATCCGGCCCCTGGGACAGCCCGTTTCTGTGCCCCAAGTTGCTCCTATGGAGCAAACTGCTGCTTGCGAGGACTCCTCGGACAGCCCCCCAGAGGAGGCCCCTCGCAAGCATACGTGCAAAAGGAGGCACATTGACTCCCCCGAGTCTCTCACAGAAGACACGGACTTGGAGGAAGGGGAACGCTCCGCACGGTCACCCCCGGAGGATGTCTCCTTTGGAGACATCATGGAAATGCTCCGTATTAGGGGGGGGTGGTCTGCCCCCAAGTCTTCCTCGGCCGGGTCCGTGTTCTTGGGGGCATTTGAAACGGACCCGTCTAGCTCTTGGGTGTCCCCTGCCGACCCCTGGTGGACCTTATTACCACCAGGGCGTGGAAGGAACCGGACACCGTGGAGCCAATTCCCAAAAGACCGGATAGGATCCTTAGTCCGCCCCCCGACAGGACCCATTGGAGTAAGGGGCCTCCTGTAGATGCCATGTTGATGGCGGCGGCCACAAAGAGGGAACTGGCTCAGGAGAGTGCCTCAGTCCACCCACCGAGCAAGGAGTCTCGGATGATGGACCGCTTGGGGAAGCGGATGTTCAGTTCGGCGACCTTCTCGGTAAGGGCGCTGAACTATTTGGCACATGTTATTCGGATGCAGCGAGATCTTATTAAGGAATACGCTGCATCCCCCCCTGAGTCCATTTCGGAGGAGGACAGAGTTCTGCACTCCACCAAAATGGCCACTCTTAGGTCAGTTACAAATACTTCTATGCGGCTACTCTCCCATGCAACGGAGGGCGCCGCTAGAGCTGCGGGGACAGGACTGGTCACTAGCCGTCCGGCCTGGCTCCGTCCTGCGATTTTTCTGAGCCCTTCAAGGCGTCGTTGAACGCCTTTGATGGTTCTGCTCTGTTTGGCAAGACCGTTCGCGACGTTGACCCAGAGCGAGAAGGACGGAAGACGCTGTCTGCCGTCGGAATCCGCTTCTCTGCACCCCAGAGGCCCTATTCTAGGAACCAAAAGGGTCAGAAGAAGATGTGGTTCCGGAAGTCGCAGCAGTCCCAGCCTGCTCCGGACAACCAGTCCTTCCGTGGCAGAGGAGGACAAGGAGGACGCCGCCCTAGAGGCAGAGGGGCTCCCAGAAACTTCGGGTCCAGGGAACCTTTCTCTGAACGGCCCGCGCAACCCTGAGGGTTGCCCGACTGCTCTACTCTGGAGGCAGTCGGGGACGTTCGGGCACCTAGCGGCATGGGAGTCCATAACATCGGACCGCTGGGTTCTCCAAATCATATCCAGGGGATATCGCATTCCTTTCCTTCACCTTCCAAAGTTGAAGTCCCTCCCAGACGTCCCACCCGGTCAACGGGAGGCCGCTTTGGCAGAAATTGGCCATCTGCTAAAGAAAAGAGCCATCCAGCCCGTTCCCCCAGACCAGATCGGATCAGGGTTCTACTCCAGATTCTTTTAGTGCCAAAAAGATGGGGAACTAAGACCAATCCTAGACCTCTCTCTCTTGAATCTGGCAGTCCCCAAAGAAAAATTCGAATGGTCACTCTGCAATCTATTCTCCCCTTCTGGGAGAAAATCACTGGATGTGCTCGATAGATCTCAAGGACGCCACTACCACATCCTGATGGACAGGCGCTCCAGGAGGTTTCTCCGCTTCCGGCTGGGAGCCAGTCACTACCAGTTCCGGGTCCTTCCCTTTGGTCTCACCACAGCCCCCAGGGTGTTCACCAAAGTACTAGCAGTGGTAGCGGCCCACCTGAGGCTTCAGGGGGTGCAGGTCTTTCCCTACCTGGACGACTGGCTCCTTACCGCCCCAACAAGGCATCTACTTCTCTTGGCGCGAGACTCCTTTCTCCATCTTGCTCCATTTCTGGGCATCACAATAAATACAAAAAAGTCCAACCTGGCGCCCACACAGCTCTTAGATTTCATAGGGGCCAGACTAGACACAAGGAGTTTACGAGCCTTCCTTACTGCGGACAGAGTTCTAAATCTGCAGCTCCAGGTGCGGGCCATTCTCCATTCAAGTTCTGTTCCAGCGGAGTTGGTCCTGAGGGCTCTAGGGTCCATGGCTTCGGCTATAGCACTTCTTCCTCTTGCCAGGCTCAATATGCGCATTCTGCAGTGGACGCTCTTAGTACAGTGGTCATACCTTGCTCTCCCCATGCATCATCCCATAGCGATCAGCAAGGCTTGCAAGCGGTCCCTCTTGTGGTGGCTCCATTCCCCGGATCTTCACGAGGGTCGCCCATTTTGTGCTTCTCCCCCTCTCGCCACGGTGACCACGGACGCCTCCCGCCTCGGGTGGGGGGGGCACTTTGCGGGCCGGACAGTCCAAGGCACGTGGAACGATTCAGAGACCTTACTGCATATCAATGTTCTAGAGATGAGAGCAGTGCTCTTAGCGTTGCTAGCACTTCAGGACTTTCTTCCCTTGGGAACAATTGCGATTCAATCGGACAACATGTCTGTTGTCTGGTACAACAACAAGCAAGGGGGAACAAGGTCTTACCCTCTTTGTCGGAAGCCATGAGAGTTTGGGAATGGGCAATCTCCACCAATCGCTTTCTCATAGCAACGCACATTCCGGTCGGTCCAACATCCTAGCGGACAAGCTCAGTCGCACCATTCTGACCCCTTACGAGTGGTCTCTCAATTGTCAAGTAGCGAACGCATATTCGCACGGTGGGGAACCCTTCTTGCGATCTTTTTGCTTCTCCCTCAAACACCAAGTGCGACAGTTTTTTCGCTCTAATACCTCCTCCCGGAGGTACCCCAAGAGACGCTCTGGTGCATGCTTGGCCACCCGGTCTTCTGTATGCCTATCCACCCTTGCCTCTGATGCTGCAAGTTCTTCAGAAAGCCTCTCGGGTGGGTTGCAGAATGATTCTCATTGCTCCATTCTGGCCCCGACAGATCTGGTTCCCCTTCCTAAGGTCTCACTCGGTGAATCCTCCTTGGATTCTAGATCCCATCCCGGATCTGATATCCCATCCATCCTGCATTCCTCCTCCGAACCTGGACAACCTGAAGCTGACCGCTTGGCTGCTCCAGTTCCACTCTTGATAAGGACTCCGGTATTTCTTCACCGGTAAAGGCTATTTTGGTGGCGGCTCATAAACCATCCACTAGAAAGGTTTACCGAAGCAAATGGAAACGTTTCTCTGTGTGGGCGGAGCGGCAAGGCCTGAATCCCTTCACAGTTCCTCTCCCTGTAGTGCTTGATTTTCTAACCTCTCTCTTTAATGATGGTGCCAGCAGTTCCACAGTCAAAGTTCAACTGGCGGCAATTTCTCACTATCACATTGGTCAAGATTCTAATCCTCTTATGTCAGCCAAATTGTGTAAAACTTTTCTTAAAGGTACTTTTCTTCTCAGGCCCCCTATAAAACAAGCAGTTCCTCCTTGGGACCTTTCTTTGGTCCTACAGGCCTTGACCGCCCCTTCGAGCCAGCTGCTACGGTGGATCTTAAGTTCTTGTCCTACAAGACAGCCTTTTTGGTAGCCATTACATCAGCCAAGAGAGTTTCTGAACTTCAAGCTTTATCAGCTAAACCTCCTTACTTGGTATTTCATCCGGACCGTGTCTCCGTCAGGACCAATCCGTCCTTGCTTCCTAAAATCGCTTCTGAAGCAAACATCAATCAATCCATTAACCTCCCTGTTTTCTTCCTAAATATGAAAACAAAGGTGAATATAAGCTACATTCACTAGATGTTCACAGGCAACTTAGATTTTATCTCAACAGGACAGCTGGTCATAGGCAATCCGACCAGCTGTTTATTTCCTTTGCAAAATTCAATTTGGGCAAGCCAATTTCTAAAGTTTCTCTGTCCCGCTGGATTTCACAGTGCATTTTATTGGCTTATCAAGCGTCAGGAAGGCCGCACCGGGGTGTTCATGCCCATTCAACCCGGTCAGTATCTACCTCGGCAGCCTTCAAGGCTAGGATTCCTCTAGATGATATTTGTGCAGCAGCCACGTGGGCTTCATCTCATACATTTATTTCCCACTATAAGTTGGATCTTGCATCTAGGGGTAGAGCATCCTTTGGCTCGCGGTGCTCGGAATATCCTTCCATGATGGCCGCCCAAGATTCAGGTAGCTGGGGACTCTGTCCCACAGGTTGCAGACAAATGAATATCCTACTTCAGATTTAGAAGTTATGTACTCACCATAACGTTCCATCTGAGTAGGTGTATTCATTTGTCTGCAACCATCCCGCCCTCCTATCCCCCTGGCCTTTCAGTTTCCTGCATATTCCTTGTTACCCTTTTTAGGGTATTGTTGCTTTGGCAAACTCGATCTGAGGTCATGAGGGTAGAGCAGGGCATTATGGGTGAGGGGAGGAGCTGAGAGCTTGGATCCATAGCTGGAAAACCATGCCGGTTCGGATCCGATATCGGATCCATAACCCACAGGTTGCAGACAAATGAATACACCTACTCAGATGGAACGTTATGGTGAGTACATAACTTCTAATTATCATCCACTATAATCCCTAATAATTTTTATGAGAACTGACTCCAGTGGTTGTATTATCAAGAGAGAGGACTTTAAATTTTGTTTTTTTTTTCATGGGAGAGAGATTTAGGGTTGAGTTGTGCCATGTTGTCAGATGTGCAAATGAGTGTTGAATCATCTGCATATTGTATTAGGGAGGTCTGTTGTGTGGATGTCTGGTGGGTGTTGGTGGAAATGTTAAAGAGGCGGGGACCAAGTATAGAGCCTTGTGGTACACCAGTGGCGATTGGAAGGTATGGAGAGAAGGTGGAGTGACATTTTACTGACTGATACTTATTGGATAGGTAGCTTTTGAACCATAGAAGGATGGGCTGGGAGAGACCTAATGAAGTTTTCTGTGACAAACCGCTGAAGGCTTTAGACATACCTAGAAATAAGGAGGAGACTAGTTTGCCAGAATCTCTAGCTTTATTGACAGTATCTATATAGGTTAGAAGTGCACAGTCAGTACTATGGGAAAAAAATGGAAGCCATTTTGTGTGGGGGATGGGAGTTCTTTCTGAAAGAGATGGTTTAGCAACTGTTTTTGAATACATTTTTAAGTATTTTGGAGAGGGGGATAATATTGCTATAGGTCTAAAGTTAGTATTTGCTGAATTTCCTCCTTTGTGCTGAGAGATAATGTATGACTTTATCCAGATAGAGGCAACATGGGATTCCTGGACTAACCTATTTATAAGGATTAAGACAGGGTAGGCAAGCTACTGGCTGCTATTTTAAGATGCTCACTTGGAAGGTCATCCGCTGAAATAGAGCATGGCTTGAGATAGTTTAAGAGTAGCTTTATATAGGATGTGGGAACAGGTTTAAAGGTGAAAGTGGATGTGGTGATACATGGCTGCTGGGCAGGGTTACAATTAGATGCTGGGAAATCCTTAGTTTGAGATTTTATACTATTTATGAAATATCTGAGTGGTTTGGCTGGCTATAATCAACTGTACTAGAAGTTGAAGTTAATTAAAAACTTGCAGTTTTAAATATAGTACTGTATTTTATTTTTCTGTTTATTTAATTGTTTCACTGAATATTGTGGTCTGTCTGTCTCTCAGCAGTTAGAGGGGGTTATTGGTGTTCTCACTTCTTTGTTATTCCATATTTAACTCTTAGCCTAGAGGGTTTCTCTGTGCTTTAAGTGTTAGCTACATAGCTGGGAATTTATTTTCTGCTCAATATCTGAGTGGTTTGGCTGGCTACAATCAACTGTACTAGAAGCTGAAGTTAATTAAAAATTTGCAGTTTTAAATGTAGTACTGTATTTTATTTTTTCTGTTTATTTAATTGCTTCACTGAATATTGTGGTCTGTCTGTCTCTCTGCAGTTAGAGGGGGTTATTGCTGTTCTCACTTCTTTGTTATTCAATATTTAACTCTTAGACTAGAGAGTTTCTCTATGCATTACGTGTTAGCCACATAACTGGGAATTTATTTTCTGCTCAATATCTGAGTGGTTTGTCTGGCTACAATCAACTGTATTAGAAGCTGAAGTTAAGTACAAACTTGCAGTGTTAAAGATAGTACTGTATTTTTTATGTTTATTTAATTGTTTCAGTGAATATTGTGGTGTGTCTGTCTGTCTGCAGTTAGAGGGGTTTATTGGTGTTCTCACTTCTTTGTTATTCGATATTTAACTCTTAGCCTAGAGGGTTTCTCTGTGCTTTAAGTGTTAGCCACATAGCTGGGAATTTATTTTCTGCTCAATATCTGAGTGGTTTGGCTGGCTAAAATCGGGTCTATATCAGATAATCGAAGTTTCAGAACTTTGAACACCATATGGTCAACCCCATATGATCGAAGTTCTGAAACATCGAATATCAGATATAAAAAAAACAAAAAGAAAAAAAAAACACAAAAAGAAATGCTTTAAGCAGGGCAGCCCCTGCACCCCTTACTTTCGCTACTTAAATATACCAACTGCGAGATCTCGCTACAGCATAGCAAAGGGAAATCTTCCCTTTCAACACCATACTCTGTTAATGTGTGATCTCAAAGTTGGTATATTTAAGTAGTGGGGGTGTGGGTGGTGCAGCCCAGGACATGAGGGGTGCAGGGGGGCTTGCCCCCTTGCTTAAAGCAGTTACTTTTGGGTTTTTTCTTTTTTTATATCCGATATTAAATGTTTCAGATTAGTGCTGCTCTAGTGTAAAAAGAAAAAAACAAACAAAAAAAATTCTAAATACAAAAACACTCTCCTTTCTCCTGCCAAATATAATGTCACAAACAACACTGACCCAAAATAAACAACTGACTGTGGTAAACAAAGAGGCCAAATACCAAAGCAAGACTTTTTTATTCTTTTTATTCAAAAAAAATTCTAAGCTTGTTTCCTGCCTTTCCAATAACGTAGTCTAGTCCAGATACAGATTTGCTTTAACCAGGACTGTTTGTAAGCTTCTGAGCTCCCCAAGCCTTTCTGTGTTGGAGGGAATCCTTCTAGCTTATCAGTGGGAGTGGTAATCACTAGGTAGCCTATCTAGCACAAGAGTGGTTTTTGGCCCAAAAACTTTAGTTTATTGGCCGTTTGGGCAGTTTTTTCCATCTCTTTCAATTTCTGGTTTAAAAGGCCGCATTTGCTTTTGTTGCTCCACCTTTCCTGTAACCAGTCTAGTCCAGATACAGATTTGTTGTATCCAGGAGTGTTTGTAAGCTTTGAACCCCTCAAGCCTTTCTGTGTTGGAAGGAAGCCTTCTAGCTTGTCAGTGGGAGTGGTAATCACTAGGTAGCCTATCTAGCACAAGAGTGATTTCTGGCCAAAAAATTGTAGTTTATTGGCCGTTTGGGCAGTTTTTCCATCTCTTTCAACTTTCTGGTTTAGAAGCCCACATTTGCTCTTGTTTCCCACCTTTCCTGTAACTAGTCTAGCCCAGATACAGATTTGCTGTATTCAGGACTGTTTGTAAGCTTTTGAGGCCCCAAGCCTTTCTGTGTCGGCGGGAAGCCTTTTAGCTTATCAGTGGGAGTGGTAAGCACCGGGTAGCCCAGCAACCACAAGAGGAGTGGTTTCTGGCTCAGAAATTGTAATTTATTGGCCGTTGGGCAGTTTTTTCCATCTCTTTCAATTTCTGGTTTAAAAGGCCGCATTTTCGCTTATTGCCCCACCTTTCCTGTAACCAGTCTAGTCCAGATATAGATTTGTTGTATCCAGGAGTGTTTATACGCTTCTGAACCCCTCCAGCTTTTCTGTGTTGGAGGGAAGCCTTCTAGCTTGTCAGTGAGATTGGTAAGAACTGGATAGCCTTTCTACCACAAGAGGAGTGGCCCAGAAATTGTAGTTTATTGGCTGTTTGGGCAGTTTTTCCATCTCTTTCCACTTCCTGGACCAAAAGCCTGCATTTGCACTTTTCCCGTGTTTCCTGTAACTAGTCTAGTCCAGATACATATTTGCTTTGTCCAGGACTGTATGTAAGCTTCTGAGCCCTCCAAGCCTGTCTGTGTTGGAGGGAAGCCTTCTAGCTTATCAGCGGGAGTGGTAAGCACTAGGTAGCCTATCTACCACAAGAGGAGTGGTTACTGGCCCAGAAATTGAAGTTTATTGGCCGTTTGGGCAGTTTCTTCCATCTCTTTCAACTTCTGGTTTAAAAGCCCGCATTTGCGCTTGTTTCCCACCTTTCCTGTAACTAGTCTAGTCCAGATTTGATGTTTCCAAGACTGTAAGCTTCTGATCCCCCCAAGCCTTTCTGTGTCAGAGGGTAGCCTTCTAGCTACCCTCAGTGGAAGTGGTAAGCACTAGGTAGCCTATCTACCCCAAAGAAGAGTGGTTTCTGGCCCAGAAATAGTAGTTTATTGTTCATTTGGGCAGTTTCTCCATCTCTTTCAACTTTCTGGTTTAAAAGCCATGTTTGCGCTTGTTTCCTGCCTTTCCTGAAACTAGTCTAGTCCAGATACAGATTTACTGTATCCAGGACTGCTTGTAGTTTCTGAGAGGTGCTAAAGTCTGCTCTTCAATTTTTCCCTTAGAACTGTTAGTTCTCTCATCTCCTGCACTTTTACTAGCTTATCAGTCTAGCACTTTACCAGACTTTTTGTAGCAATTATTATAGCACACAAAAGTGCTACCAGCACTAAACATTCTACAAGGAAACAGCTCCAGTATTTGTTAATACCCACTTATCCAGGCATGTCTAAAGGTCAGTTCCCTGTGCTTTCTCCTATTAACCTGGTGAACTTGGGCATCCTGAGGCAATGTAGCAACTGCCTCATGTACACTGACAACCCTCTCCTCTTACCTCCCAACACTCAGACTTGCGAGAGATGCACTTATATATCCAAACTGGAAACCATGCACTCTCCAGCCAAGACCGGAATAGCTGGTCAAGAGGAGAAGGTCACAACTTGCACCACACCACATGTACAAGCAGAAAATGCTCAATTTCAACAACTGGCTAAGTTTCTGGTGCCATTTTAAGGGGATCCAGTATCTGTCTGCTTGGGATGACATGATTAACAGACCCCGAAGCTTTGCCAGAGATGGCCTGCATCTGTTACCCCTGGGCTTCCGGATACTGGCCAAGGCTCTTGCCACCCCTATAGTGCCTTCTTTAGGTGGTGTTCCAAAGACCAAATTACCACCGTAACAGCTACAAACAAATACAATCTGAGGGTCATGCTGCTCAGTGCTAGAAGTCTAAATCTGAAAATGCACTCACTCGAAACACTCCTTAAAATGGAGAACATTGACATTTGTGCTGTAACAGAGACCTGGTTCAAGGCAGCAGAAAGCACCCCTGCATTACCAGGCTATAACTCATTCCACACCTTTCGGCCCCAGAACTTGGACTGAAGCTCCAAATGCGGTGGTGTTTCCATATTCATAAAGGATACACACACCTCCAGACTGGTAGCCCAACATAACACATCAGAGATACTTCAGGTGCAGCTAACATTGGGTAAGGCAGCAATTCAGGTCATGGCCTGCTATAGGTCCCCAACAATGTCCCAAGACTCACACTCCATGTTCCTAAGCACATTAGAGAATATTAGGGTCCAAACTAACACTCTCATACTGGGTGACTTCAATTACCCCTCCATTAACTGGGAAAACTACTCATGTACCAATACACTTGCCAAACGTTTCCTGGAATTCACTAATTCAAATACCCTGGACCAGCTTGTTCTTACCCCCACTAGATGTAGCAACATCCATGTACTGGTCATTACTAACATGGGCGACTGTTGCTCTACAGTCTACACCAATACTTAACTCCTCCCTGGTTAGCTCCGACCACAAACTAATCACCCTGGAAATCCAACCCCCCCACACACACACACAAAGGTAACCACCATGAAAACTTCTCCAAAGCTAACTTTGGGTTTCTAAAAACATAAGTGGCTAACTTCATGGCACCCATGGAAATGGAGAATAGTTGCTTGACCACTGAATCATACACCAATGCACTGTACAAACACATACACAAATGCATGGATCTCGCCATACCTAATAGACCCAAGATGCTCTCCTCCAAAAAAAAGAAGCCAATCTGGTGGTCCCCTGCCATAAACAAACTCTACAACAGAAGGAGGAAACTTATGCAGAATAAGGTGAAGTCCCAAGACTGGCAAAAGTCCCTTATCAGCCTCAACAAAAAGTTGAGATCCCTCATCAAATCCTCTAAAGCTAGCTATGAAAACAGAATTGCAGCAGTTAGTAAAGACAACCACAAGGCCTTCTATAGTTATGTAAAGAATCTCCATGGCAATACTCAGATTTGCTCTGAGCTACTGCATAATGGTACCTCCTATACCGGGCCAACATATATTGCCAATATACTGGCCGAAAGATTCAGTGCCAACTTTTCCCCCTCCAAAGGACCAATCAAAATACAAGTAGCTTGCCATGCACCCAGTATTGCTCTATTGATTGACAGACACGCAGTATTACTGCTGTACAGGTTAAAACAGCACTGTCCAAGGCCACTAATACATCTTCCATGGGACCTGACAATATCCTTGGCTGTGTTCTACATGAACTACAGAGTAAACTGGCACCTCATCTGTGTGCCCTGTTGAATCACAGCCTCACCTCAGGATTTGTCCCTACTGAATGGCACACTGTTACAGTCATCCCTCTCCACAAAGGGGGAGTGACTACAGACACTGGGAACTATTGCCCCATTAGCCTGACAAATCTGATATGCAAAGCTATGGAACGCATCATCATGGACCTAATAAACAAGGATATAGGGAATCTCCAAACTCTGGATCCCATACAGTTTGGTTTTGTGAAGGGTAGATCATGCCTGCTCAACTTGGTCAATTTCTTTGAGTCAGTCACCAGAGCAGTGATGAAGGCAAGGTGGTTCATACAGCCTACCTTGATCTGGCCAAGGCATTTGATACCATTCCCCACTCAGGAATCATAGAAAAACTCACTAAGCTAGGCATCAACCCCTATATCACTAGGTGGGTTGCAAACTGGCTCACAAATAGAACCCACAGTGTGAAAGTAGCGGACTCCAAATCAGACTGCCAACCAGTCACGAGTGGAGTCCCACAGGGTTCGGTTCTGGGTTATCTCCTGTTTGGTATCTACTTCTCTGAAGTCCAGGCCAACACAAAGGGACTTTGGCTGACAAAGTTCACAGATGATTGCAAGTTGGGAGCTATTATTAACTCCCCAAGTGATGTTGACATCCTATAGAAAGGCCTGACCAAGACCAACGTCTGGTGTCAGAACCATGGCCTTAAGCTCAATGCCAAAAAATGTGTCATCATCCCCTTTGGGAAAAAAACAGTTCCCATGAATTACCACATCGATGGTAGTCTACTGAACACAGAAGGTGTTATAAGAGATCTGGGAACACAGGTTGACAGCATCCTCTCTTTTGAACACCATATTGCCACTGTGGTCAGAAAGTCCTTCTGTGAAGCACATCTCATTACAAAGGGTTTTGCATCCAGGAAGAAAGAGGTCATTGTCTCCCTCTACTCTTCCCTCATTAGGCCAGTCATCGAGTACAATGCCCCATTTGGCATGTACCTCACTAGACACCTGCAACAACTGGAGAGGTCGCAAAAGTACCTCACAAAGAGGATCCTGGGCCTTAAACACTTGTCCTATATGGACAGACTCAAAAAAACTCCAACTATTCTCTGTCTCATATTGCCTACTTAGGGGCAATCTCTGCTTGACATACAAAGCCATGTCTGACCCAGCTCTGTTAGAAATGCTACAGCTAAAGAAATCCCAATCCCTCTGCACCATACTCTACAATGACTTCAACCTCATTACCACAATCAACAGAACATGCTGGAGGGACAGGTTTGTAACCCAGAAACTGCCTATGCTATGGAATAGACTTCCCATACATGTCAAACAGAGCACCTCACTGGACCTTTTCAAGAGAGACCTTGATGAGTGGATGGGAAATTGAAAATTTACCTCAGGGATCACTCCAGTAGCTCTACTCGACATAGGCACTGGGAACTAAGGTCGGTTGTCACGATGCCAGGGTAATCCTATGGGCTAGGTTTGTAAAGGCTCCAGGGCCATTAGCCTAGTACACATCTATGAACCTATGAATTGTATTGCCGCTCTGAGTGATGAGTTATTAGGAGAGAGGTTAGGGTTAAATTTATGGCTGGGATGCAAGATTTCTTTAATGGCTGTCCAGAATTTTATAGGGTTGTGTTTACTATTCTAAAAATTATTATAGTATAGTAGCTTGTCTTCATGAATTTACTTTTTAGTATGGTTGTGAAGTTCTGAAGTATTATGACGTTGTTGAAGATTTTGTGATGTTTTATATTTTTGCTGTTCTTTCCATGCGTCTTCTCTGTCCTGCATTAGCATCCGACTCTTCTTGGACTGCCAAATTGCATTATTTGTTTAGTCTCATCCTTCTAGAGGGTACAAGATGATTTAGGATACTCAGGAAAGTTGTACTGAATTTATTCACAGTGCCATCTAAGGAGAGGAGTTTAGGAAGTTCTAGTTAATATATGATAGGGTAGTAATGAACATTTATGGGTTAAACTTGAAAATGTGAGTTGGTTTATACACATGCTATTTAAGTGGTTATATAAGATGTCTGGCTTCAGTCTTTTTTATTTCTCCAAATATTTTGGATTTCTAATACTATGATGGGAATGGACCCCATTCCTAAGTCAAAGTATGATTACATTTCATGAAATTAGTATTGTTTCAGTCTTTGATGTCAGCCAAAAGTGCTCTTCGCAGCACCCGCAATGTGGCCAGTAATGACTCCTTCTGCAATTCGTATGGCGTTACATGGATTGGTTGCATATCTAAATACGCTTGTATATTCTTTTTTATAAGATCTGTTGCTCTTACTAATATTGGAACTACCTGGGTATCTTTCTTCCACATTGGTCTCGCTTCTGCCTGCAGATCCTGATAGTTTATGATTTTGTGTCTCTCTGTATGGAAGACACTGTAGTCACTGGCCGTGGCGATTTCAATGATCAATGCTACTTTTATCTTCTTTTCTTGGACCACTATGTCCGGTTTTCTAGCATCTGTCTTTTGAACTGTTGATAATGGATGATCCCATGTGATGTAGACTTTATCATTTTCTATGATGCTTTGTGGCAGCTTTCTCCTAGCCCTTTTCAGTCTATCTAGTTTGTTTGTGTCTTTCGGCTTTTCCCAGTTAGGGGTCGCCACAGCGGAACTCTGGTCCTCTAATGATTGGTAGTGGATTTTTACGTACCAGGTTACCAGCCCTGATGCACAACCTTCAACGAAGGCATGCCCCATTCACTTATGCCTCCACACAGAAGACGCTATAGCTGAGAATTGAACGGAACGTCTTGCTGTGAGGCGACAATGCTACCGCAGCACCACCACTGTAGTTACTACTCATTAAAATACTGTTCTGAACTAGGAACTTGAAAGAAGAGCACTATTTTCATGGTATACAGACATGCCATTGTGATCTCATGCACATAAAAAAAAAAAAACATTACTAGTAAGTTACACTTGGCTGTAGTGAGGAAGTTTAGTGCCTGGGAGGACATATACATTCATTGTGTATACCCCTCCCCCCACCCACTCCCTGGCTCCCCTTCAGGTCTCACCCTTTAGACTCCTCACATTTACGTAAAATAATTTAAGTGTGAACAAATGTTATAAACTGAACTGTTGTTTTAGAAATTATATAGAAAACTGTTGCTTTTAGTAGTCAGGTACAGAGGTGTATTAGGCAGAGAGGATTTCTACATAGTTCAGTTAATGCAACTAATTATAATTAAGTGATGGATATGAAAGAAGGCTGTAGCACTACCAATTTGAAGTGAAGCCAGCCTCCAAGGTGGGGGGAGGGAGGACTGCATACATAGAACATCAGTTCTAGGTAGTGTGTTAGAGCAAGAAGAATCACTCTGGATTATACCCGAGGATACCTGGACATCTTTCTGTAAAACAATCTGAAAAGTCAAATGAAACAAAACAACAAAAATCTGTTTTCTTTTGCACCATCCACACCACTTGTAATTATACATACCAAATCTGAGTTCACATTACAGTGGGGGAAAGGGTAAAGTCCCTGATCTCCATTGTACTGCGATCTCCATACTTCGACTTTTCGGAAAGTTGATTATATGGTCTTGACCATATGAAATTCGACTTTCTGAACAGTCAAGCTAATAAATGGAACCCATAAATACATATGCCATGTGGGGAATGGCATCTCTATTCACACAAATGTCATGGAGGAGTTAGAAGAAAGTGAAAAGAAAACAAAAAAATCACTGCGTTATAATAAAAATAAAATGGAGTTTTCTGTCATCACCCCTTTCAAGCTGGTGCCTTGGGCAGTAGCCCCATTCACCTGGGTCTATATTATTTGCATGAAAACTGAATCACGTGAACACGTACTGAGCGACACATAAAGAGTTAATATTCAAAATATAGACGGTATGAACGGAGACTGCCATAAGGAATTCTTCCCTTTGCTTCAATGGAGTGCGATCTCGGAGTTGGTATATTTAAGTAGGGGGTGTGTGGGGGGTGCAGGGGGACTTGCCCCCTGCATACAACAGTTAATGACAGTACTTGTTGGTTTTGTCATGTTTGGAATTCAGTGTTTTGGCCTTTCGCCCATTACATGTTGCTCAATACATGTTTGCGTGATTCAGTTTCGTGCAAATAATATAGACCCTTTCACCATACCTTCCTGTGGCTCTTCCTGGCACTTAACTGATTACTTAGCTAAGCTTAAGTGTAGACAATACAGGAAAGGTCACTTTCCACACCACAGCACTATGGAAGATCTGTTCTCAAGAAAGTGCACAGTGCAGCAAAAATAGGCTCACATTAAATAAAGCTCAAAAAACTTTAAAACTAGGTCAGGGGATCCTAACATTAAATTCTGTTCACAGTTTTAGGTTTAGTTGCACTGCTGTTAACAGTAAAAATCCCACAATATTAAATAAAAATTCGGACTTTAAATCCTTCATCAGTCAGGTTTAACAGCCAATAGCAAAGTCCCACAGATGGTAGTAAAACAATGCAATAAGATTTAAAAAAAAGTTATTATAGCAGACTGGTTTTAAATCTGTAGTCACGTACTGTGGTATATTCTGCTATTCTTCACAGGTGTGTAAACCTCAGACTTGTAAGTCAACAGTTTTCCACATTTTAGTTCCAAACAGGACCATTACTATAGCATGTCTTCTTTATATAACTATAAAATACATGTTAGCATTCTGCCACCATTATACCTTCTAGGTCCACATGAAGGTGAAACATGCACTCTCACATTGCCTCTTGATATCCTATCTTCCTTTAAGTCATAATAAACTGGAAACTGTGGTAATTAATCCAGTCTCCCTGGTGTTTTACATTACAAAGGCAGTCAGCCATCTTAGCCTTGGGAATGCTGGAAGATTGGAACCTTGAAAACAAAGCATTTGGACTACATTTTGTATCCAGGAATGTACATTTACAATATTGCTCTTTCTATTTTAAATCATTTTTGTATGCTGTGTTTGCTATTTATCTGAGGATAAAGCTTTTTATTTTTGGTTTCTGTGCTGCTGGGTCTAGGTGTTCTGAAACACCCACATTTTATTGCATTTTTACTAGCTATCTTTTGGATTTAGTTCCCAACCACCCGATTCTTGTTGTGCTTTTATACTTAGAGAATTTTGAGCTGCCTGCCCCTACTGCTGCATACCTGGCCATAGAAACTCCTCCCAGTCTTATCCCCTCTGTTCATCTTACTGGTTACTGCAAGAAGAAACTGGGCTGGGAATTCCCTCTCCTTAGACTGTTAGTGTACTTTGAAATTGCCTTAAAGTGTGTGTGTTCCTGACTGGTGGCTTATTTGCATCACCTTGTAATTACTTATAGCTAGTTGTTAGATCTGTTTCTAGTACATTTTCACTTGTGGCTAACTAAAATGTGTTTTCACATTAAGAAAGCTAGGACTGCAATTGTAGTGGCAGAATAAAGGTATTCCTGTCTCTCTGAGTTGGGATACACACAAATAGGCTTATGTTCTTTCTTTCTTTCTGTCTTTGTTTGTTTATTTATATATGTGTTGTTTGTTATCTAGGAGAAGTGGACTGATCCAAATGGATGCGTTTTAGGCATAGCCCAGAAGTTAGAAACAGTAGTACAAATAAAAACAAGCATTACAAAATGGCACTTTATAAAATATTTTGTAAACAGTAAAACAGCAAGCAAAAAGGGCACACAGAAAAAAAAAATAAAAAGCTCCCAAGGAAAAACATTCAAAAAGACCCTGGCAAGCCAGAAACTTAACTGTGTAAAACCTTAAACCTCCCATGAAAGTGGGCCATGCAGGGCCAGGGATAGGATTTTGGGGGCCACCAGCAGGTTTCATGTTGGGGGCCTACCCTGGAGGATTTAAGGTGTGACCATGTTGCTGCCACATCCCCCTTCCCTTTACTTCAGTCCTCAAAGTTTGCTAGAAAAGCAAATTGTTTTGAGAGATGAACTACAAATATCAAGCAAACAGTCCGAAACAGTCTCAAAGCCCATACCTCCCCAAAAACCTCTCGGCACATAAGACATAAGATTAGGGATTTGCAACACTGGCCTTATGAACTTAAAGATGTTAAAGCACATTTTGTAGTAGAATGTGTTGCATGAACCCACATTTTGTTTGAGGAAAAGACCAAAAATACAAGGCAAACATCCCGATATTGGGCACCATTCTCACTACCCCTACCCCCTCCTAACATCTTAGCACAGTTCTAGACAAAGCCAAAAATAATCACAGAACAAAGGTATAACATCAGGGATAACCTTAAACATTGCTATTGTAAACTTAGAAAGGTGCTAGAATAACAGGGTATGCATTAATATGAATTAAAAGCATCAGTACATTTTACAGAATTCTCACAGCCCCTACCTCTCAATGTATCAACACAATAATTCTAGATAAAGCCAAAATTAATTTCAGAGCAGAGATATGATATCAGTGATAGCTGTAAACTTGTAAGTTTAAAACAATGTTTAAAACAAAAAACAAGTTTTGGATTAGCATGCATTAAGATAATGCCTGTAGATTCTGCAACATTCTCACAGCCCTTGCCCCGTAACCTTTCAGCCCAAGAATTCTGGACAAAGCACAAAAGCATAAGACAAATGCTAAACATCAGGGAAAACGTTTAAGAAAATGCTCTTATAAAATTATAAAAATTACCAAATAGTTTTTCCTATAATTTGGTATTACATTACTTCAATCCCCAAAGTTTTGGTAGAAAAACATTATTGTTTTGAGAGATAGACCACAAATATCAAACACTCCACAGCTTTCTCAGTGCCCATAACCCCCGACCCCCTATCATCAACCTCTCAGCACAGTAATTCTGGACAAAACAAAAATAAATAAATAAAAAACAAGACAGATACATAACATTAGGTATTTAAAATACTGGACTTATAAACCAATAAAGCTGATAGTATAACAGATTTTGCTGTAGCATGCATTGCTTGAACCAAAATTTTTTATGAGAAACAGACCGAAAATACCAAACAAGCATTTGAACACTGTGCAACATCCTCACAAGCCCTACCATCCTCCTAACCTCTGAGCTTAACAATTTTAGACAAGGTCAAAAATAATTGCAGAACAAAGGCGGAAAATCAGGGATAGTTTTAAATATTACTATTATAAATTTAGAAAAAATTGTAGAGCAGGATTTGCATTAAAATTACATTTGTACATTCTGCAACATTCTCACAGCCCCTGTCTCATCAATACCAACCTTTCAGCACAATTATGGACAAAGCAAAAAAAAAAAAAAAAAAAAAATCAGAGGACAAAGGTGTAATATCAGGGATTTAAAACACTTGTCTAATAAACTTATAAAGATGCTAGAACAGGTCCTGCAGTAGCATGCATTGCATGAGCTCACATTTATCATGGCAGAGAGCAGAAAATGCCAGGTAGACACGAAGACAGTCTACATGTACATAGCCCCTAACCCCCTCCCAACCTCTCAACACAAAATTCTGGACAAAGCAAAAAAGTATCATTGAACAAAGGCATAGCATCAGAGATAGCTGTAATCATTTCAAATATAAATGTAAAAATACTAGAATAACAAGAGTTTGCATTAGTCTGCATTAAAACATCAGCTGCAACATTCTCACAGCCATTATACCCCCCCCCCCCAACCTTTCAGCACAATTCTGGACAAAGCAAAAAATAAATAAATAAAATATAAACATTCTTATACAGGACTGACTCTAAGACTAGAATCCGGACATTTAATTATCACAGGCAAGCCCCCCCCCAATCTCCTACCACAGGAATTCTGGACAAAGCGAAAATAAAACTATTTTAAACACAGCCTCCTCTCCACCCCATCCCCTCAATCCTCCAAGAATTCTGAGGGGAAAAATGTTACAATCGTCATCTCCCTGTGCCCCCCCCCCCAAAAAAAAAAAAATAGTTTAAAAAGCCCCAGCAACTTGCCTTTTTCTGCACTGGAAGGCTGCTACTAATCCTCTTATCACTCTAAATGATTGAAGGTTGATCCCTGTTTGCTGTCACACAGACCAGTTCAGCCCTTTTAATTTGTCCTTAAAAGGACAGTTTTTCGGACCTTTTAAAAATTGCCTTTACAAGGGCAGTCAAAAATGCAGCTCCTTGACTTGTCTCAATGATCGCTGCTTAAAGGCTTTCTTCTGAAGTCCTTGTCCTCCTCATGCCACCAGTAATCCAGTGAACAATCTCCTGAAAATCCAAGTAGCAAAGCAAACTATCACTTGAAAAACAAGAGAAATGAATGCTTGCTACATAGGGGCTTTTTAAAAGCAATGGAGACAAGAAGTGCTTTGCAAGGAGCAATCAGGTCCTTGCTTTATCATTTCCTTAAATTGAAAAAAAAAAAAAAAAACATGCAATTTACTTCCCTGGCTGATGCAACCAATCAGGTCCTTGCTTCACTGAACTGGACCTGATGGAGTGCAGCTTTCAGCTGACATCACAGTTTACAGGGAAGGCAATTTAAAACAGTTTCGGTTGTGTAGCGAATTGTGTGATGCTGCAGTACAAATGGATCTGCCAGAACTAGGAAAGGAGGAAGGAGAAACCTGTAGTCGCCTGTGTGCAAGATGGCTGCACATTGTCAGTTGGGGTGCTTGTAATGCCAACTATGGGGCCCATAGAAAATATGTGCATGAACCCTTGAGGGGATATGATTGTTTCAGCTATATGGCTTCTGAATGGCCACTGACATTTACTTTTTATAAGTTTTTATATTTAGATCTTCATGTTTGCAGGAAGCAGAAGCATACATGTAAAATGTATCTAAATTGAGAAGCATACATGTACAATGTATCTAAATTGTAGCAGTGATATCTGAAAACACAAAATTTCAAGCCAGAGATGTGTATACAATATTTAGATTTGAATATTGAGTTGGTGTTATACATAAACAATACATTATGCTAAATATTTACATTATTTACAGTATTTATAAATAAATTATATTATTATTTATTATAAATAAGTACATTATTGCATTTGCTAGAGTGCTGGAATTAGCAATAGATTGTGTCCATGTTGCTCCAGTCCTCCCCTTAGACTGTTAGTGTACTTTGAAATTGTCTTGAAGTGTGTGTATTCTTCATTGCTGGCTTGTCTGCCTTTGAATCACCTTACAATTACTTGTAGCTATTTGTTAGACTTGTTTCTGGTACCTTTTCACCTGTGGCTAACTAAAGTGTGTTTTTACATTAAGAAGACTGGAACTGCAATTCTAATGGGAGTAGAAAGGTAACCCGGTCAGTTCTAGCTGGAAAAGACACAGAGAGGCTTAAAGTGAGAATTACTTGTTGTAGCTAGTTATTTTATTTGTTTCCAATACCTTTTCACTTTTTGGCTAGCAAAAGTCTGTTTTTTACATTAAGAAAGCTGGGACTACAATTCTAGTGGTAGTAGAAAGATAGTCTACTCTGTCCGAGTTGGGAAACACACAAGGAGGCTTAAAAGGAAAATTACTTGCTGTAGCTAGTTGATACCTTTTCACTTTGGCTAACTAAAGTGTGGCTTTACATTAAGACGACTGGGACTGCTATTCTGGTAACAGTAGTAAAGTAGCCTGGTCAGTCTGAGTTGGGAAACACACAGGGAGGTTTAAATTAACGTTGTTTCATCAGCCAGAGGGCTTATTATGGACATAGTTGTTTGGTGTTGATCTGCACTTGAAAGCTACTTTTGCTGTGCTTTTATATTAAGAAGTTTCAGGATCATCCATCTTGAGGCAGAGGATGTTTACCTGGTGCCTCTGAGTTGGAAGGCTTTCCATTGAACTCACAGTGTAGACATTTATTTTCTAGAGGGCACAAGAGTTTTCAGCTTTTTTCTGCATGCTATAAATCAGGCACACTTTCACATAGCTGTTCATCATTCAGTTGTGGTTAGCCATACCCTGTGTAGTAGCAAACCTATAAAGCTAATACTTAAGACTTTAACCTGTAACACAGAAAGGCTTTGCATAAAGCTTAGGGCAGCTAGTTAGCCCATCAAACCACACAAGTATCAGATCATAGCATTATCTAACATCTAGTCTTAACTTTAGACACCACTCAGTGATCCCTGCAATACTAAGTCGCTAAACCATAATAGCCCAACCCTAATACAGGTCCTGACAACATGAATTTACAATTTCCTAATGTCTCTGTGGCAAGCTTGGTAGAAATAGGCATTCTGTGACAATATAGCAATTGTCTGATGTACTCAGACCACCTCTTAATCCTTAAAGAAACTAACACAGTCATCATCATCATCATCTTTCGGCTGTTCCCATTAGGGGTCACCACAGCGGATCATCTGTTTCCATTTCTTCCTGTCCTCTGCATCTTGCTCTGTCACACCAACCACCTGCATGTCCTCTCTCACCACATCCATAAACCTTAACTTAGGCCTTCCTCTTTTCCTGTTCCTTAGCATCTTTTTCCCAATATACTCAGCATCCGTCCTCAGCACTTGTCCAAACCAATGTAATCGTGCCTCTCTGACTTTGTCTCCAAACCTTCCAACCTGGGCTGACCCTCTAATATACTTATTCCTAATCCTGTCCACCCTTGTCACACCCAGTGCAAATCTTAACATCTTTAACTCTGCCACATCCAGCTCTAACTCCTGCCTTTTTATCAATGCCACTGTTTCCAACCCATATAACTTAACTGGTCTCACTACCCTCTTGTAGACCTTCCCTTTCACTCTTACTGGTACTCGTCTGTCACAAATCACTCCTGACACTCTTCTCCACCCACTCTATCCTGCCTGTACTCTCTTCTTCACCTCTCTTCCACACTCACCATTACTCTGAATTATTGATCCCAAGTATTTAAACTCATCCACCTTTGCCACCTCTACTCCTTGCATCCTCACCATTCCTCTATCCTCCCTCTCATTCACACATATATTCCGTCTTTGTCCTGCTGATCTTCATTCTTCCTCTCTCTAGAGCATATCTCCACCTCTCCAGGGTCTCCTCCTCCTCCTATTCCCTACTCTCACTAAAGAAACTAACACAGTATGTGAGGGATATACACACACAAGTTCCTTGGAGACAAAAAATTTTCCTTACAAACAAGGTTGTCAAGAACAGACACACTACATCCTTCACACATAGTGCTCACCACACACATAGACCTTCTTATACTGAGGCACTTAAAAGAAACCTCTCCATACCTTAAAGACCTTCTAAACTGTCAAATTGCAGCACCTATCCTCAGCAACCACTACACACATACCAAAAGCAACACCTAACACCACACATAAGCCTATACCCAATGATCTCCTAAGAACAAATCCCATAAGGCAAGTAAACACTTTACCTAATACTCTTGTCATAGGGGATTCTTGTATACAGCACACAGCTGCCCCTCTCACCAGGCTGGATAAAGGAGAAGATAACAGTTAGTTGCCTGTCTGGAGCAAGGAACTGCAATATCACTCATGCAATCAATGCCTGTCTGGAGCAAGGATCTGCAATATCACTCATGCAGTCATGTCACTGTGCCACAGGTACTGATGTGATAGAATCATATTGGCATCACAGGTACCGACATGATTCTATCATAATCCATGTGGGCATAAATGACGTGGGATGCACTTCACTGGACTATAAGGAAAAAGACATTATGGATCTTTCTGAAAATGTGTCACAAACAGGTATGAACCTTGCATTGAGCAGCATTCTACCCTCACCTAGGATGATGCCACAGTATGAACAGAAAATGATTGATTTTAATAACTGGCTTAGTTTCTGGTGTCACCCCAGGGGAATCAATATCTATCAGCATGGAAAGACATGGTTAGCAGACCACATTGCTTTACTAAGGATGGTCTGCACCTGTCCCCCCAGGCTTTCAGATATTGGCAAACAATTTACACACCCCCTTAGAATCTTTTTTAGGCAATGTCAAAATAACAGAATAATCAGTTTAGCAAAAAAAACTTAAGCTGTTACTGCTCAATGCTCAGAGGCTTAAACAAGAAACTCCACATCCTACAAGCTCTGCTCACTTGAGAATGTAAATATCTGTGCCTTCCACACATTTATCCCAAAAGCTGCACAGATAGGGGTTAAAGGTGGTTAGCAGCAAATACAACTTCAGGTTGGTTAAACAAGATGATGCCCTGGAGTTCATCCACGTCCAACTTTCCATACACAAGGTTTCTTAACATGTCCTGCCAGCTACAGGTTACCCTCTATGACCCATAAAGCTCACAACTCTTACCTATACCTACTAGAGGTGCTAACCATAAAAAAAACCTTATTCATTGAAGACTTTAACTATCCCTCTATAGACTGAAAAGCATACACTGCCTCTAACTCAAAAGCACACTATTTCCTGGGCTTTACCAACACAAACACCCTGACCAGAAAGTGTACTCTCCAACCAGAGGATCAAATATATTGGACCAAGTATTCGCCAACTTGGTAGAGTGTTGCACATACCCCCCCCCCCCCCCCGTCAAGTCCTTATTAGTGATAGTGAGGTTGGACCACAAAGCTGTTTCCCTTGAAATAAATATCAACCAGGGAAAACCCAGCTAAACCTTTAACAGTTATGAACCATTCTAAAGGAAACTACATCCTATTAAACAACAGTTTGTCAAAATTCATGTCTCTCCCAAACCCACAGAACATGGCTACCAATGCAGAATTATTTACAGAAACCCTGTACAAACATGTAAATGGCTCCCGTACCTACCAGAAGTAAGCCAAGATCAAACATCAAAACAAACCCCACTGGTGGAATCCTTACTTTAACAGGGCATATGACAAAACAAGAAAGTCATGGTCAAAATCAGACAGATCAACCATCATACAGACAAGAGCTGTGTGATTCAACTGAACATGAACCTAAGAGGTCTAATAAAGTCCAACAAGACCAATTACAGGGTCAGGACAGCCCCCCAGGCTAAGGACACAAATCCATCTTCAGCTATGTCAGGGAACCTTAAAGGTAACACTCATCAGTGTGCATAATTGATAGTAAATGGCATGACCTTTACTGACCAGGATGACATAGCAAATCTACTGGTTGATCAATTTAGCTCTAACTTCAGCCCCAACCGCAGATGAAATGCCTTTTGCATATCCTCCCAAACTATCCACAGGGAGCAGATCCTGGTGGTGCTCGCTAAGACCAAAACACTGCTTCAATGGGCCCTGAAAATATCCCCCGTTTCCTCCTAAATCACGTAAAACAAGACCACTTGAGGTACTGTTCAACTACAGCCTGAAATACAAGCTGCATGCCACTGAATGGAGGGCTGTAGTTGTCATTCCCTTTCATAACAGTGGACCATGAGCCAACCGTGGGAACTACAGATTCATCAATCTGACAAGTCTGATATGCAAGTCCATGGACCAAGTTATCATTGGAAATATTCAGCAAGGACATTGGCAACCTACAGACACAGGACCCATCCCAGTTTGGCTTTGTTAAGGGAAGGTATTGCCTACTCAGCCTGGTAGACTTCTTCGAATGGGTCACTAATGCTATGGATGAGAGGAAAAAGGTACATATTGCCACCTTGACTTGGCCAAGCCATTAAATAGAATACTCTACTCAGGCATCTCGCCAGCTAGGTTGATATGGGCATCCTGAGACAGTGTAACAACTGCCTCATGTACACAGACAACCATGTACTACTACCATATAGGAACACAATTTGTGAGAGATGCAATTACATCAAGAACCTAGAGTATATGCTGTCTCCCTCACAAACCAGTATATATGGCACTGAGAAGGTTGTCAACACAATCACTACACCTCAAACACCACCCACAACTACAGAATACACACCACCACATATGCGGAGGTCCTCAACAAAAACATACCCAAACAAAGGAGACCTCAGAGGCAAAAACACACGCGAACTCTACTACCCTCCACACCACATACCACTCATAGTGCACACACTTGTGTCTTGCAACCACTAAGTCCTAAACATAAACCCAACATATTAGTCATAGGAGACTCCATTGTGAGACACACAGATGTGCCCCTCACCAGGTTGGATAAGGAGAAATTCAGTTAGTTGTTTGTCGGGTGCTAGAATCTGCCATATCACCAATGCACTCAAGTCTCTCAACAGGTACTGTTATGACACTGTCATAGTCCATGTTGGAGTGAATGACTTGAGACATACCTCCCTAGACTATATGAAGAGAGACACATGATCCAGCTCGCTGAATATGTGTCCCAGGCAGGTATGTCCCTAATCTTAAGCAGCATTCTACCATCACCCATAATGATGCCTCAATCTTCTTCTTCTTCCGGCTTTTCCTGGTTAGGGGTTGCCACAGCAGATCACCTGTGCGCTCATGATTGGCAGTGGAATTTTACAGTGTCGAGTTGCCAGCCTGACACCCAACCTTCCACAGAAGGCACACACATGCACTCACTCACGCCTAGGGCCAATTTAGAGTGTCCAATCCACCTACAGCATGTCTTTGGGATGTGGGAGGAAACCGGTGCACCCAGAGGAAACCCACAAGACCACAGGGAGGACATGCAGACTCCACACAGAAGGCTCCCCAGCCAAGTATCGAACTGGAGAACCTCTTCCTGTGAGGCAGCAATGCTAACCAGAATGATGCCTCAATACAAACAGAAAATGATCGACTTTAACAATTAGCTTAGTTTCTGGAGTCATTCCAGGGGAATCCAGTACCTGACAGCCTGGGATGACATGACTGACAAACCACGATGCTTTGCTAGAGATGGCCTGCATCTGTCTCCCTTGGGCTTCAGGCTCCTGGCTAAGGCTCTTGCCTCCCCATAGTGCCTTTTTAGGCAATGCCATGAGCTCAAAACTACCAACATGAAAATTTCATCAAAACATAAATTAAAGGTCATGCTGCTAAATGCTAGGAGTCTAAACATGAAACTGCACTCATTGCAAGCATTCTTAGCCCTGGAAAAAGCTGACATTTGTGCAGTCACAGAAATCTAGTTTAAAGCTGTGGAGAGGACCCCAACCATACCAGGTTACTCATCCTATCATTCATTCAGACCCCAAACCGTGGGCAGCAAAACAAAATGAGGTGGAGTTGCAATATATATATAAAAGAGATACACACCTCTAGGATGGTCAAACATATGATGCACAGAAAACACTCCAGGTGCACTTAATTGACAAGACCCCTATTCAAATCATAGCTAGCCTATAGGCCTTCAACTTTGACCAAAATGTCCACTCCACCTATCTGGACCTCTTTGAATCTATCAAGATTCAACCCTTTACCCTTATATTGGGCAACTTTAACTACCCAACCATAGATTGGAAGAAATACTCATGCCAAAATGCAAATGCCCAGAGATTCCTTGATTTCAACAATGCAAATGCCTTGGACCAGTTGGTTGACACCCCTACACCTCATCACTAAGGGCTTTTCATCCAGAAAAAGAGGTCATTGTCCCACTGTACTCATCCCTCATTAGACCCATTATAGAATACAATGGCCCATTTGATATGTACCTCTCAAGACATCTGCAACAACTGGAAAGGCCACAGAAATACCTCACTAAAAGAATCACTGGCCTAAAGCAGATGCCCTATACTGACCGTCTAAAAAAACTCCAGCTATACTCTGTTGCATATCGTCTTACTCAGAGGTGATCTCTTCTTAACATACAAGGCCATCAAACCCAGAGCTGTTGGACATTCTACACTTAAAGAAATCCCAATCCCTCAGAGCCACACACTCCAGGGATCTAAACCTTGTCATCGCAATGAACAGAACATGCTGGAGGGATAGGTTCCTGACCCAGAGACTCCCCAGACTCTGGAATAGACTGCCCATGCATGTCAAGCAGAGCGCCTCTTTGGCCCTCTTCAAAAGGAACCTTGACAACTGGATGGGGGATGGAAAATTCACCCCAGGGATCACGTCAGTCACCCTGGTAGACAGGGGTCCAGGGAAGTGAATATTGGGGGAAGAAATAGCCAGGGAATTATTATGGCTAGGCTTGTATAGGCCCTAGGGCCGATAGCCAAGTACCATCCTATGAACCTATGAACTTGGTATTAACCAACATGAGTAACCACTGCAGCATCACTATCGTGTCATCATCCCTGGTAAGATCTGACTGTGATGCCCATACACTGGCCCAGTCATCAAGGAGCCTCAATCCTTACCACTGGCAAAAGCTAGGGGATTTACACACTGGGAGGATGACAAGTACACAGACAGTAAAGTGCAATGTCCCTTAAGCACACACAGAGAGATCACAGTCAGTCTGGGGTTGGTTTCTCCCTCTTTCTGCAGATCCGCAATAAGACTCGCCATTGGCACAGCTATAGGGGTGAGATCTCAGCTGAGTCGTCAAACCAAAACCTTCAGCACCCTCTCTGTTTAACCAGTGCTTTGTGTCCCTGCCCAAGTAGCTGATACACAGACACTTTGAGATTTGATTTATATGCTAACATACACACACACACACACACACCTGGGAAGGCTAGCACAGGTTTACTAGCTATGCCCCCTTCTGTCCAGACTATAAGGTAGTTATCACTGCCACCAACCAGTATTATCAGCTACTCTAGGCCCTTAACAAAGGGTGTCCAATCTTACTGTGTAATGTTACTAATAATTCAAATAGTAGTTTTTACCAAGCACCAGGCTATTAGGAGTGGCCTGTACAGTGTAACCAAATATATATGCAAGTGCTCTAAGAGCTTAAATATGTCTCACAAATATCAGCCACAAAGATAGATTTAAATATATTTAATAGTAAATAATAAAGGAACAAGACAATACTCAGAAAACAAACACAGTTGCTTCAGATTTCAAATTCACAGGAATATTTTAAAACAACATTGCAGGATAGCCTAAAAAAATACAGAAAACATCTAGACTAAGCTTTACTATATTCCTAACTATATCTAAAAGAAATGACTGTACCCTAGTTACTTACTATTAGCAAGGCAAGTGCAGATGTTGACGATGAGTGGATGTTCTTGCTAGCTCCAAGACAAAATACAAAATGCACAGTCTCTCTCTCTCTGAGAGAGTTCTTAAATTAATATCAAATATTACTGCTGGGTTAGCTTGGATGACATCACTTTTTGTCACCTGACTTAAGTTCCAAAGCTAAACCCTAAGTATCCAACATTTAACTTCTTTGTGTGAAAAATACAATGCCTTCAGATGTTTGTTCACAGCTGTGCAGCTGCTAGGAAGTCATAAAGCAATAAAACACTTCTCTCTCTTAAACCTAGTAATTACTTCTCTTTCAAGACAATACAAAAACTTTTAGCTCTAGAGATTGTGTCTGCTGCTGAACTGAAACTGAGAGATAAAGTAACGTAACCTCAACTATTCTTAAGTTTTGCAGGTTCAACTCCTATGTTCCAGCAGGGTATGCTGTAGCTACATCTTAGCTCAGTACATAACATATAGTTTTGTATAAATCATATCAATATTCACAAATGACATGGAATTATTTACAAAATTCCAGATAGCTGGGCTGGCAGCATGACACCAAGCACTAAGCAGTTACTTTCGAAGTCACCATCCCCCCCCCCCCCCCCGAGGGAAGGTATAAACAGCTTCACAGCCCTCTCCTCCTCCATAGGAACTGGCAAATATGTCCAAACCTAAACCAAAGTACTTTAGTATTTATATAGCTGCATGGAATCAGGAATACCAGACAGGACAAAATCTTCCTCCTCAAGGAAGAGTAAACCTGTCTGGTGGACAGCTATGATAAATTAACTCTATAATAAAAGGGAAAAAATTGCTGTCCAGGACCAAGAAGGAGCAGGTGCCCAATTGGAAGAAATCTCTCTTTAGCCTGAACAAGCAAATAAGAGCACTAGTGAAATCATCCAAAGCAAACTAAGAGTCCAAACTGCCCACATCTACTAAAATCAATCATAAAGCCTTCTTTACATATGTCCGCAATCTCAAGGGAAGCACCCAGATCTGTTCAGAACTGGTGGTCAAGGACACCCCATACACAAATGCTGTAGATATAGCCAACCTGCTGGCAGACAGGTTCAGTGAAAATTTCACTCCCTTTCTCTCCATCAGTAAAACATGACATCCCCAGTACCTGACCCCCTCGCCTTATCTCTAGGGAGCAAGTCATCACTGCCCTCTCAAAGGCAAAAAATACAGCCTCCATGGGACCCTATAACATCCCAGGCTGCATCCTACATGAACTCAGGCAGGAACTTGCAGCACCATTAGACACCCTATTCAACCAAAGCCTGAGTAACAGCTTCATCTCAGCCAAGTAGAGGACAGCCACTGTTATCCCTTTGCACAAAGGTGGAGCATCCACTGATCCAAGAAATTATAAACCCATCAGCCTAACTAGCCTGATCTGCAAGCCATGGAGTGAATTATCATGGACCTCATTAACAAGGACATTGGCAACTTCCATACACTTTATCCCACACAGTTTGGTTTTGTCAAGGATAGGTCATGCCTGTTGAATTTGGTTGACTTCTCTGAGACATTCACTAAGGCCATAGACGAAGGGAAGACAGTGCACACTGCCTGTCTTGACCTGGCCAAAGCCTTTATTACAATTCCCCACTCAGGTATAATAGATAAACTCTCTCAACTAGGCATCAACCCATATGTATATGTTACCAGATGGGTAGCAAACTGGCTCACTGATAGAACCCACCTAGTCAAAATAGGAGAAGCCACCTCAAGTAGTATACTCGTAACAAGTGGTGTGCCCCAGGGATCAGTCTTGGGGCCTCTGCTGTTTAGGATATACTTCTTGGAGGTACGGGCCATATCTAGTAGGCTATGGCTGACCAAGTTTGCAGATAACTGCAAGCTGGGTGCTGTCATCAATTCCCCTAGTGATGTGGACATCCTCCAAGAGGGTCTCATCCAAACAAATGACCGGTGCCAGAAACATGGCCTCAAACTGAAAGCCAAAAAAAAATGCATCATCATTCCTTTTGGGGAGAGTGACGTCCCCACAAATTATCACTTTGATAATAAGGTCCTAAGCATGCAATTAGTCGTGAGGGACTTGGGCACCTAGGTTGGTAGCAAACTGACTTTTGACCACCATATTGCCTCCGTTGTATGGAAAGATTTCTACATGGCCCACCTTATTAGTAAGAGTATCTCATCCAGGGACAAGGTGGTCATAACATCCCTATATTCTTCTCTTGTTAGACCCATTATTGAGTACAATGCCCCTTTTGGCATATACCTCACAAAGCACATGCAGCAGCTGGAGAGACCACAGTGGTTCCTCACCTGGAGAATCCAGGGCCTCAAACATCTACCCTACACATATAGGCTAAAAGCCCTGTCCCTCTACTCAGTCTCATACAGACTCCTCAGAGGTGACCTCTGTCTGGCATACAAATCAATCTCAGACCCCACCCCGATGGACTGCTGCATATCCGCAAGTCAAGCTCCACTCGAGTAACCTACACGTGTGACCTCAACCTGGTCTTTGACATCAATAGGACTTATTGGTGAGTCAAAGCTGTGTCCCAGAGACTCCCCCTTTTGTGGAATAGACTCTCCATGTAAAGCAGAGTACCTCATTAACACTTTTTAAGTGCAACCTGGCTAACTGGATAGGGAACAGAAAATACACCCCTGGGATTCTACCTGTGTCCCTGCTGGATAGTGGCATAGGGTGCTGACTAGTTGGAACATGGGATAAATTCTTGGCTAGGCTTGTAAGGGCCTCAGGGCCAATAGCCTAGTAACTTCCTATGATCCTATGGAGTCACTGACAATACAGCCCAGCACCTTACTCATGAGTGCTTTTAATTATCCTGCCATTGACTGGGAAATATGTATGACTATAAGCATGCTGGCTCAGAGGTCCTTGAACCTTATCAATGCAAATGCTCTGGAACAGCTAGGCAGCACACCCACAAGAGGCTCAAATGTCCTGAATGTAGTACTCACTAACAAGGGAGAGCACTGCACCCCCCTGTGTGATGTTCTCCCTGGTAAGATCAGACTATAAATCAGTCCCGTTTGATGTAATTATAAGACCAGGTACCCCATCAAGCTCAAAAATATTTAATTTATTAATATTTTTCAAAGACAAATTGCAAATTGCTTCCTACTACGTGATGGTGTAAGAAGTTTCAAAGCCCCCTGGAATGCAGATTACCTGAACTTCTATGTAGACTTGTGCACGAATGCCCTGTATAACCACTTAAGCAGTTGTATAGAATCGGCTGTACCTGACTGGAATAAAACCAGGTCTTGCTAAGAAACAAGCCACCCTCGTGGACCTCTAGTATAAAGAGGCTATACAACAAGAAAAAGAAAATAATGTCCAAGAACAAGAGGGAACTGGCTCAACCAAGGAAGAAATCCCCCTCTAGCTTAAACAAACAAATTAGAGATATTGTTAAGTCCTCCAAAGCTAATTATGAAGTAAAAATAGCTTCCCTTGCTAAGGATAATGACAAGGCATTCTTTAACTATGTCATAAATCTGAAACGGAAAACCCAGCTATGCACTGAACTGGTTGTAAATGGCACCACCCACACTCAACAAGACATAATAGCCAACCTGCTATCTGGCAGATTTGGAGCAAACTTCACCCCCCATCCTCTCCAGTCATCCCCAATGTATACCTGCCACCATTCCTCAGCCTATTATCTCAAGAGAGCAGGCCATTTTGGCACTCTCAGCGACCGAAAACATAGTATCAATAGGACCAGACAACATCTCAGGTTGCCTTTTAAACAACTTAGAACATGACCTACCAGGCCCACTTGGATCCCTGTCTAACCACAGTCTACAAACTGGCTATGTTCTGGCAGAATGCAGGACAGCAACAGTAATCCCTCTGCACAAAGGGGGACCATCAACCAATCCTGGGAATTATAGGCCCATAAGCTTGACTAGCTTCATCTGCAAGGTCATGGAAAGAATCTTTATGGACCTTATTAACAAGGACATAGGTAATCTCCAAACTCTGGACCCAACCGAGTCCAACCTAGTTTGGATTCATTAAAGGTAGATCATACCTGTTAAACATGGTTGACTTATTCAAGAAAGTCACTATGGCCCTGGACAAGGGAAAGACAGTGCATACCACCTATCTTGACCCAGCCAAGTCATTTGACACAATCCCCCACTCAGGTATTATAGAGAAACTCTCCCATTTGGGAATTAACCCCTACATTACCAAATGGGTAGCCAACTGACTCACTGACAGGACACATACTGTCAAAGTGGGTGACTTCACCTCTAGCAAAAGATGAGTCACCATGGCATACCACAGGACTCTGTGCTCGGCCGCTTACTGTTCAGAATTTATTTCTCAAAAGTCCAGGCAAAATTTTAAGGCCTGTGACTGACTAAGTCTGCTGACGATTGGTGGGAGCAATCATTGAGTCCCCCAACAATGTTAATATACTGCAGGCAGGGTTAATGCAGACAAATAGTTGATACCAAAGCCATGGATTAAATGTAAATGCAAAAAATGTATTAGTATTCCCTCTGGGAAAGCTGATATCCCTAATAATTACATTATAGACAGCACACCCCTAAGTGTAGACCCAGTGGTACATGATCTGGTTAATTAGCAACCTGAACTTTGACCATCAAGTATCCACAGTAGTAAGGAAATCCTTATATGTGGCACATCTTATAAATAAAAGTATTGCATCTAGATCTAAGGATGTTATAATTCCTTTATACTTGGCCCTCATCAGAGCAGTAATAGAGTACAATGCTCCCTTTTGCATGTACCTCACCAGACACCTGCAACAACTGGAGAGACCACAGAGGTTTCTCACCAAGAAATTATAGGGTACACAAAACAAGTATTGGGTGGAAAGACTGAAAGCCCTGTCACTGTATTCTGTCTCCTACAGTTTTCTAAGGGGTGAACTGTGCCTGGCTTACAGGGTAGTCTCTAACTTGGCACTGATGAAAATGCTACATGTTCGTAAATCAAGCTGCATGAGGGTCACTAACTCAAAGGGTCTTAAAATAGCCCCTGACATGAACAGCTCATGCTGGAGAAATAGATACATCACCCAGAGAGTGCCACTTCTCTGGAACAATCTTCCAATTCATGTGAAACAAAGCTCCTCCCTGACCCTCTTCAATTGCAACCTAGATCAATGGATGGGTGACTACAAAATGCACTCCTGGGGAAGCACCCATGTCACTCCTGGGTAGAGGAAGTCAGTATTAACTACCATTGACACTTACCTCTGCATACTTCACTCACCTAACCACTGACAATTGGTTCAACTCAGGATAAATATTGCTAATCTTGTAAGGCTTTAAGGCCATTAGCCTAGTAACCATCTATGAGCCTATGAACTGTATTCAAAAAATACCTTGATCACTGGATGGAAAATCACAGATTCACCACTGGTCTGACTCCAATGCCTCTGATGGACAGAGGCTGACAATAAGTAAACTAATCCCCAACTAACATAGCCCCCATGTAACCCTTAACTACCCTTAGCTACTTCTTTACTAACATACTCCAACATATAAGCAGTCATGGAACTTGAGGACAAAACTGATTGGATTGCATGGCTAGGGGTGTAAACACCTTTGTGGTCATTAGCCTAGTACAAATCTATGAAGTTATGAACCTAAGTAGCAAAAAGAGCCACAGCTAAGATACTGAAGGCAAAAAATAAATAACGCCTGTTTGTTGTTAAAGGACAGAAATGCTTAATGTTTTTTGGAAAAAAAAACACATTTTCTCGTGAAAACAAATGGAGAACTTCCTCTGTTTAATAATTAAAGCAGATAAGCCACTGAGATAGAGTTGGGCCACTGGGATGGACCACTTCACAGAACAAAGCTTGATTGTTCATGGCTTGATGAACCTTAAAACACAAGATATTAACAACATCTTTATTCTAGGATGCAGTGCCCTAATATTATAGTCCAAATTATTTTGCCATAAAGCCCCACAGATATTCCAGATTTACACGTTGCTTTGGATTTACAGTTGGTTCCATCTACTCAAACCTTTTGCCCTCAATAATTAAAGGAGAAATAAGCAACTCAAATGTCAACTAAGGATGTATTGCTGTATTAAGTTATGTTATAAAACGGTTTACTATTGTTTGGGGAAATGACATTGTATCTTCTGCAATGTGCCGAAAAACAGAATGTTGAATGCACAAGCACTATATAGTCAACTCCACTTAAGCGAATGCACAACTGCATTTGCATAAGTAGAAATCGACTATCTGCACGGAGATCGCAGTACAGTGGGGAGTGGAAATTCATCTACATCCCCACTGTAGTGCGATCTCGGAGTTAGACTATATAAGTGGGGGGGGGGTGCAGGGGGCTTGCCCCCCTGCAAAAACGTGATAGCTGTATAGGAGTTTGATTTACATCAGCTTTTATACAGCTATCACGTGGTGGTTTCGACAACAATGTTGAGTCAAATGCTTCGAGCATTTGGATTGACATTGTGTAAGTTATTTTTTTTTACTTTCGGTATTACTATTCCTTTATTTGAACGGAAAATGTTTTTCCGTTAGAATAAACAATAGTAAATCTTATAAAACTTATTGTTGCATGCACCAATGATAGATAAATGAAATCTGTAACCATGAAACAGTTCTTTTCCTCTGTATTGTGCAGAGTTTTCACGCATAAACTCCTTGAGGAAAGATGGTTCAAAATGCATGCAAGCCCATGAATCCAAACTGCAGCTATTTAAATTCCTTTATGTTTTATCACAGAAATCACATTTGTGATATTAAATTTCTTCTTTAGTGCACCTGTAGACAGCTATATTCCACATACGCCACGACATATACCTTTTAAAACTATTTATTTATTTATTTATTTATTTTATTCAATGAAATACACTATATTTTAATTTTACTTGGCATATTTGTCATTATTTATGCTTACATGTTTTTGTTTAATGACTTTTTTGCAGAAAAAATGGCTAAATGGATTTTTTGCTTAAACCTGTAATTTCATGAGTTTTTTTTCTCTACTGAAACAATATATTATTGTGAAACATACAAAAGGGCTGCGAGATACAGCGTTTGGGATGAGGGCTACATCTTGGAAGATGATTTACAATTTCAGAAATCTTGACTTTTCCTCCCTGCCTGTAGTGCCAGCTGTCACCTGATGAGAAAATATTTCCTAATATGCGACTTTCTTTCAGCACTGTTCCACAATGTACAATTTTATGCAGACCATGATTATAAATATTCTGGTCAATGTTACTTAATATTGTAGATTTTATCCTGTTCAGGCCATTTGCCCCAGGCATATATGCCCGTCCTAAATACTCCTGGGTGTGTTCAAGTTCTTTTCTCATCTTCAGTTCTGGTTACCTGCTGACTTCCCTCACTCAGTCTTTGTGTATTTTTACCCAATCTTTAAATATCTTCTCTTAGATTTGTGTGATTTATTTTTCTTTCGCCCTCTAATACTCAAATAACTACAGCATAAAATGGGATTTAATTCCTTTCATCTTTCACTAAAAGTTTTTTTCTGTGTATATTATACATAATGTAACTATTTTTTAGCCATAATGTCATCCGGTAACGTTCACACTATTACTGTCCATGTTTTCTTATGTATAATTATTTTGGGCCTGCATTTTCTTAATGGTTAATAATACATAGTAGTCCTTGAGTTTTTCTCACTAGATATCTACAGAGAAAAATAACTTTTCAGATTAAACATTTCTAATTAACGCAAGGGCAGCTAGCCTAGTACATATGTTTAAACAATTATCCAAACAAAGTAAAAAACATTTGTCTTTCATTATTGCCACTTTTGTCTTCCTTAGTTCTCTGTGGTACTGTACCCATTACTCTTGCTGTATCCATATGCTCTGTTTCCTCTGATAGTCCTACTAAGTGTTGATACACTACTTTATATCATATTTTCTATGAGTCTTTTGTCTCAAGCCATCTTCTGAAAATGGGTTTCAAACAGTGCTGTAGCTAAAAATTTGTGTCCCTTCCTACATGACAAAATTTAAAATATGTACCTATCTTCAAAATATTGCCTCAGTACGCTAAAGAAATGTACATGCCATTTTCAACTTTTATGCCAATAACCATAAAAGGGTTCTTTCATAGGAGTACTCTTGCCTCCAAGCAAACTGGGTGCATGTGTATATCTATGGGTGTATGTATGTATGTATGAGTGTGTATGCATGTGTATATCTATGGTTGTATGTATGTATGTGTGAGTGTGTATGCATACACACACACACACACACACACACACACACACACACACACATACATGTATATATATATGGGTCTACTGCTTTTAGTCGAATTACACTTGGTCGAAAATAATTTCAGGCTGCTCACTTCACCAAAAATACATTTCACTGAAAACCCATTTGGTCGAATCCCAGTTGGTCGAAAATGGAATATAGCCCTTGCCCCACTGCAGTGCGACCCTGGAGTGAGAATATAAAGTAAGGGGGGGTGTGGGGGCACATACCTCCATATTGAGGGTGTGGGGGGCACATAATTGCAGTATATTCACTATTATATACATGAGTATACATTAAATATACATTGAAACATATAATGTCAGTAAAAAGAATTTCCAAAATTTGGGGTGCTTTGCCCCCCACACCCCGCTTACTTTATATTCTCACTCCAAGGTCGCACTGCAGTGGGGCAGGGGCTATATTCCATTTTCGACCAAATGGGATTCGACCAAATGAGCTTTTATTCAAATGAGCTTTCATTGAAGTGGGCAGCCTGAAATTATTTTTGACCAAGTGTAATTCGACTAAAAGCAGTAGACCCATATATATATATATATATATATATATATATATATATATATATATATATATGGTTCCCTATGAAACCATCGAATTTACACTACATCGAGAATGACTACATCGAGACTAGACCATCGAAAGTACATAACAGCGAAAACAGAAATCGTCGACATTTAAAACACCGAACACCATAACACCGACACACGGAACGTAAACAACACACTACACTACATATCATACACACTAGCCCTGACCCAAACCCTAACCCTAAGGTCTGACACTATCGCACACTTCACCTACCTGCACCCTAACACTAACTCACTTACCCACCCCTAGCCCAAGCTCCGACACTAACGCACACTTCACCTACCTGCACCCTAACCCACTTACCCACCCCTAGCCCAAGCTCCGACACTAACGCACACTTCACCTACCTGCACCCTAACCCTAACTCACTTACCTGACCACTCCTACCTCCGTCACTGTCGCACACTTACCGGGTCGCGTTAAACATACACCAGTGCTGTGGCATTTCATTTCGACGCTTTGGAAGTCGACGATTTCCATTTTCGATGGTTTGCAATTTCAATATAGAAGTCCCGATCTTCTCATTTTCGATGTAGTGTAAATTCGATGGTTTCATAGGAAACCATATATATATATATGTGTATATATATATATATATATATATATATATATATATATATATATATATATATATATATATATATATATGTATATGCACACACATATATATATATATATATATATATATATATATATATATATATATGCGTCTACTTTGATTTATCGAAGAACACTTACCAGAATCCATTTTCGCCAAGATGACTTCAACGAAACCTTTAAAAAGTGAAACCAAAAAGTACCAAAGTTTTTCACAGGGAAACAAAGCACTTGGCCACCGGGGTAAAATAATAAAATGGACATAAATTAAACCCAACCAAGTGGGGGGATTTGCCCCCCTATACTCCATAACCCCCCTAACTAAATATACAAACTCTGAGATCGCACTACACTGGGGAAAAGAGCAAAGTTCACCTTGGTGGCCAAGTGGTTCATTTCCCGGTGAAAAACTTCGGTGCATTGTGGTTTTGCTTTTTAAAGGATTTGTTGAAGTCGTCTTGGCAAAAACAGACTTGAAAGTGTGTATATATATATATATATATATATATATATATATATATATATATCTATAGAGAAGATAATTGTTAAATAAAAGTGCATTTAAAAAAGATTTTTTTGCAGGGACAAGCCCCTCTTTGCCCATGTATTGGGAATCACTCCCACATGACTCTTAAATTTTAGAGAAAGAGCGATCCCTGACAGACAATGAAAAAACATTGCTGGAATTCATAGCCTGCATTTGAGAAATTCAGATTTGCTCTGTACAGAATGGAGTATGTGCACTTCTCTGAAATCTGATTTACAGGCATGCACAAGTTGTGTCACTGAATTTCATTATAATAAAATTTGTGAATCGTGAACTGCTCAGCAAACTGCCCAAACATCCCATGTCCTAAGTAACACTGGTACCACATTCAAGCTTACATTCTTCCTTGAGACATACACACTCATGCAAATACATGCAGACAGCAACATGCAGTGACACATATGAACAATGACACAAAGACAGATGCACAAATACACACAAAGATACAACTTACCCCAGCAGCTACTGGACAGCAGAAGCTAAGTATAGCAGAACTGCTACAGTTTGTTATTCTTCTCTACTCAGCCTCCTCCGTCTGATAGAAGAGCCCATACTCAGGCACGCAGTTTGTAGACATCTGCACAGATATTCAGACATCTGTACACAGACATACACACGTGCAAACAAAGATACACACACACACACACACACACACACACACACACAAACACAAACACACAAAAGAGCCCATACTCAGGCACGCAGTTTGTAGACATCTGCACAGATATTCAGACATCTGTACACAGACATACACACGTGCACACAAAGATACACACACACACACACACACACACACACACACACACACACACACACACACAAAAGAGCCCATACTCAGGCACGCAGTTTGTAGACATCTGCACAGATATTCAGACATCTGTACACAGACATACACATGTGCACACAAAGATACACACACACAGACACACACACAAAAGAGCCCATACTCAGGCACGCAGTTTGTAGACATCTGCACAGATGTTCAGACATCTGTACACAGACATACACACATGCACACAAAGATACACACACACACATACACAAAAGAGCCCATACTCAGGCACGCAGTTTGTAGACATCTGCACAGATATTCAGACATCTGTACACAGACATACACATGTGCACACAAAGATACACACACACACATACACCCCAATAGAAAGACAGACAGGGCAGACAATTTTATACCATTTCATACATACATGCTCCCACTATATAGCTGGATAAGAAGTCTGTGCAGGTTGAAGTCCCTCTGCTTTACTCTGTATAGATTCTCTGCTACTAACTACAAAGGGAAACCCTCATGTCATTGACTGAAAATGATAGGCTCCCTCAGCCTTGTCTGTCTAGGTTTAAGTTGTTTTTTTCCAGCCAGTATGTATTAGAATCCAGTGGTTCAAGCAGATAAGCCTGATGGGGACCTGGAAATGAAATGGCCACTGCTCTAGTACTAAGAAGGCATGCTTAATCATAACACTTTGGGGGTGCAGTGGGGAAAGGTGAAACTAATGAAACAGTGAGCTATGCATTTGAAAAATAAAACTACTTCTTAATACACACTGATATACCATACCTAAATTATTTTTTGGAGTGAGGCAGAAGCTCTTTGCTTCTTCTTCTTTTTTTTTAATAACCAGGTTAGCACTTCCATCAGCAGTAAGCTGCATTGGCATACTGTTTAATTGCATTTGTTGACCAGCATTGTCCTCATGGGCTAGAATCTGCTTTTCAATTGAGTTCCAAGGATAAAAGCATCATTGACTACGTTACAAGAAAAGTATAGCTATATTGAAAAAAGTTAAAAAAACAGCATACTGCACAGAATAAGCATATGCCATCTATCTATCTATCTATCTGTCTGTCTATAGGCTGACAGCAAGAGGTTCTCCAGTTTGATTCTCAGCTGGGTGCTTTCTGTGTGGAGTCTGCATGTCCTCCCTGCGGTTGCATGGGTTTCCTCCAGGTGCTCCGGTTTCTTCCCACATTCCAAAGACATGCAGTAGGGGGATTGGACACTCTAAATTGGCCATAAGTGTGAGTGTGTGTGTAAGTGGATGGTACAGATGAACTACCACAGCAGGACTAGCCACCTGGCAGTGTAAACCTTGGCTCGAGATGATTACTGTTGAAGTGACACCCCGACCCATGTGCAAAATGGGATATATGTGTGTGTATATATATATATATATATATATATATGTGTGTATATATATATATATATATATATATATATATATATATATATATATATATATATATATATATATATACATATATAAAATACACATCATGGAGAAAAGCAAAAACAGAGAAGTATAAAATACAGTATTAATCATTTACTGTGTGAAATAGTTGCATAAGATGAGACAGGATGACAGCTGAGGTGCTACACAATAATGTATTGGAAGAAAGCAGATATAAAAATATAGGGTAGGTGAGGCTTAGAAGGGCAACATTTTAGAAGGAATTGAGGTCAGAGTACTAGGTTAAATATTCTATCAGGATTTAAAGTTTATTGGACCAGATTATCTGTAATATCAGGTTTTAATGTTAGTTAGGACCATATGCATGCGGAATGCAAGTATTTTTTTTTTTACATTGTTGAGGAAGAGTTTGAAATTCATTTTTGTTCTGATGTGATTTGGTATTGCATTCCATTGTTTAGCTGCATTTACTAAGAATAGAGTGCCTCCATGATGGTTATTAGATTTAGTGATTATCAGCTTGTTTACATTTTGTAATTGTAATGATCTGTTGGAGTTGTATCTGGAGATGAGATTAGCATTTGCTGGACAATTTTTAGGTTTCTTAAGTGTATCATGAATAATTTTAAATTGGTTTACAGTTGTGGCATGTTGGAGATCAAGTTAGTAGATTTGCTGTAGAGCAATACAGAGATGAATTTTTTTGGGGGATATTGGCAGCAACTTAAGCAATTTTTTTCATAACATTTTTTCTGGTTAATTGTGTTTTTATAGCTGGGATAGGGAGTATATAGTTAATAGTGGGAAGTAAGAGGGTCTATGTGGAATGTCCTTGAGGGGTTAAACATTATTTAGTTCTGCAAAATGTTATCAGTTTCTAATTAGCTTTATTTACCATATAATTGATACGATAGTCATGTTTAGGATTACCATCTGTGATTATGCCTGTGAGTCTTGTTTGATTAACCATTTCAAGTGATGTGAATTTTTTTTTTTGACATTTAAAGTTAGTTGTGATTTAGTGAGCGATTCCTCTAGTTTGAGCAAGTTCTGCTGTGTTTATAAATGCAGTTGAGTTTGTGTGTCACTAGTACATATTATAATGGATTTAGATCCTTGTACAGAGTTAATATGATATTACTGGTTAGTTTATAAAATATAGTGGATTCCAGATATCCTGAGGTAAGTCACCCAAATGTGCAGTACTATACCAATTGTCTAAGAGTTACAGGAAGAAAGAAAGCCTTCTGATTGTTTCAGGGGCTCTTTATTTTACAGAGAGATAATCTATTTGGATGGGTTTACCAATAAATCTGTGAGAAAACTCTGACTCATAGCTACATTAATTTAAGCATGTGTGTGCTATATTTGTTATAATATTTTGTTTGGCCTCAATATTTCTTGCTTATGACTTAGATAATTCGATCCCTATTGAAAAGATAGGGCATTATGAAAGCAGGAAAGCATTGAAAAACATGCACTTTCTCAACTTAATATTTATGGAATTAGTACTTGATCTTGATAAGTTTTTACTGAATGCTACCGGCATTTAATAGGAACAAAAATGGGGATCACCCATTCCCCATCATATGCATGCATGTATCTGATATGTTAAGACATGGTTTATTTTGAGTAAAAGTAACCCATAGAGACAGCATTTAAGGTAATGTAAGCACATGATTTCCATACAGTTAAACAGGAACAGCTTAGTTGGTTTTGAACTATCAAACACAACTGGTTAAGATCAAAGGCTACATATATAGCTTGCACAGGGTCTATGTTTGTGCAAGAATGGGACCAGATGACATCCCAGGCTGTCTTCTAGACAGGCTAAAACATGAACTAGCATCACCACTAAGTACCCCTTTCAATCACAATCACCGCCTAACCACAGGCTTTGTTGTTGTGGAATGGAGAACAGCTACAGTTATTACCCTCCACAAAGGTTGCCTAGCAACAGACCCGGGGAATTTATTTATTTTTATTTATTTATTTTACATTTGTTTACTGGGATAGTTCGACTGGGCTAATAGCCCATTTTCAGGGGAGGCCTGGGGAGAAAAGCTCCAAAGATAGTTACATACTTAGTACATATGTTATACAAGGTAGATATAAAACACGTAAACCCATAATAAAAATGAAAACTAGCAAAATTAGATAAAAATAGTAGTATAAACTAAACATTAATATCAATTTTATACACATATAACATGACACTAGGTATAATCTTTTAACATATGGCAACCAAGACAGGAAAATCAGATCCCATAAGCCTGACTAGCCTCTTCTGTAAGGCCATGGAAAATATCATTATGGACCTCATAAATAAAGACATTGGTGACCTCTGAACCCTGGATCTTACCCAATTCAGCTTTGTGAAGGGTAGATCCTGCCTGTTAAATCTGGCGGATTTCTTTTAAAGTGTGACCAAGGCCATTGATAAGGGCAAATCTGTGCACACATCATACCTCGACTTGGCAAAGGCTTTTGACACAATCCCACATTCAGGCATTACCAATAAACTTAGCAAAATGAAAGTAAACCCCTTCGTTGTAAGATGGGTTGCCAACTGGCTCACAAACTGGACACACATTATCAAAGTGGGTGACTCCATATCAGCCAGCAGATCTGTTACCAGTAGGGTGCTACAGGGGTCAGTGCTAGGTCTCCTATTGTTTGGTGTATACTTCTCAGATGTTCAAGTCAAAACTAAAGAGTTGTAGCTGCCCAAGTCTGCAGATGACTGCAAACTAAATGTAATCATTGAATCCTCAATTGATGTCAGTATACTCCAAGATGGTCTCACACAGACCAATGACTGGTGTATTAGTCACGATCTCAAACTGAATGCAAAGAAATGTATCATCATTCCCTTTGGCACAAACAATGTCCCTTCACACTATCAAATCAATAACAATACCCTAAGTACCCATGAAGTGATAAGGTACCTCAGATCAGAGGTTGACCGTGACCTTAATTTCAACCACCATGTGTCTACCATTGTAAGGAAAGCTTTTCACATAGCTCACTTGATTAGTAAAAGCATTGCCTCGAGAGCAAAAGAAGTTATAACCCCCCCTATACTTGGCACTTATCTGGCCCATAACTGAGTATAATGCCCCATTTGGTATGTACCGTATTAAGCTCCTAAGGCAATTAGAGAGACCTCAGAGGTTTCTAACAAAGAAGATCAAGGGCCCCAACATGTGCCTTACGTGGACCAACTAAAATCCCTGTCACTATACTCCATATCGTATAGACTTCTTAGGAGAGACTTATGCCTGGGCTATAGAACAATCCAAGATCCAAACCTAATGAATTTACTGCATATTCATAAATCAAGTGGGTCTAGGGCCACCCATTCCAGGGACTTAAATATGGCATGTGACTTAAATAGGACATGCGGGAGGGACAGATTTATCTCCCAGCGACTGCCATGTCTTTGGAACAGGCTACCAATTCATGTGAAACAGAGCACCTCTGTGACACTGTTCAAGAGAAACCTGGACGAGTGGATGGGGCACCATAAATTCTTACCAGGGATAGCACTCACAACCCTCCTGGATATGGGCAGCCCTCACTAAATGCAAACTTGGGTATTGACTAGCACTTCTATGGTATTACATTGGGTTGAAATGGCTAGGCTTAAAGTGACCAGTTAGTTGATAGCCTAGTAATCTCCTATGAGTGTATGATCTTTTGTGACTGAGAAATGTTTTTTTTTTAATTATCAATGCAGTAACCTTACACAGGGTTAGCCAAAGTGCTTTTTTGTCATATTATCATTGTCTGTGTGGCACAATGTAGATGACTGACTTTTTGTAGTGTGTGGAGAAACATGGTTACACTCAGAAATTGAGGAAAAAGATAAATTTGTTAACCATTCCCATAGTGTGAGACCTGCTTTTAGTAGTGCTTATGAGTGCTTAACAAAATCATGCTAAAGACGCTCTAAATCCTGTTGAGATTAGGTCTTGCACTAGGGTATAGTGGACATTGATGGCCAGCAAAGAACAGCAGCAGTGGGCAAAACAGATTTAAAAGCTGTTTGGACTTCACTCTCCCTTGCATACAAACATAAAGCCTGGCAGAATGAGGTGTCTTAACAGCTTTTAAAAGTTGTTTTACCTTCTCACAGAAGAACACATTATTTTTGCCGGCTGTATGTCTCAACTGAGTGCCCCTGATTTTGTCTCATACTTTTTCTCTGTCTTTCATAAAATGTTTGATTCATGGGAAGTCACTAAGGATTACAGTCAGTCCGTCAGTCAGTCCATTAGTCAGTCAGTCCATCAGTCAGTCAGTCAGTAATGCCAGACAGAGTTCTATACTTATTGTTCAGCAAATGCATGTTAATGCAAATCCTCTTGTTCACTTGTGAAGTGAATAGGTGTGTACTAGGCGTGTACTAGGCTAATGGCCCTGGAGCCTTTACAAGCCTAGCCCATAGGATTACCCTGGCATCGTGCCACTCGACCTTAGTTCCCAGTACCTCTGTTGAGTAAAGCCACTGGAATGACCCCCGGGGTGAATTTTCTATTTCCCATCCACTCATCAAGATTTCTCTTGAAGGGGGCCAGTGAGGTGCTCTGTTTGACATGTTTGGGAAGTCTGTTCCATGGCATGGGCAGTCTCTGAGTTATGAACCTGTCCCTACAGCATGTTCTTTTGATTGTGGTAATGAGGCTGAGGTCTCTGGAGGGTGTGGTGGGGAGGGATTGGGATTTCTTTAGATGTAGCATTTCTGACAGAGCTGAGTCAGACATGGCTTTGTAAGTCAAGCAGGCGATATGATATGAGACAGGGAATAGTTGGAGTAGTTGGAGTTTTTTTGAGTCTGTCCATATAGGACAAGTGTTTAAGGCCTAGGATCCTCTTTGTGAGGTACTTCTGCGGCCTCTCCAGTTGTTGCAGGTATATAGTGAGGTACATGCCAAATGGGGAATTGTACTTGATGATTGGCCTAATGAGGGAAGAGTAGAGGGAGACAATGACCTCTTTCTTCCTGGATGCAAAACCCTTAGTAATGAGATGTGCCACACAGAAGGACTTTCTGACCACAGTGGCAATGTGGTGGTCAAAAGAGAGCTTGCTGTAAACCTGTGTTCCCAGATCTCTTATAACGCCTTGTGTGTTCAGTGGACTACCATCAATGTGGTAATTCATGAGAACTGGGTTTTTCCCAAAGGGGGTGACGACACATTTTTTGGCATTGAGCTTAAGGTAATGGTTCTGACACCAGTCGTTTGTCTCAGTGAGGCCTTTCTGTAGGATGTCAGCATCACTTGGGGAGTTAATAATGGCTCCCAACTTGCAATCATCTGTGAACTTTGCCAGCCAGCGTCCCTTCATGTTGGCCTGGACTTCTGAGAAGTAGATATCAAACAGGAGAGGACCCAGGACCGATCCCTGTGGGACTCCACTCATGACTGGTTGGCAGTCTGACTTGGCGTCAGCTACTTTCACACTGTGGGTTCTATCTGTGAACCAGTTTGCAATCCACCTAGTGATATAGGGGTTGATGGCTAGCTTAGTGAGTTTGTCTATGATTCCTGAGTGGGGAATGGTATCAAAGGCCTTGGGCAGATCATGACTCAAAGAAGTCGACCAAGTTGAGCAGGCATGATCTACCCTTCACAAAACCAAACTGTGTGGGATCCAGAGTTTGGAGTTTCCTCTTTCCTTGTTTATTAGGTCCATGATGATGCATTCCATAGCTTTGCATATCAGACTTGTCAGGTTAATGGGGCTGTAGTCGCTCCTCCTTTGTGGAGAGGGATGACTATAGCAGTGCGCCATTCAGTAGGGACAAAGCCTGAGGTGAGGCTGTGACTGAACAGGGCACACATGTCAGGTGCCAGTTCACTCTGTAGTTCATGTAGAACACAGCCAGGGATATTGTCAGGTCCCAGAGAAGTTGTATTCTTGGCCTTGGACAGTGCTGTTTTAACCTGTGTAGCAGTAATACTGGGTGCTTGTCAATCAATAGAGCAATATTTGAAAACTGTCCCTGATTTTGATCCTTTGTCCCCCCATTATTTTTGTAGTTGTCCAGCATTCTTAAGCAAGGAAGTTGAGAGATACACTGCTGTTGATCTGACAGTATTTGCTAAGCACTTTTATGTCTTTCAAAGTCAGTAAAATATTTTACTGTCTTACACTTTCTCATTCTTACTTTTTTCTTTTCTTTTTCTGAAACTGATGCACTACAAAGAATTATGTCCAGGTCTCCTATCATAACACTCTAGTATGTGTTCTTAAGATGGATAGATTCGCCTCTCAAGCTTTGCTCTCAGGGTGAATTTTTGGCATCCATATGTTGAACACATAATAACCTGGTTATGAACTGAGAGCAGATCATAATCCTCAATCTCAGTGTTATGTGTATATATATATATATATATATATATATATATATATATATATATTGAAAAAGGGATATGGCACCTTGATGACAACAAATGATTCAAATTTGTTTGATTACAAGTAGTCATCCAAGTACAGCTGTTGAAACCTTACTGTCTAGACACTGTTCAGAAGAAGACTCTGGCCTGCACCCCATCCACCATAGCTCAGAGGATGTTTAACCTTTGAGTTATAATTTTAGGAACTCTGAATCCCTGTTCTGGTGGCTAGTCCTGACTGAATTGGATTTGACCAGTGATCTCACAGAGAAAAATGAACTAAGCTTTAGATGAACTCAGAATTATAATGAATTTATGATTTTCTTATCTAACTGTTAGTCTTAAAGTTATTTTAAACTCATCATCATATAGATTAGTGATTAACAGATGTATTTATAGTACTGAACTGTGGGTTCATGAGATTCTTGGAGTCCTGCTACAATAAGTGCATTTTAATTTTATATTTGCCTTGTTGCCTGGGTTGGGACTTGTTGCACTAATTTGATTCTGTTGTCATTTTGCCCTTGTTAAATCTAGGTTCAGACCTGATAGCAGGTAAATGGCTTGGTGATGTGTGGCAGATTTTGGGCATAGTGGTTGTGGTAGCCATTCCTGGTGAGAGTAGGAACAGTTCCACTCCTGTGTGTCTGAAATGGCTGCTGCTTATTCTGGGTTTTTCTTACTAACTGTCCTGCTGATCAAGTATCCCCTGGAACAGACAGGAAACTATCTGATGGAGGCCATCATCCAGGGAACCAAGATTGTGATGTGTGGCTTTTTTTGTTTTTATGGCCAAATCCTGCCCTTGGTGGTAATGTGAGCAGTTGTGTCACCACAAGGACCTATTCAAACTTGTCTACCTGTATGTGCTCCCCTACTTGTATCAACAGGGGCTACCATCACTGGTTTTGATGGATATGACATCATCTTCTCAGCAATGGCTATACACATCATGATGGGTCTCCACTCTCCAGATGAGGCCCTATCATAAGAAGAGTGGTACATACTAGGTGGGAACCACTGCCCCCCAAAATAGTTATGCTTCATCTGCCCTGAGTTGTACCATCAAGCACCCATGCTGCTGAATTACATTTTACTTACAGAACCAAGGTAGTTAATTGTATATTCTAGGATAAGGATTACAGGCCATGACCACAGTTTTCTGCATTTCTTGCTGTTTTTCTGAGGTTCTTCTGGTTAAAACTGAATCTCATGATCTGCTTCATTTGTTTAACTGTTGGATGTTTGAGGGCTCCTCTTACTTCATCTGTATGGTCGCTCATCAGTAGGTAGTCACTGATATCTAGTAATGCGCTGGTATTGCTCATCAGTGAACGTCGGTTTGCAGTTTGCTCTGTCCCATTCTGTTGCCAGACTGCTCATTTTAGGAAATCTGAGGCAGTGTAGTAACTGTTTCTTGCTTACCTGCAACTTACTTGTATCATTTATCGATACTGCTTGTGAGGGCTCTCTCATATGCTACACGTGTCAACAAGTAGCTTAACTACATCATAATGACCTAACAACATTCCTGCTTACTATCGAAGTTAAGAAGTCATTACCTAAGCTGTAAATACCTCACTTGAACCAACCTCAGTCACACAACACTACTCATTCTAACAATTCTTCACATATACTTTCACTCACAATTAAAGGGAGTCACTCTCGCTCCATGCCTATTCGTCTTATGGATGTCCAAGGCTGTAACTGCACATTATAATGTATTAGTCATAGGTGACTCTATAGTTAATCACACTGATATGCCATTCACCAGGCTGTGCATAGATAGGGTCACAGTCAGCTTTTTCTTTCTGCTAATTCAGGATGTGAGCAAAGCCCTTAATCCTCAAGTATAAGTGTATTCTTGTTTTCACCCAAGATAAATGTCCTTACATATTCTACCCCAGTGTAAAGCAGATAGATATAACTCTGCTTTATATATATGTGCCTAATACACTACCCTACCATCTCTGAGAATGATACCACACTCCAAACAAAAATAATAGATATTGACAAATGGCTTATTTACTGTTGTTATACCTGTGGGATCCAAAGGTTATGAATATGGAGACGTTATTAGATAGCCTGCTCTGCCAGGAATGGTCTTTGGGCCTCTTTCTCTCCTCAGGGTTTTTTCTTATTGGCCAAAACTTTTTCTGTTCACCATACTATCTTTTTAGGCAAAGTTCTTTTCTTAGACATTCCAGTTTGGCAAATTCTAATCTGGCCTACAGCTGAATTTAAGGTAGCTCTGTTCAGTGCTAGGAATCTACGCAATAAATTACATTATGTGTTGTTATGTTGTTATAAAAACTTGATTTTAGAGTTCTGTAGCAGAAACTTGATTTTAGTGTTCTGATAACACATACTCACTCTATTACAGGGTACAGTTCCTATCACTATTTCAGACCATCAGGGGAAGTGCAGGGCATCTATTTTTACCCTCTTAAATATTAGCTCAGGTCAAATACTTCAAGCTTCTGAATTTGAACTCCTTGACATTTGGGTCACATTAGATAAATTCAGTCATCACATTACCCAACTATGGATTACCTTCGATGACATCAGGGGGCCACATTAGATACCTTGAACAGCTGGATTCCATATTGATTGATCTCATTGTCCAAATTCTATGTGACCTCAGTTATCTTTCAGTCATTTGGGAGTCTTACATTAACAATATTTATTCCAAACATTTTTTAGATTTCATAAATACCAACTCTCCAAATCAAATTTTTCAAACTCTCATCAGAAGAAATATTCTTAACTTTGTCTTTATGAGTCCTGTTTTAACTTGTTCATCTACTAACTGTATGCCATTTTTAATCAAATCTGACAAACAGACTATCATCTTTGCCCTCAAAATTAATACCAACTTGCAAATTAATTCAACTATATTCAAGGACTGCCTCAAAGTCGGTCTCTAAATGAAGCTTTAAGTATTTTAAAAGTGTTTTGTCTTCTGCTGACCTTTTCTCTAAAATCACCACATTTATCAATGAGTTATACAGTCCTCACAACCAGTTTATACATAAGTCATTATCTGTTAGGCATACTGCAGGTATGCTGGTAAATTTGGGAGGAAACACTTATGGTGGAACTCTTAGATAAACTTTATAACGGGAGTGATCATTTCTGGAATTTGTTTAAACCTTTTCACTGTCAGTCTGGTGGAGCATAAGTAAATGTACAGGGATCTATGTATTACAACGAAATGTAAGGCTGATTATGAGTTGGTGATAGCCAGCTCTTCAAAGGATAATTACAGGGGTGCTTTCAACTACATTAGGATTATTAGAAGTAATACCCAATATTGCATAGAAATGAACGTGCATGGCACCATCAGTTCTGACACTGAAACCATAGAGAATTCCTAGATAACAGACGTAGATTAAGTTTTCTTACCCTCACATTGTAGCATTCCCTCCCGTCAATCATTTGACACTGCTGTTCTCTTTATCACTATGGAATAGATCTTAGAAGTTACTACCAAAACTAAAAACAACAGCTCTACAGGCCTGGACAATATATTAGGCTTCCTTGGTGTTAGCATAAACTACATTATTCTTAGAGTCCTCCTCAAGCTTTCTAATCTCAGCCTCTCCTTTGAATATGAGTCCAAGATCTGGAGAAGAGGAATTGTGGTGTCTTTACATAAGAGAGGTGTTGTAACTAACCTTGGTAATTATTTTCCCATTAGCTTCACTAATATTACCTGTGAAATCATGAAGCAGATCTCAGTCAAACTCATTAGCAGTGGAATTAATATCTCACAAGCACTTGACCCTAGTGATTATGGTTTTGTGAAGGGTAGGCCTTGTTTATTTAATGTGGTTGACATTGTAGAAGGTGTCAAGGAAGCCACTGATGGAGGGCATTCTGTCCATGTCACTTATCTTGACCTTGCCGAGGCATTGAATATTATTCCCTATTCAAGCATTGTTGACAAACTTTCCCAATTAAATATAACCCCCTATTTGACTAGCTGGTTTGCTAATTAGCTCTCTGACCATCCATAAATCGTAATAATTGATGGTATACAGTTATCTAATAGATTACTTATTAGTCAAGACCTTCATGAGTCTGTCCAGCTTCTCTAATTAGGCATCTCCTTCAGTGATATGAAGACAGATGCCAAGGTTTGAGACTGACCCATTTATGAATGATTGCAAATTGGATACTATTTTTGATTCCCTGTCAGATTATTATATATTCTCCAAAAAAAGCTAGAAAGTGTCAATACCTGGTGTCTCAATCATGTCAACCCTAACATAAAAATCTAGTGTAGTCACATTTGGAAAATACGTCTTTCTCTCTGATTATCACATAAATTGAACCCCACTTAAGGCCTATACAGTCATTAGAGATCTAGGTTCTTTCACTGACAAAGAATGTTTCTTTAATCATTAAGTATCAGTTACTTATCTTATTTCATCGCCAAGTTAATTACCAATGTCATATCATCAGGAACCAAGAAGATCTTAGCCCCCCTACATTTCTTCCTTGCTAGGCCACTGATTAAATATAATACGCGACTGGATATGTAGCTCACCAAACAAGTAACCCAGCTTCCAATAACTCAAGAAAGCCAACGTGCATGGCTCTCTTACCTGTACATATATATTAAAACGTCTTTCATTATTTCTATCTTTCAACTCTTGCATGGAGATCTTGGAATTGCTTTTTTGGGCCATGAAAGATCCTGCTTTACAGAATATTCTCCATCTCAAAATCATGAATAATGATGTTATACCAATTGTCCAAGACTAAGCATTTTATATATATATATATATATATATATATATATATATATATAAAACAGAAAGCTCACTGCATATTGCTGTATTCTTGTATTCTTGTGTCCTTTGCATGTGCCCATCATAAAATATAATTTAATCACTCTTTTAAGAAAAAAACTGATCTGTGGCAAAACCTATTTGAATAAATCTCTGTTTTAAATCCAGTTTAACAACTTAAATGTCATCAAAACTAGTGGTGTTCTTATATGCTCTAAGCTGTTTATTATGGAGTAGTGAACTAAGAATGTGTGCAGTGGTGACCTGTTGCATGTAATATTTCATTCAGAGATTTAGTATTTCTGTGAGGCCTGCTCCCAGGCCTACATCCAGATGTATCAGTTAAGGTAACATGACATCTGAAAAATCAGCAGTAGCTCACTGGCTTTCAGCTGTAGATTTGATGTTGTGATTAGTAGAACTGAATAAATGCAGAAAATGCCAGAAATCTCCTGCTTATCAATAGCAAATAAACATTTACTATTTATTTTTTTTTTATTTATATTGGTTTACTGTGGTAGTGCACTGATTTCAAAAGATTATTTGTGGGCACAGCCTGGGTGAATAGGATCACATATGAACTGAACAAAACATATTTACAGATACATGACTATGGTAAAAAACAAATATGTATACATATTTACATATGCAAGAATATGCCATAACATTTAGTTCAAGAAGTAGTTTACAAAATCAAACATGGATGGAAAATGGAATTATGCTTAGCAAAGCTTTATGTATAAGATGTAGACATAATGATTAAGATGGCTTATGCTACAGGGATAGCAACATATCATTATATAGAGAGGTATGAAGACATTAGAAGAGGCAAGTGTGAATAGTTGAAGGAAAGGATATCATGGGGACAAGACAGAGAAATGGTGAGAGAGGTGTGCAGAGGGAAGAGGAGTAGAAAGCTGAGGACGTGTGAGAGATGCAAAGAGAAGAGGGAGGTAGGATGAAGGTTGTAAGTGAAGGGGATGACAACACAAGATAAGGAAGGATGAAATATTGCTAAAGGGGTATTTTGCTTGGGTGAAGAGGCATTCCTTGAGTTGTCGTCTGAAGTCAGAGTACTTTTGGATGTCTTGGATTGAGAGGGGAATGGAGTCTAATAGTTTAGGTGCTAGGATGAAGAATGTATGGTCAATGCAATAGAGTTTATTTTTTGGAGTAAGTAGGGTGGGCTGAGATTGAGAGATAACCTTGAGATTATATGTGGGGGTTTTGTTGAAATGTTTATGAGTGAGAGGGGGCTTTGTGAAATAGTGATCCTTAATGGAGGTTGGCTGTCAAATGTACTGGAAGCCATTTAGCTGTGAAGAGCGTTAGGCAGTGGTGGTCATGATATTATCAATATAATGGCCATAAAAAAGTACATTTCTGTCATTTTTCAAAATAGTCCATAAAAATGTTCGCACAAACTGGAGATCATTGTAAAGCTTCAAATGCTTCTAATCGATATAAAAGATTCTCTCCATTACCCTCCCTTTATCTGATTATTGTGTATTGTGATGGGGAGGAAGGTGTTTTCTGCCCTTAATTCTGTCTGAGCGATGTAATAAGTCTTATTTATTGATGAAAAAAAAAAAAAAAAAACGGGTCTGGAGACTCACTTGGTAAAAAGGAAATGCTAAAGTGCAGATAAATGAATGAAGATAAATGTATAACTGTACTTCCTCTGTAGTTATAATTGGTGTGTTCATGCAGGGATCACATACACAAGTAATCAGACAAAGGGTTGGGAGGGTGGCCTAATGGTTAAGGTGTTTACCTTGCAAACACAAGGTGCAGGGTTTGAGTTTCACAAGGGACAATTGGCTAGGCTTAAAAATGTCTCGCAAAGGCAGTTAGCTTAGTACAAATCTATGAACCTATGAACCTATGTGTGGACAGCAGATGAAGCTTCAAACCTCAGCCAGTTCTCAGTTATATCGCAATAGCTTAATGGTTGGAGCAGCTGGAATGGTGATCCTAATGGTGTGGATTTGTTTGAAGTACACACTTCTTCAGTTCTGGGCCCGTATCTATTGAGTGGGACCTATGCTTTAAAAGACTTCTAATTAATTGAGCAGTTCCTTGGAATTCTGAATCAAGGAGTTTGCCAGTGCATTCTCTCCTTTCACTTTTTGAGAAAACATCCACACATGTTGTTGTTGTTGTTGTTTGTCTTTCAGCTTTTCCCAGTTGGGGGTCGCCACATTGGAACTCCAGTCCGCTAATGATTGGCAGTAGATTTTTACGTGCTGGCTTGCCGGGCCTAATGCACAACCTTTAACAAAGGAACGCCCATTCACGCATGTCGCCACACAGAAGACGCTCTAACTGAAAATCGAATGGGCAACATCTAACTGTGAGGCAACAACGCTACCACAGCACCACCACCGCAGTATATACACAGCATTTACTTGTCTTTGTTTACTGGGAAAGTCTGACTGTGTAATACCCATTTTCAGCAGAGGCCCAGGGAGAAAAGTTCCATTTGCTTGTATTGCATTATACTAAGTTCCCATTAAATGCATAGCAGATACATTTCTATTTACATTTATGCACAAACAGTAGTTACAGATATACATTCTAAAAGTTTACAGGTGTGGAAGTTACTAAACAGAAAGCCCACATGCAACTTAGTGGATTGTACAAGCAGCAGTTATGTATAAAAACTGTTTTGTCATTTCAGTGAGAGTCTGAGAGTATTCTGTGTATGGAGAATATTTGGAGAGTATTGTACGGTGACCACAAAGTCTTAACCTTGTGAGGAGCATGTGCGGAACCAGGATTGGTTAAGATGTTGTTTAAGCAGTGGTTTAAAACTACTGAGTTTGTTGGAGAGTTTTATTTGTGTGGGGGATACTGTTCCAGAGTTTCACAACCTATTGGGAATAGAATGAGTCTCCTGCAACATTATTTGTTAGTAATAAGAATTTGTTACTAGAAAAGAGGTCCCTTGCTGGACAGTAGGGCAGTAATAAGTTTTGTAGTGCAAGGCATTTTTCTGGAAGATGACTGAGTGTGTGTGCTGTAGTTAATTGGGAATACGTTAGGTAGTTTAATTGCTTTAAGCTAGGAGAATTGTGGTCCTATGAGGGAGACTGGTGGCAAATTTAGCTATTTTATTGTAGCGGGAGGCAAGTTTCTTTCTTGCTTTGAGTATTGTTTTAAGTTGTTAGGATAGGAGCAGCATAAAAGAGAGCCAGCAATAAGAAGGTGGTGGCCTGAGGTTTTTTTTTTTTTTTTTTTGCAGTATCTGTAAGGAATCCATTCATCCTATAAAGGGAGCCTAGTTCCTGGTGTGTAGATTTAATGGTGTGCAGTACATGCTGGTCATATTTGAGGCTGCCATCTATTATAATGCCTAGAAGTTTACTGTGAGTTACAGTTTCAATGACAGTATTATTTGCTGACTTTATGGTAAAAGATTGTTTTTGATTTTGACAACTTTTTGAGGTAAAAAGCAGTCACTTAGATTTGTTGGGGTTGAGTAGGGGGTTTGATTTTTTGAGCCAGGTTTCTGCAGAGGAGAAAGATTTTGGGTAATGTCTTGAAGCGTATTTATTGCTGAGGCCACACATATTAATGTTAAGTCGTCTGCATACTGAACTAAACTAGCATGGTGAGTGGAAGTGTGGAGATCATTAGTACATATATTAAATAGGAGAGGTTCCAGTTAAGAGTCCTGAGGGACAGCTGTAGTAACTGTTGAAAGGATGAGTAGATTTTCTGCCGTTTAATGGCTTGTTACCTTCCAGATAGGTAACTAAGAAACCACAACAAGGAGTATTGTGAAAGTCCTATTAAGGAGAGTCGAACGAGCAGTTGCTGGTGTGAGACAGTATTAAATGCCTTTGACAAGAACATGGTGGACACAACCAGACCATAGTTTCTATGTTGGGTTATTATATTAAAAAAATGTAATAGTGCATTAGTGATGCTGTGCTTGCGCCTAAACCCATGTTGTGTTTCCAGGAGCAGGTTATTTGAGGTTAGGTATTTGGAGGGGGGAGAGAATCGCTATCAATTTGTTATTAAACTCTGTAGATGTGTCACGTTTGTGCAGTGGTATGATGTAGGATTTTTTCCACATTGATGGGACATATCTTTCTGCTGTGGACCTATTAATTAGTATGGACACAACGAAGGCTATGATTTCTGTGACCGTTATTAGGTAGTCTGAGGGGAGGTGGTCTATAACTACTGAAGTAGTTTTTAGTTTGAAGAGCAACTACCTTATCAGCAAGGTAGGTATTGGACTAAAATTGAAGACTGTGGGTGTTTTTGAATGGACAGGGGTAGAGAGAGGAGGGCAGAAGTATTAGTGTCTAAGAGAGAAAATCTTGACTGTATAAAGTAGGAATTAAACTGTGTGGGGACAGAGTCTTTTGTATCGTCTGTTTTTGGAGAGGGAGGGGTGGTCTTGCCAGGATAGAGTAGTTTATTTAGTGATTACCAAAAAGTTTTGGGTTGTTTTTATGTTTATCTTGTAGTTTGGTATAGGCTCACTGACAGAACCCACACTGTGAAAGTAGCAGACTCTAAATCCGACTTCAGACCAGTGACAAGTGGAGTACCACAGGGTTCAGTCCTGGGTCCTCTCTTGTTTGGTATCTACTTTTCCGAAGTGCAGGCTAACACACAAGGTCTTTGGCTAATGAAGTTCGCAGATGACTACAAACTTGGAGCCATAATCGAAACTCCTAATGATGTGGACATCCTACAAAAGGGCCTCACTGAGACGGATGCCTGGTATCAAAGCCATGGCCTCAAGCTCAATGCCAAAAAGTGCATTGTCATCTCCTTTGGTAAAAGCTCTGTACCCATGAACTACCACATAGGTGGTAGTCTACTTAACACCGAAAGTGTGATAAGAGACCTTGGGACACAGGTGGACAGTAGTGTCTTCTTTGATAATCACATTGCCACAGTAGTCAGGAAATCCTTCTGTGTGGCAGACCTCATCACAAAATGTTTCTCATCCAGGAAAAAAGAAGTCATTGTTACCCTCTACTCATCACTCATTAGACCCATTATAGAGTACAATGCCCCTTTTGGTATGTACCTCACAAGACATCTACAACAACTGGGAAGGCTGCAGAAATACCTCACAAAGAGGATTACTGGCCTCAAACAGATTCCCTATGCAGACCGTCTCAAAAAACTCCAGCTTTACTCCGTTGCATATCACCTACTCAGAGGTGATCTCTGCCTAACATACAAAGCTACGTCCAACCCAGAGCTGTTGGACATGCACCACTTAAAGAAATCCCAATCCCTCTGAGCTACACACTCTAGGGACCAAAAACTTGTCACCACAATAAACAAAACATGCTGAAGGGATAGATTCCTGTCCCAGAGATTTCCCATACTCTGGAACAAACTACCTATCTATATCAAACAAAGCTCCTCATTAGCATTCTTCAAGAAACATCTTGATGATTGGATGGGAAATAGGAAATTCACCCCAGGGATCATCACTGTGACTCTGCTCAACAGGGGCACAGGAAAATAATTTTCTTGGGTGGCGAAAGCCAGGGTACCTTTTTGGCTAGGCTTATATAGGCCCTAGGGCCAATAGCCTAGTACCTACCTATGAACCTCTGTTTGCTTATCCTGTTTGACACTGAGTTCTGCAAGGTTTCTAAGATATCTAAATTACTGGAAGGCATTTTGAGTTATATTTTTATACCAAATGTTCCAGGCTTTATCTCTTTTTATCATGATTTTTTTTGTTTCTTTTGCCAGCGATGGTGTGGGGTTGGACCTTACTCTTTTATTACACACTGGTACTAGATTATTTAAGGTCTGTAAAAATATGTTATTAAAGTGTTCTACAGCAGTATGTATTGACATAATTCTAAATACATTCCACTTATGTTGTTTTAGTATTTCATTACAAATATCTTTGCTGAATTTGGTTGTATTTCATATTTGATTATAAATAATATGTTTATCTAGCTTTTGGCGAGTTCTAATGGAGAATGTTGGTATGTGGTCACTTACACTATCTCAGACGCAGCCTACATTTGTGAGTTTGTCTGGCTTGTTTGCAAGAATCCCGTCTAATGTTGATTGTCTCCCTAAAGTTTTATTGATTCTAGTAGGAGTGGTTATTAATTGTCTGAAGCTGTACAAGTTTATGGATTCAGTAGGAGTAGTAGAATTTATGAGTTGCCAGTCTATATTCAAGTCTCCAAGTTTTATAGTTTCATTGTTAATTTGTTGGGATATCCAATACAGGATACTTTCGGCTGCATTAATGTTATTTCCTGGTGGTATATAAATTGCTGTTAAACATATAGTTTTTCAATTGTTGATTTTTAGGAGTGTTATTAAAAGTTCAGCATTGTTAATTTGGTTATTTCCTGTAGAATTGAGGTGATGCTTAGGGTATTTTAATAGAAGACTGTAACACCACCTACATGTTTGTTTTTTCTGTTATGCCTGAGTATATTATATCCTGGGGGGGGGGGTCTCATTATCCTTTATTTCTTTAACCAGGTTTCAATAGCTATGCCTACATCAGGACTGTATTTGGCAAGGTAGGCATGTAGGTCATGGATTTTATTGCACATACTTCTTAGGTTCATATTTAGGTGAGCTGGGTTCTTTTTTTTTGCTGAAATGTATTAGGTGAGTGGTTTATTTTGGGGTTGGAAGTGATGGTTTTATGAACAGTGGATCCTGGGATGGGGTGAATATCTGTACTCATTTTTTGAATGGATATTTTACAGAGAGAAGAGTGTGGCCAGTTATATTTTGGTCTTGGTTTGATATTTCATTATGAATTTAGATACTTAATTTTGAGATATTTATAAAGAAATCAGATGTGGTTTGTTTGTAGAGATAGGGTGTTATCGAGAAAGACAGTCTGGGTAGAAGTTGATATTCTTTGTGAGGACTGGTTGACATCCTAAGTATTTGAAGGAGGTGGATTTGATAATTGGTGATGAAGGCTATTAAAGTGAGGAAGAATCGTACAATAATCTGATTTATGAACATCTTATTCAACCTTGGTTTTATCCTTGTTGTAAATTAGGATTAGAAAATGTTAGCAGGTTACTGGGTTGGTTGTAGAGATGTAGTCTTGGGTTGTAGACTAGAGTGGGTGTTAATACTGGGAGTAATTCTGTTGATTGTTTTACTTCTGGAGGGAATTGATGGTATTGGTTTGAGGAATATGTGGGTGGTGCAATAGATAGACATAGGATAGGGTAGGGGAGTGAAGGGTGTCAGAGTGTTAGCGAGGGCAAATTAAGTGGGTTGAAAATTTGGCAAAGAGACAGAGAAAAAACAATGAGTAACTGAACTTTAATAGCCACAAATCTGCAGCGAGAGATAACTAAAAGGAACAATGCAGTTTAAAAGACCTCTGTGCTAGCAGATGAAAATCTTGATTTTGGTGCTGTGGGACACCATTTTAGTAGAAGAGTTAGTCCATTATCGCCTTGACCTGACTAATGGTGAGAACAGTAAAAAATTGCACGTGACTGAACAACTGTGCAATGTAAGAAGTGAAATGCCAAAACCACCTGAAAATCACTGTGAGCAAAGTACAATAGAACCACTCCAAATGGAGGATTGTGATCAGGTCTCTAATAATAACCAAATTGTAATGTTTAAGAAATTGATGTCAAGAAATTCATCTTGAGAGTATAACAAAACATAGCTTAGGAGGGAATCCTGACATCAATTTCAAGACCATATAACTGATTATGATCAGAGAAACCCAATGCAATTATTTGTAGCACATTGAGCTTTTAGGAGATGAAAGCAAACTAAAGAGCTGTTCCAAATAATGAATCTTGTGTTTGCATGAGACAATGCACTATAAAATTCTGATAGGGAAATCTAGCAGACATGTTGGGTGGCAATACACTGTTTGTGCTGATAAGATGAAAAACAAAATAAATAAAGCAGGTAACAAATCTTATGATAAAGGTAAAAGTGTATTATTGGCAAGAAATACAACATGCTAAGGTGCACCAGGGGAGACTGCTGTTGAAACAGTATAGAGTATTACTGACTGAATGCCAGTTTTTTAGAGGGTTCATTGTAAGCTTTAAACTAGCACATTGAGATACTAGGTGTACCTGAAATGCAAAATAAAATCAAGCAGGATGTAGTTAACCAACTGTTCTTCTCACAGTAATAAAAGTAGTCTATGGAAACAGCTTTCTCAGAGTGTAGATGAGGTTTATTTACAGTGGCAAAGTAAAAGTACTTTCTTGCAATAAAACATGACAAGTACCAGAAATAAAAATCGAGTACATTCACAACAATCATAGCAATCTTTCCAGAATTCATTTTACAGCTGCCGTATTATTTTTCTATGAGGTTTTTTCAAAGTGAAACATTACTTACAATCATTAGAATTATCAACAAGCTTTAAAACAGAGGTAGGGTCCTTTCCAGAATTTCTTTAGTACATGCCAACTACTTCTTGTCTTTTTCAGACTTCAAGGACACCTTCCAGATTTTAGATTTTGAGGACAGCTTTCAGAGTGCATTTATTCTAGAGACTTCTGTTTGGATCCATTTCTCATTTTCTCTCTTTCTTTCAGAGGTTAGGAAACTCAGATCCAATTTCTTCCATAAGTAGCGGTTATTACATTCCCCCAATACATCTGCTCTTCATTGTTTCCAGTGGAGAACCTGTCTCTATATGCTGGTCTCCTCTCTGTGACTAGGAACCCTGGCAGTTCTTTTCTTGTTGGTATTGCTCATTAAAGGTAACACAAAAGAAGCAATACTACCACAAGCAATTTTTTGGGGGGCAGTGTGTGTGTGTGTGTGTGTGTGTGTGTGTGTGTGTGTGTGTGTGTGTGTGTGTGTGTGTGTGTGTCTGTGTGTGTGTGTGTGTATGAAGAAGAAATCATTTGACAGCATTATATTTCTCAATTTATGTATCTACATCTATGTCTATCTATCTATATCTATCTATATTTATTTATCTATATATATATATCCATATATATATATATATATATATATATATATATATATATATATACACACACACACACACACACATATATTAAAGCTATATGTGAGTTCCTGTCATTTTTCAAGTATCTAAGAATAAAAAAGGTCCAAAAGACTTACTCTGAGTGTAAGTGAGTTATTTTGGGGTAGAGCCCACCTATAAACCAGGCTTACGGTTGAAAATTATGCATATTTTAATTAGTATATTAATATCTGTGAAAAGAGCCATGGAGTCTTTTTCAAAGTGGTAAAACAAATGTCATATTATACTGCAACAGTAATCAGATTTCTATTGAATAAAGCTTATAAACAGACAAAGGGGAAAAAGAATCTAATAAATAAACCTGCAGTTCGGTGCCATTTTAATCAAACATCAATAACAAGGGTAGACTTTTTATTTCAGAGATTATTTTGAAAGACAGTCATACCTTTAGGAAGCCATTTAGTGTTGAAAGTAATGAAGCACATAATATTCATTCAAATCAAGGAAGAAAAATGTCACTGAGGGGGCAATAAGTTAAGTAAAAGCTTTTGTTTACGTAGTTCAACAAGTACTTCCAGTTCTGTCAAATTCATAATATCAGAGCAGCTGAGCATAACAATTTGGAAACAATGTTACTTGGTATGTAAAAATCAAAGGTGCTTCAGCAGTTTTATCATTCATGCATGGAATCTTGTACAGTTCTCATAAATGTCACTGTTACGCTTCACTTGATACAAGAGAATATGCATTTTTAAAGGTTACCATATAGGGAACATTATATGCATATTGTTAGAAAAAAATAAAAGGGGACTTTGGCATAGACTAATAGTTAACTAGTTTGCATTTAGAATGTAATTCTTCTTAGAAGTAGAATTGGGACACCAGATAAAACACTGTACTGTCAGACATTAAGCTGCAGCCATGAATGTGAGAATCCAGGCATTTATGCAGTCTACAACTATTTAAATGTAGAAAGGCACTATCAAAGATGACATGATGAACCTAATGACACCAGGCAACATATTACTGCACTGACTTTTGATTGCATGCCTAAGTATTTTATAAATTAAACCACTTTTTCATATCGCCAGCCAATCATAGCTTGAGAAGTAATGGCCTAACTAAACATAAATGCATTTTTTGTTAAATTTAAAATGGATTCAGTTTCACTGTCATAATGTGCTCTCTTTACAAAACAGCATAAAGGCTGAATATTAGCTGAATGTAAGTGATGTTGGTGGGCGTAGTACATAAAAGGTACTCTGCAGTAATTTTGCCTTATCCATGCAGTGTAAGGTTGTACTGAATTCTGCACTGATGAGGACAACACTTTGCTTATACATGTATCAGCTATGATTCATTTCCAAAAGTACCTAGTCTTTGGAACTGTGGTGCAGGTTACTTTACTGGAAAATAGCCATACTCTAGGACACTATCAACGGCCTGTAAACGTGGGACTGCAGAATTGTTATCTGTGTCAAACTGCCTTGGTAAGCTAAAGCAGGAAGCCAGTACTACTAGCCAGATAAGGGGATTTTCACTTTGTAAAGTGTGGTATTGTGATATAACCATACTTGATGTGAGTGCCTATCCCAGGTAGGATCTGCTGGCAGAGCAATGGCTTTTCAAGTTGATTCAGGACCCTACAGTTACACACTGCAACTATCAGTCTTGAATAAAACAACGCCACTGTTAATGAAGTGGAACCTAATCGGTCTTTATGAGCATATATTTCACGTGTCTCATAGGTTCATAGGTGAATACTAGGCTAAGTGCCAATAAGCCAAGGTCAGAACCAAACCCTGTAACTTGTATTTGTGAGGTGAAGACCTTAACCATTATGTTAAACCTGCCAATTAAGAGCTATAGAGTCATATGGGGGAACACATGCCTTTGTCATATCACTCATTCTGCTTTGTGCATGTAATCTAACTGATCTTAACAGAGTCCATAGTTAATAAATGCATGATCCTATTATAAGCCCCCTGCTTACAATACCAAACACATACATTTCAACTGAACATTCTTCAAAAAATGAGATTAGAATTAAAGCCTTCTTTCCTCTTCCAGTCAGTACATTTTTTAACCTGCATGCATCATAAACTACATTGGACTGAAATATTTCTTGGAATTTAATTTAGACATTGTCAGATATAACTTACTAGGAATTTATTAATTATCTGTTACTTATATATAATATTTCATCATGGAACAATAGGAAATAGTGCAGCCTTTTTAGTCTCTTTAATGTGACTAAAGAGAAAGGATCACAGACTTTCTGGGAGACACAATATTAGAACATTTCTATAAATATTGGATGGGTTGATTTAGATTTTTAATAATTTAGACATCTCTCTAGCTATTATGCATTCATTTATCATACAGATGTGGCCATAAAATTGACCTAGCTGGTGTGAGAAAAACTATAGGAGTGTGCTGACTTTTATTCACAGCTCTGATCTTAAACATGAATCTTACCGCAGAACATTCTATATTAATAAAGGACACTTGTCAAAATAAGAGTAAATATTATCTATGGTATTATCCAAGTTATTCTCATTAGGGGTAATACATCATTATCAACCATGGAATGGGTAAGGCCACTCTCTAACCAAATGAGATTGGTTAATTCTAGCCCCAAAAAAGGAAATGGGCTAGGCTTAAAACAGCCCACAGGGGTAGCTAGCCTTGAACTTACCTATGAACATATGACCTATGAAGCAATCCCAAAGTCTCCATCATTCGTTATAGTAGTCTTTTCCATGGAGTATATAATGGCCATGTCTTTTGAAAACATCATATTCCTATTCCGTATTTAATATGCAATCAACCTGCTTGAAGGGATCAATTGGATTACATCAGTTTTGGAAATCTGAAGTATTTCACTGATATTATGTTAAAACATTCATTGAATAATTTGAAATACAACAAAGAATTTGGAATCCATTGGATCAAAGATTGTCACATCTCTGTTTATTATATATATTATATTCCAAACGTTATCTCTCTGTCTCTGCAATAAGTCAATATTCAGACAGTGTAGTTTGTAGGTATTTAATTGTTCATAAGCTGAAAACAGTCAATGGCAAATTGTGAAGCTGTCATACAAATGTCCATTTTGGAATGGGAGCTCACAATATTAGCATGCAAAAAGTAGTTTAAGAAAGTTAAGAGGTACTTTTGCTTCCATATTCTAAAGCTCATAGATGTTTTCCGGTATCTTCTCATTTGCTCATGATTTTCAAAAGTTAATAGTGGGTGTTTGGCATGAGAAAGAGACCACAATGACGTGTTTTTACTTGCAATGTCAAGAAAGAAATGTTCCATTTGAAATGATGTGTTTACATGCCTAGAAAACCCAGATAGATTATATACTCCTTTCTAAGGCAGCCAGGTTGCTTAGGTAAATATATGTACAAGTAAGAGAACGATACATAGGGCAATGGTAAAGACAATGAAAAAAATGGCTGCGGCCCAGATACTATATTGGTGTCCAAGTATGGTTGGTGGTCCCTCTGCTGGGATCATGTTGGTGAGATTAAGCATGTACCCCAAAGTCCATCCAATGTCAGTGTTGCCAGCCTAGGAACAAAAACAAATATGGCAGAATAAGATAAATTTCATTAAACACTTTGCAGTCCTTTTCCTGTTACAATTGAAAATCTTTAAAGAACACGGTTTAAAATTCATTTAGAGTCCACCAGGTAATGTTTAGAGTCCAAAAGGTTCTGATTTTCCATACATTTGATTTTGTTATACTTTTTAATATACCTTTTCAAAACTTAATATCTTTAAAATGTACCTGATGTCCATGTTTAAAAGCACACTTCATCTACTTTTCCTCCGTCATTCATAATGAATTTATTTGCTCATATGTTTTGCTCATTCCAAATAGGACCGTTTTTCATGCTCAAAGTAATTCTGTTTTAGTGATAATTAATTTTCTATGGTGCGGCTGGTTAGACTGTTACGCAAAAAAAAAAAAACTTTTTTATTGTACTATGCTTACAGATGCAAGTACATTTGCATTTCTTAAGATAATTTGATATCCTGGTCTGTCAGCTTGTGCTGGGCAGTTGTGCTTGGAGGCACATAGTCTCAATGAATCCTAGTAAACCCACTATAACAGTATTACATGTTTTCTATCGTAGTAGAGTAGTACAGCGCAAAAAAATCAATTTGAGATTATTTATTTTGCAATCAAAAGTATTTTTTCAGAAGGGATATAAGAAACAGATAATATTGAACTCTACAGCTCAGTAAATTACTCATATATATTATAAATGAACAGTTTTATTTACTTCTGCTCCTTGTATCCCCGCCCCTTTTTTTGCATACTAGAATGTTTTGTCCAGATTGCTATACTTTCTCACTAGGCTAAGAATAGAAAGTAAGTACATCTTTTTTTTTTTTTGGCAGGCCAGGGTGAGAAAGGGGAGGAAGCTGAGGCATGAAGACTTGTCAAAGAGGCAAATATATGTTTGTGTATGGCTTGGAAGATATTGGTGATGGACTACATTAGTAAACAGGTTATCGGGGACAGATCCACAAAGCCACTATATGCAGACAATGTGGTATTACATGCAGGCTCTTAACAAGAACTTCAGCAAATGATTGGGGAATAGAATGCAAAACTGAAGGCACACTGGTTGAAACTGAGTACAAATAAGACAGTTGTAATGGCATCAAATGGGGGAAACTGAAGAAACGCAGAGGTGAGATAGAAGGGAAACTATGGGAACAGATTAGCAGCTTCAAGTATCTGGGATGGTTGGTTGCGGAGAAGGGAAGTCTGAATGAGGTGGTCAAAGCTGGAATCAGAGAGGCTGCAGCCAATTGGAACAGAGTGTTGGTGTGGTGTGTCAGTAAAATGCCAAATAAGCTGAAAAATAAGGTGCACTAAACAGTGATGTGACCAGTACGTCGTGCACAAAATATTGATGTGACCAGTACGTTGTGCACAAAATAGTGATGTGACCAGTACGTCGTGCACAAAATAGTGATGTGACCAGTACGTTGTGCACAAAATAGTGATGTGACCATGTGCACAAAATAGTGATGTGACCAGTACGTCGTGCACAAAATAGTGATGTGACCAGTACATCTGTATGGTACAGAAACCTGGGCAGGATGGAGATAATCTGCATGAGATGGGTGGTAGGATGCACATTGCGGTTCAGATGAAGAACTATGTACATCAGAGCAGAAGCCCAAGTAGCTCCAATTGCAGAAACGTTCAAAGAGAGTAGATTGCAATGATTTGGGGCAGACAAGAAGAAGTCAAGAGGAAACAAGGGCATCCAGCAAACAGATGGATGGATTGTGAGAGTGGAGACCTGTGGCAGTCAGGTATGACTGCTGAAGACAGTAGGACAGTGGCACTGAACAGAGAGAGAGAGAGGGATGGCAACAGTTGATGCAACACCCTGACCCCATGTAAAAAATGGGGAAAGGGGTTGATGATGATGATGTGTACAACGTAGAAGTTAAATTGTAATCATTATGAACACATCAGTCTGGCATTTTCTATTTTATATTACAACAGAACGAAAAACACCAGTGAGCTGGAGTCACCAAATGGATGCACAATAAAAGAAAACCGATGAAATAGTAACAAACTTCTTTAATGGACCATGAAATAAAAACCACATTAACCACATTAAGCCCTTTCATCCACTGATGTGGACGTCATCAGAATGCCAATTAAACTAGCATATCAGTATATTTGAAAACTTTTTGGCGCCAAACTCCGCCTTCTTCCTCACAGTATGTTAAAGCAACATCGCTCTCAACTAATGTTACAATAGTCGCTAGCTTGCAGCACATAATCTGTCAACTAATGCAATGAATAAATCATATATATCAACAGTTATACCACAGTAATAATAATAATAATAAATCTATAATAAATAGTTACTATATATCATAACACATATTTACTTGACATCGCTATAAATTAAAAATGTCCATATGGTTAAAAAGTTAATACATGAATAATAAATATATTAAGATATAAAAAAAAATTGGTAAATAATAAGGCATATAAAGATTAATAAATGATAAGGCATGGAATGTACTTGATGAGAAAAAACAACTGATGAAAACTATCTGAAGTTGATCAGATACATAACCCTAACGTTATCGATCATAATAAATACTATAAAATGAGTCAATCCTTTTACAAACTAACGTAATTCTAAAATAGGTTTGATAGTAAGATATTCATTCAGTCCTGGTTTCCTTCCTGCATTTGTAAAAATTTGCCATATTACCTCTTTCCTGTTCAATAGGGCTTTATAGTTCCCTCCTTTAGGATCTATTTTCACCTGGTCAATAATAGCAAATTTAAAAACATGATTCTCCCCATAATCAAAAATATGTCTGCTTAAAGCATTGTTCATATCTTTAGTTTTTATACAATATAAATGGTCATATATCTGTTTTTTGAACTGGTGTTCCATTTTTTCCAATATAGAAACCGGAACATGACATACATTTAGCCAAATATACAATGTTTTTAGTAAAACAATTGCCCTGTCTAAATTTTATAATTGTTCTATTGACATTGTCCAAAATGACACAGTCTGACTCCAGAATTGAATGACACTGATTACATGAGCCACTGTTGATATATACGATTTATTGATTGCATTAGTTGACAGATTATGTGCCGCAAGCTAGCGACTATTGTAACATTAGTTGAGAGCGATGTTGCTTTAACATACTGTGAGGAAGAAGGCGGAGTTTGGCGCCAAAATGTTTTCAAATATACTGATATGCTATTTTAATTGGCATTCTGATGACGTCCACATCAGTGGATGAAAGCGCTTAATGTGGTTTTTATTTCACGGTCCATTAAAGAAGTTTGTTACTATTTCATCGGTTTTCTTTTATTGTGCATCCATTTGGTGACTCTAGCTCACTGGTGTTTTTTCATTCTATTGTCGTTTTGCTGGTGTGGTGATTTTATTTTTATATTACAGACTGATACGCAGTCCAGCATTATACTCTTCCTGGTACCTTCTAGAAATCCGGAAACATTAAAATAACTTATAGCAAGAGATGTCCCACTATAATCTATATATAAACACATTATCAGGGCACCACTCAAAACTCCTGTTCCTCTGGCCCAGTACTACTTATTGTGCCCACTGATTTCTCAGTACAGAGATGAGGCTTGGTCATGGCATGGCTATCATCCAGGCAGCCACTGAGGGACTTTTCTGATGCTAATTAAATGCATCCTTTTGGCAGCTAAAGTGTTCCTGCAAAATTAAGGACCTGCTATGCTTTTCACAAAGCACTTGACTGCATACATAGACATGCTGTAATGGATACAGAGAATACATGCTGGTCAGTATAAACAAATACACAGGCCTGTATAATACGTACTCTGACATTTCTCTGCCAATGAGTTTAGGCAATGCAGTAGACTGCACTATCACTCTCCCCCAGGATGGGTGATAGGTGGCACAACTTATGTGGTTATCTCCCACCTTTCCCAACAGGGTCCTCCATTGTCAGGGTCACTGATTTGTCTTTAGCTGGGTGGGCTATAGTCAGGGCTTCCTCCCTATGTGCCATGGAGCTAACTTGTTTGTTTATTTATTTATAATATTGCTCTGGAACTTACTTTTATACAGAAATTTTACTATTAACCATCTATATTAGGAGACATGTTTTGTGGAAGCTTTACCCAGTGTGGCACTGCAGTTATAGACATTCAATGTAGCTCATGCTAAATATCTATAGAATTCCCAGCACTCCAAAGGCAAAAAAGAAGGAGATACTCAGAGTTCTGTGGATCACTTTGCTAGAATGATCTGCAAGTTCGCTTTTCTCCGCTTCTCTGCCTGTATCTCTGTCTTACAGACAAGCTACAGATCCTCTGTAAATGACAGTGTAGTCTCATCTACTGCATTGTACAAGTGCCGTACATTTGTGCTATGCCTTATTACCCTTTTGTGTGATGTTAGCAATCACTAGGTAGACTAAGGGATTTGACTTACTGTGAGTTACAGTGAAAAGCTGCAGGTGGTGGTATGATCTTAATATTCCTTTCGGGGGGGGTTGCGCTGGTGACCAGTTGTGAGATGTATGATAAGGTCACCGATGGCTTACGTCTAAGAATTTGCAGATTTCCTCAGAGGTGGTTATACTTAATGAGGATGTACATCGGGTGAATCTCCCGAATGGATGGCATTTTTATGACATTCATCTCTGTAGGTAATTCAATATCCTTTGGCATCCCATCATGTTTACTTAAAACGTCAACTGAAAGATTATGATATGACTCTGGTACCTATCCTTTGAAGAAGTCTTCCTGGCATTGACCTAACCTGTACCTCTTCTGTCTTAGACGATTACCTATTTTTCTTTCCATACTGCTTTACTTTGCAAAATAAATCATCAGAACTTTGATCCTCTTGAGATAATATTTTTTTTCATCTCTTCTTCTTCTTCCACTGTTTTCTTAATAGTAAACTTAAATCATTTAAGGTGTAGTTTCATAATTATCATTTTTCCTTCTCATACATTCATTTGCTAGCCACCAAGGTGACTAATTTCTTCCTGTCCTGTTGCTAGTGAAATGTTGTATTTCTCCTGATTATAAAAACAAAGAAAATTTAAGAATCCATTTTATTGGACCTGCCAAGATGTTGGAGAAACTAATGGCTCAGAAATTTAAACTGCAGGAGTCTTACTGCTAGTGTTGAAAACTGGCATTCCATCAATTTTATATCTTCAATTAATTCTGAGGTGGATGCAGCACAAAGACTGCATGAACAAAGCACACAAAACAAAGAAATCAAGTCCCACATACAATCTTTTTACCAGAACAAGGTCCTTCTTCTGTTCTTGTTTCTTTGTCAGATAACCACACTCTATTAGTATTTGAGCAACTCACTGTTAAATACGGCTTGTCACTGCTAACATCTGTATGGGGTACCAAAGCTTTACTTTTCCTAGCTCCTACATCTGACACATGACCTCAGCTCATATGCATTGGGGTATATAGACAGACATAATCGCATGGATTCTCAGACTATTGTCAAGCCAGTGGCCTGAATATTATTGAGACAGGAGACTGGTCAGCTAGGAGGGATGTAGCTCAAATAGGTAAGAAAACTTCACCATTCCCATTTAACAGAGCAGAGGTTAACGCAAAGGGGGGAAAAGAATATGAATGTTGAAGTGAGGTAGAGAACAGAGGATGGAGGGGGATGGCATACTGTAACAGTGATCAGTAGAACATCTACTGTTACGGTAAATTCTTATACAACTGTACTATGTCCTGACTGAAATCACTGTTGTAGTTTTCTTGACATATGCATGATTCCCAGAGCTGAAGGAGGAAAGAAGGGTGGTTATCTACTGAGTAAAAGAGTTGATCAGCAGTCTATACAGAACTGACCAAGCAACGGCTACCCTGAACCTGGAAAAAGCATAATTTTTTTATCATTTGGTAAAGGTGTGCACAGAGGTCCAAGTGGCAGTCTTTAAGACAGACCTGGAGTCTATTCCTTTGTGGAATGCCCCTGAGGAAGCTGCTGCCCCTAGTGGAATATGCTTTAGGGCAGAAAAGGTGGACTGAAATGAGTCATGGAAAGCCTCTAGGGCAGGAGAGACTGGAGAAGGGGCAGGAGTACCCATCTCTAAGAGAATGTAATACCTCTTCTGTACATCAGAGATCTGCATAGATTACAATTTAAAGTGCTTCATCATGCTCTGTATTGTCTTCCCAGAGGAAGCTTCCTCAATAGGAGAATCCAGTGAGATGGAGTCCTCTTCATCAGAAGAGACTTTCCCTGGAGAATGAAGCTGAGATGAATAGTCCAGATTATGGTCAGAGTGGTAGTCCTGCTCATCATCAGAAGAAGAGGAAACCAGGGTAGGTTTTTTAGGAGTAGCTTGTGGTTGCTGAGACCCAAAGGATGGAGATTTCAAAGACATAAAGACATAATAGCTTTGAGCAAGCCCTATGAGATGCCTATTCCTCTAGTTGCTGAGGGAGATACCACACGTCTTGTCTTCTGTTTTTTTTTTTTTTTTTAGGCAAGATGTCCAATTGGATGAGATGCAGAGGTTCAAAACTCTGAATGACTTCTATTGGAGAGCGTGCAAATCTCTCACTAACTAAAATTTCAGGGACACTGTGAAATCCCTCAGAAATTATGAGAAACGGTTCCTTGGGCATATCTGCAGTCTGCAAGACTTCATGAGCCATAGCAGCCTCCAACAGGGTGTTGGTAGTGAGCAACTGAAAAGTATGTCAGAGTCAGAAGTGTTGGACTGTGGATCCATTACAGGCCTATTTATTTTTTTCTAAGGTGATAGAGGGGGTGTCTGAAGATGCAGATTCTGCCATTTTGGACAGGGCCAAGCATTTAAGATGGCGGTTCTCTAGAAAGTTATTGAGAGTGAAAGACCATGAACTAAAGGTTTTGGAAACAGGATTGACAGACACAGCAAGATTTGTGCTCATGTTCTGGGCCTAGGCATAAAAAACATTTGATATGCAAGTCCTTGTACAGAATCTGCCAACTGCGCTTGCTGCTCCTAGCTGACATTTAACAACTTTCAGCAGAACAGCATAAGTAAAAAGGAAGGCTCCCCAACTAGGCACTTACCTAGATAAATGATCGAATCAAAGGTACCAATAACCAAACGGCAAACTGTCTAACTGATGCAAGACCTGCATTCGGGCTGGCAGCAAGATAGTCTGAGGATCCATGCTCGTATGTCCATCTGTATTCCCCAATGCATACAGGGTGAAGTCGTACATCAGATGTACAATCTAGGGAAGTTAAAGCTTTGGTACCCTGGCTGGACATCAGTGGTGACAGCCCATATATCAGGAATACTGCAGTGATTTCAGTCAGGACATCACCTGTGACACAACACAGCTAAAATGTCACACTTTAAGACATAGACAGAGCATGTATAAGAGGTTGTACTCTTCATAGATTACTAATCTCTGCCTGTCACATTGGACTCTAACATGATTAGGACACCTTTTACTGGAGTGTATACTAAATGGGGGAGGCTGGAATGACACAACAAATATTCATGCTTACCTTTTGCTGGAATGTGAGAGTGTACCAGTTATCTGCATTAAATTTGTATGCGTCCAAAAGCATTGTGAGAATAAAGTTTGCTACAGAGCAGTAGTCACGCAGTCTGTCTGCCGCTTCGTTTGGATAACTGCTTTTTAGCTGCATGAGAAAAACAAAATCCTAAGTGTCAGAGCTTAGTTTGGCAAACAGCTAATATGTAGAATATCATTAGGAAACTTTGACTTACATTTGCATTTTGCTAGTGTAATTACAATCAAGCTTTTCCAAAGTTACTTTTAATAAGCCAGTCTCCAAACTAATAGTTTAAACCAGTTCAGTACTGAAAAAAATCTACTACAGGCATGGAGAGAAACACTGTCTAATGTATTTTTTATTTAATAGCATTGCAGGAATGTTTTCTTGGGACCTTCTCTAATAGCCTTTAAAACATGTTACACTGCTTCACAAGGTGCAAACAATTTTACTCACTGCTGAGAAGTAATAAATCATTTTTAAGAATACATTTTTAAGAATGTGCTCTTCAGTTCCCTACATGGTTTTCTAACATCGACAGCAATAGTAATTTTTTGATTTGGCCAAAAACTGGTTATTTAGCCTGGAGGCAGTACAACTGCAAGTCTGTAACCAATTTGTTGGTAAACATGGCTGTAAAAAACTAACATTGCAGTTTGGGAACTATTTTAACAGATACACCCATTAACAAAACAGTAGAAATACTTTCCTGCAGCTATTAATTACCGATAACAGATTCATCATTTATCTTTGTCCATGCCTGGCAGTTCTGCATTTGTGTTAAGTTGCCAATTTGTGTGTGTGTGTGTGTGGGGGGGGGGGGGGGACTCCAGACTATAATATTCTGAATTTCTTTTAAAGATTATTATACAAATATGTACAATACACATGGTGCCAAGTCTGTTTTTTTAATAATAAAACAAAACAGAAAAAAATGCTTTCTCCCATCATGATCTTTGTGCATCATCTTGTAACGACCCGTAACTCACATTTATGGAATTTACTAACAGTAGTGACTAGAATGCAGAATCTGATTTGGTTTCTCAGTATTTTAAAGACTTCATTTCAGTAAAATCTGGAACCTTGGAATAAATCTTGCCTCACTGGCACTGCATATTCTGACTTCACTTGCATGAGTTACATAGTACTGCATACTTACATCTGACCAGTTCTGAGAGCAGTGGTTTTGTATAGTTGCATTTACAGTGGCTAGTGTCTGTCCTGTTGTCAAGTTAAAAAAACTGAAGGTGTAGTAGAAGGCAGAGAAAGCCTAAAAGTGAGAAAGAAAAAAGATGAGATTTAAATTTGGTGTTATATATTTTTTCTATTATTTGCTGGGCATACCACTTTAATGGCATTAAAACTTACAGATACAATATTAATGTGTTTTTCCTTCACAAATGATCTTTACATTATTGGGACTGCACACCTAAAGATAGTCCTCTTTTTCACAGAAAATACAAATGTTATACTTTAATACAAGGGAGAAAAAGTGTCATTTCCCATTTGTTTGGTTACATGATCACAACATTTTGGATACTAAACAAACATCCAGGAAAAATATCTTTCATGATTCAGATTCTGTTAAACTAAAATTAAAGACAGACAATTTCATATGCTATTCCTTTTGTGTACAACAGCTTTTATTGCACTCTGGCCTTGACACCTATCTGAAAAACATAGTATATAGCTTCCAATATGTTAACGCAGTCTAGTCAGTGTTTAATGTGCATTATGCAAATCTTTATTAAACTTAAACCCAAAGTTTAATTCAGTGCATTTTGACTTAAGCCAACTCTGGGATGCACACATTTGTTGCTCTCCGTATTCAGCTTTTCAGATTTGACATCTTACATTTCACTATAAAATGGTTTGATTATGTATTATGTAGTTCAGTAAACAAATAGGTATAACACAAGCAGATTCTTTGAAGAGAATACAGACAGTATACATACAGGGAGGGTCATGCTTTTTATTTCAGAGTTAGATTAAAAATGTAGTAACAGACCTCCCCCCACCAGTCTGCTCCTGTTGATAGTGTTTCTATAGCATCAGTACTAAAAATAAACAAAAAACAAAAGATTTTAACAGACTTCTTGCACATACTTTATCTGTGGTATAGAGGTGTGCATTTAAAGCCAATAATTTTTACTGAATTTGTCTTGAAAAAGTTTAAGTGCATCATGATAAGAAATCTGCATCAATCACTGCTGATTTCATTTAACCTTTGGCATTGCTTTTTCATTTTACTTTTTGAATCAGTGATCATCATTTCAAACGTTATTATTTACACTGACATTGCATTAGGTTATTTGATATCTTGACTGCTTCTTACATTTTGTATTATGTGACTATTGTTCATATTTGCTGTCAGTACTAAAGTAATAGAAGTGCAACTCAGCAAACATAATGGCTGATAATATTTTATATGGGGAGCGCTTCCACACACCCCTCATAGGGGCTGTATACTTCACCCCCCAATTAATTAATATAAACAACACAAAGTTATCACAAGAATTCCAAGTTATCATAAAATTATAGTTTACAGAAAAACATATTGCTATTTTCATCGGTATTTGACTTATTTCTTTTGACTAATTCAGTTTTCTGCCACTTATCAGATTGTGTATTGCCTATATATTCAGTGCTTTTTACCCTTTACACATCAGCACTTTTGGTTTCCAGCTATACCATGGTACCTGACTCCTCGTTACTGAATTATAATGACGACTCCTTAAAATCCTGATGAAGGTTGGTCATAAGCTAGGCATTCATCATTGAACTGGAGGTAAAGCTCTCTCCAACCAAGACTGAACTTGACAGTCAAGAAGAGAAGGTAAACACTTGCACCACACCACACTCATCACATAGTCTCACTAAATCTACACCACCAAAATCCACACATAGAAACACAAAAACATTCATGGAGGCTCTCAATAATAATCTGCTCAAGCAACAGAGACCTCCAAAGCAGAAACACAAGCAACCTCCACCCCCCAACACAACCCAAATGACACATAGCCCGCAGACTCAGTGTGCCACTCAACCACAGCCAATAAGGCAAAACAACGTACCCAACACACTAGTCATAGGTGACTCTATAGTCAGGCACACTGATGTCCCACTCACCAGGCAAAACAAGGAGAAGGTTACTGTCAGCTGCCTGTTGGGTGCCAGGATCTGCCACATAACCCACGCACTCAGGTCACTCCACAACAAGTACAAATATGACTCCATTGTCTATGTTGGTGTGAATGACCTGAGATGTACCTCCCTGGACTACATGAAAAGAGACATGGAATAGCTCCCCAATCTTGTAGCCCAGGCAGGTATGACCCTAGCCCTGAGTAGCATTCTGCCATCACCCAGAATGATACCACAGGACAAGGACAAAATGATTGACTTCAACAATTGGCTAAGCTTCTGGTGTCATTCTAAAGGGATCCAGTATCTGTCTGCCTGGGATGACATGGTTGACAGACCATGATGCTTTGCCAGAGATGCCCTGCACCTGTCACCCCTGGGATTCCGGATACTGGCTAAGGTTCTTGCCACCCCTATAGTGCCTTTTTTAGGCAAGGTTGAAATGACAAATTCACCACCGTAACAGGAACAGGCAAGCAAAAACTGAGGATGATGCTACTCAATGCTAGAAGTCTAAATCTCAAAAAGCACTCACTCAAGGCACTCCTTAAAATGGAGAATATCGATATCTGTGCAGTGACTGAGACCTGGTTCAAGGCTCCAGATAGCACCCCTGCACTACCAGGCTATAACTCATACCACACTTTTTGGCCATGTAACTTGGACCGGAACACCAAAGGCAGAGGTGTGCCCATATTCATTAAGGATATCCACACCTCCTGGCTAGTTGCTCAGCATAATGCATCCGAGGTTATCCAAGTGCGACTAACTCTGGGCAAAACGGTAATCCAAATTGTAGCTTGCTACAGATCCCCCACCATGCCCCAGGTTTCCCATTCCTCTTTTCTTGATGTACTGGAAAATATTAGGGTTCAACCAAACATCCTAATAATGGGTGATTTCAACTACCCCACCATTAACTGGAAAAACTACTCATGTACCAACTCCTTCACCCAACTCTTTCTGGAATTCATAAACTCCAGTGCCCTGGATCAACTTATCCACACCCCCACCAGGGGCAAAAATATCCTAGATCCAGTCATTACCAACATGAGTGACTGTTGTTCCACACCTGAAGTCAACACCTCATTGGTCCAAACCGACCATAAGCTAATCACCCTAGATATCCACATCCTACCCCCACCCCCCCATTAAGGAAACCACTGTAAAAAATTTCTCCAAAGCCAACTTCATGCTTCTTAAGACAGAAGTGGTGAACTTCATGACACCCATGCAGATGGACAATACAGTTACGACTACTGAATCCTACACAATTGCACTTTATAAGCACTTACATGAGTGCATGGATCGTGCTATCTCAAACAGAACCAAGACGCTATCCCCCCAAAAAAGGAAGCCAATCTGGCGGTCCCCTGCTATAAAAATACTGTACAACAGAAGGAAGAAACTTTTGCAAAAGAGAGTAAAATTCCATGAGTGGAGGAGATCCCTGGTCAGCCTCAGTAAGAAGCTGCGATCCCTGATGAAATCCTCCAAAGCTAGTTACGAAAACAAAATCACCACTGATTCTAAAGACAACCACCAAGCATTCTATAGCTATGTCAAGAATCTCAATGGCAACACTCAGATCTGCTCTGAGTTACAGCACAATGGCACTAAATATACAGACCCAACTGATATTGCCAACATCCTGGCAGATAGGTTCAGTGCTAACTTTACCCCCTCTCACCCCCTAAATGGCCCATCTCTATACTGGAAGAATGCAAAGTTCCTGTAATCATGGCTGCACAGGTAAAAAACAGACTCTCCAAAGCCAAGAACACAGCATCCATGGAACCAGACAACATCCCAGGCTGTGTTCTACACGAACTACAGAACGAACTGGCACCCCACCTGAGTACCATGTTCATTCATAGCTTCACTTCAGGCTTTGTGCCTGCTGAATGGTGCACAGCAAAGGTTATCCCACTCCATAAAGGGGGAGCCACCACGGACCCCGGGAACTACCACCCCATTAGCCTGACGAGCCTGGTCTGCAAGGCCATGGAATGTATCATCATGGAACTTATAAACAAAGACATTGGTAGTCTCCAAACTCTGGACCCCACCCAGTTCGGCTATGGAAAGGCAGATCATGTCTCCTAAACCTGATAGACTTCTTTGAAACAATCACCAAAGCCGTAGATGAGGATAAGGTGGTTCACACAGCTTATCTAGATCTTCCCAAGGCTTTCAACACCATCCTCCACTCTGGAATTATAGATAAACTCACTAAACTAGGTATAAATCCATATGCCACAAGATGGGTTGCCAACTGACTCACTGACAGAACCCACACTGTGAAAGTAGCAGACTCCAAATCCAACTTCAGACCAGTGACAAGTGGAGTACCACAGGGTTCAGTCTTGGGTCCTCTCCTATTTGGTATCTACTTCTCTGAAGTACAGGCTAACACAGAAGGTCTTTGGCTAACGAAGTTCACAGATGACTGCAAACTAGGAGCCATAATCAAAACTCCTAACGATGTGGACATCCCACAAAAGGGCCTCACTGAGACAGATACTTAGTGTCAAAGCCATGGCCTCAAGCTCAATGCCAAAAAGTGCATTGTCATCCCCTTTGGTAAAACTCTGTACCCATGAACTACAACATAGGCGGTAGTATACTTAACACCGAAAGTGTGATAAGAGACCATGGGACACAGGTGGACAGTAGTCTCTCCTTTGATAATCACATCGCCACAGTAGTCAGGAAATCCTTCAATGTGGCACACCTCATCACAAAAGGTTTCTCATCCAGAAAAAAAGTGGTCATTGTTCCCCTCTACTCATCACTCATTAGACCAATTATAGAGTACAATGCCCCTTTTGGTATGTACCTCACAAGACATCTACAACAACTGTAAAGGCCGCAGAAATACCTCACAAAGGGGATTACCGGCCTCAAACAGATACCCTATGCAGACCGTCTCAAAAAACTCCAGCTTTACCCCGTCGCATATCACCTACTCAGAAGCGATCTCTGCCTAACATACAAAGCTATATCAAACCCAGAGCTGTTGGACATGCTCCACTTAAAGAAATCCCCAATCCCTCCGAGCTACATGCTCTAGGGACCTAAACCTTGTCACTACAATAAACAGAACATGCCGGAGGGATAGATTCCTGTCCCAGAGACATCCCATACTCTGGAACAAGCTACCTATCTATATCAAACAAAGCTCCTCATTAGCACTCAAGAAAAATCTTGATGACTGGATGGGAAATAGGAAATTCACCCCGGGGATCACCTCTGTGGCTCTGTTCGACAGGGGCACAGGAAAATAATTTTCTTGGGTGGCAAAAGCCAGTGTACCATTTTGGCTGGGCTTGTATAGGCCCCAGGGATGATAGTCAAGTACCTACCTATGAACCTATACGATAATGACAATGAAAGTAGGAAAACAAGGAAAACAGAAAGGTACTTACAAAGAATCTTCCTGATACTGGTGGCTGATAGACTCCATCAAAGGCACATTCTTTTTTTTCTGCACATGCTGAAAAATTGAAGACCCTTCTCACAGTTTCTCTGCATTGGTCTGCATTTCCTGTCCCACTGATTGTGATGTTTGTAAGAAGATTAAGTGAATTAGGCACCTCGAGGCACGGAGTGTTATAGACAGACCCAACTGTGACAACTGTCTGGTATCCTTTAGGATAGCAGGGGTGTGTCACTGTGACATTTGGAGCGTTTTCCTATAATGAAATAAATCCATTATTAATATTTTTATCAAGCTGAGATAAAACAATTAAACCTGATCTCATAAAAGACACCAAATGTGCTGGACAAATACATAATGTTTAGATAAAACAATTTTAGCTAAAGTCAAAAGATGCTGAATGTGATATATGAATTTATTAATATCGATCATCTCCTCTTAGTAAATATAATATAAAATCACTTTTAGTGATAAGAGCCATTATTGTGCTAGTTTCACTGTTATTATTTGGCTTCATAACACCAATAAATTTCATACACAAACAGACACATCAGATTATACTTTCACAAGTGGTAAGTGCTACAGAAATCTTGGTCTTACTGGTTTATAAGGGGTATGGCTCTACTCAGATATCAGACATTTCCTGTGCATATACAGAAGACCATGATCCCCTCAGTAAAGGGGATGTAACTCTCATATACATATGTGGTATGCATCACAATGTTTATATAGCATCCAGAAAATAATCTAATGCTTGGGAAAGAAACTGAAACTTACCTCAGCGTGAAATGACACACACAGTCTAGAATTCTGTAAAACATTCCTTATACTTCAAGCTAAGTAAAGGCAGCAACACCCTAATTTCACTTTGTATAGTGTAATGATATTACAGCCCCCCCCCCCCTCCAGTCTGCATTATAGTAGTGGCTTCTTTTGTAAAGGAACCCCATCTGTCTCTGAATATTGCAACAAAAAAATTGAATTTTTGGTAATATACATGCTTGAAAAATTGACTGGGCTATCTCCTTATTTTCAGGTTTTCCCTTTATACTGCTTTTCTGTGTTTTTATTTCTGTGTGTTTTTCTTTCACGTCACTGCCTGACATCCATCAGCCAGCTCCCATATATCTTCAGCTGATTCAACCAATTGGAAGGGCTGTCATCCAGGCAGGCATGAAAGCACTTTTGTCACCACCCTCACCACTTCATGTCAGCACCACGGCCACCTGTGCCCTATAAATATGAGGGTCTGGCTTCACTCCCTAGATTGGGGTGCCTGCATTTAAGGGTGGGGTTTAGCCTGTGATACAGACAACATTGCCTTCATCATTACCTGGTCATTTAGGTCACAGTTAGGGCTTTATCCCTTAATGATATGGACTTGGTTAGTCCTTTCCAGTCTTGTTTTGGTATAAATTCATTTTTGATAAAAAAAGAAATGTTAATATCTAATTCATAATTATGCTATTACTTGGTAAATCCACTTCAGCTTATTCTGTAATTTTATTTTTTATACTGCATGTTTTATATCTATATATATTTTTTCTTCAAGGTTTTCTGTTTGGGATTCCACCAAAATAAATTCTGTGCAACAGGACTTTCCTGTTTATCAAAATAAAAAGTAAACAAACAATAGTTCTTTACAGAGGTAAATAGATTTGCTGTATGGGATAATAGTATACAACAGAAAGAAAATTCAGGAATTAATTCACCATCTTTACTGACTAACAGAGATTGTCAATCTTGCAAACAGCTGTAGTTTCTTGCATACCTTGATTAGTTGAGCTTGAATCCTCTTTAAACCTTGATCACGTCCATAACAAAGGTAACTGTGTGTGTACACTGTGTAGTCATAACTATACATTCGGAACTTATACTGCATGCTGTCGTCAGCTATGGGGACATTGGGTGCAAAAGTGATTTGAGTAGAGGCTCCTCCAAGATCCAGTGCTCCATAAGTATATGGAAACTGTGGATGCATCCACTTTCCTTCAAAGGAATACTGCGAACAGAAGAAACAAGGATGTCTCCATTATACTCTGCCTGCTCATGCTTCAGATGACATTATACTTAAGCAAACATACTATTCATTATAAAACAGGTTCCAAAGCTGAACTGTGCATTAATGCTATTCATACTATTCATTATAAAACAGGTTCCAAAGCTGAACTGTGCATTAATGCTATTCATACTATTCATTATAAAACAGGTTCCAAAGCTGAACTGTGCATTAATGCTATTCATACTATTCATTATAAAACAGGTTCCAAAGCTGAACTGTGCATTAATGCTATTCATTATAAAACAGGTTCCAAAGCTGAACTGTGCATTAATGCTATTCATACTATTCATTATAAAACAGGTTCCAAAGCTGAACTGTGCATTAATGCTATTCATACTATTCATTATAAAACAGGTTCCAAAGCTGAACTGTGCATTAATGCTATTCATTATATTCATTATAAAACAGGTTCCAAAGCTGAACTGTGCATTAATGCTATTCATACTATTCATTATAAAACAGGTTCCAAAGCTGAACTGTGCATTAATGCTATTCATACTATTCATTATAAAACAGGTTCCAAAGCTGAACTGTGCATTAATGCTATTCATTATATTCATTATAAAACAGGTTCCAAAGCTGAACTGTGCATTAATGCTATTCATACTATTCATTATAAAACAGGTTCCAAAGCTGAACTGTGCATTAATGCTATTCATACTATTCATTATAAAACAGGTTCCAAAGCTGAACTGTGCATTAATGCTATTCATTATATTCATTATAAAACAGGTTCCAAAGCTGAACTGTGCATTAATGCTATTCATATTATTCATTATAAAACAGGTTCCAAAGCTGAACTGTGCATTAATGCTATTCATACTATTCATTATAAAACAGGTTCCAAAGCTGAACTGTGCATTAATGCTATTCATACTATTCATTATAAAACAGGTTCCAAAGCTGAACTGTGCATTAATGCTATTCAATATATTCATTATAAAACAGGTTCCAAAGCTGAACTGTGCATTAATGCTATTCATACTATTCATTATAAAACAGGTTCCAAAGCTGAACTGTGCATTAATGCTATTCATTATATTCATTATAAAACAGGTTCCAAAGCTGAACTGTGCATTAATGCTATTCATACTATTCATTATAAAACAGGTTCCAAAGCTGAACTGTGCATTAATGCTATTCATACTATTCATTATAAAACAGGTTCCAAAGCTGAACTGTGCATTAATGCTATTCATTATATTCATTATAAAACAGGTTCCAAAGCTGAACTGTGCATTAATGCTATTCATACTATTCATTATAAAACAGGTTCCAAAGCTGAACTGTGCATTAATGCTATTCATACTATTCATTATAAAACAGGTTCCAAAGCTGAACTGTGCATTAATGCTATTCATTATATTCATTATAAAACAGGTTCCAAAGCTGAACTGTGCATTAATGCTATTCATTATATTCATTATAAAACAGGTTCCAAAGCTGAACTGTGCATTAATGCTATTCATACTATTCATTATAAAACAGGTTCCAAAGCTGAACTGTGCATTAATGCTATTCATACTATTCATTATAAAACAGGTTCCAAAGCTGAACTCTGCATTAATGCTATTCATACTATTCATTATAAAACAGGTTCCAAAGCTGAACTGTGCATCAATGCTATTCATACTATTCATTATAAAACAGGTTCCAAAGCTGAACTGTGCATTAATGCTATTCATACTATTCATTCAAAAAATTAGCTTGCAAAACTGTATCAGACGGAATGCAATACATGGAAGTAATCACAAAAATATATATTATATAGTAGTAAGCCCCCCTGTCAACTTTATTAATGTGTGATAACCCTAACCCTGCCAGTGCCAGGAACCCTAATCCCATACCTTACCTTAGAAGAATCCTTTCTATAACAGTACTAATATTTAATGGATAAGATCTTTGCCTACCATGCACAAGGCACAAGGTTTGATCCTGACATCTGGACAATGCCTGTATAATGTTTGCATGCTCTCCCCTGTGTCCCTCTGTAGAGTTCCTCTCACCTTAAAAACAAACATGCAGCATGCTTCAACTTCAGCCTCATCCAAGACTGCAGTCTTGAACAGCAGCATAGACATTAGATGGTGCTTATTGGGAAAGAGCTAAAAAGACAAACCATTCTGGGCATCAACTGTGGTGTGCAGTATTCCCTAGATAGGAGAACATGGATCACACAGTGCATGCCATGGCAGGGCTAGCTACTCAAAGGTGTAAGAACTGGCTCTAGGGGATTTGCTCGTGTTGACTAACGCCACCAAAATATGCATGGGTACTTGGCAGGGATATATAGATTGGGGACCTGGCCTACTATAACCTACACTGAGGAATCATGCTAATGGGAGGAGATCTATATGACCCTGTTGGCCAATGTGTGCCTACACAAAGCCCTGCAGCCCTAGCTCAATAATCTACTGCCTGTCTGGTGTCCAGTTGCCCAATTTGAGTTACCTGCATTAGCTCTGTTGAGCAAAAGCTGGATGTGAAAGCAGTCAACCTGCCAAACATGAACTAGGGATTGTTACACTCAGTATAGGTTCAGCTGGGATCCAGGGTCTGCTGCTCAGGTGGAGGACACACTAGAAATGGTGTGGGAATTGTGGTGAGGTAGAGACTTCTGAAGCCAGTGAGGGATGTCATCAGAATAAGTGACAGACTAATGGCAATCAGGCTTCAGTGTAAGCATAGGGTACTAGTCATAATCATAGCATATACTCCATAGCATTGATGTGATGGCAGAAAAAAGAGTGCATGCGGGCAGCAGTTGCAGGGTCTACTACATAAAGCAGGACATCATGAGTTGGTATTGATGATGGGGAACCTCAATACATATATTGGGGCAGACAGAACAGGATTTGCGGCTTACTTAGGTCCACATGAAAGTAGCAATAGGAGAAAAGAAGAAGAGGCCATTCTGGACTCTGTTATTTATGCAAATCAGTTGATGGTGGTCAACACATGGTTCAGCAAGAGAGACAGTCACAAGATTACATGCAAGAGTGGCCAACATGCAACTCTGCTAGACTTCCTCCTAGTAAGGAAATGGCACTTGGGTAGAGTCACAGATTGCAAAGGCATTTAGTAGACTAAAACAGTTAGCCCACAGCATGAACCACTGATTGTCACAATCTGATGTAATTAGTGGTCAAAAAAGGTTCGACTTTCAACAGGCTGAAGAGCAGGAAGTTGATTGGACAGAAAGGACAAAAGTTCAAGGAAATACTTACCTCAACAAGAACAGGAACTAGCTGGAGATGAAGAAGAATGGTATACCCTCAAAAACAGCATATGTGAGGACTATAGAACAGATATGTGGTCAAGCTAGGTATGCAAACAAGGTACATAAGGAAAGCTGATGGTGGAATCAGATGTCTAGAAAGTCACCAAAAGAAAGGAGTGCAGAAAAATGCAGGAGATAGAAAAGACAGACCAGGCCAAGAAGGAATACTAGTTGGGTAACAAAGAGGCTAAGAGATCAGTTGCAATAGTGAAGAACAAGGCATCAGAGGCACTGTAACACCTTATAGAAAGTGAATCAGTAGATGGCAAAAAGAAACTCTATCAGGATGGAAGGCAAAGGCCAGAAAGATGAAGAAGACAGTCATCAGGCACCATTTACAAGGGATGCCAGCAACAACCTGCTCACCAATCAACAGGACATTAAAGGCAGATGGAAGGAGTATTTCCAGCAGCTTCTAACTGTAGAAAACTCTGCAAAAGCTGTACTGCCCCAGAAACAGCCTACAACGAGAGAAGAAGAGAACCAATACTTGAAAAAGTAAGAACAGCACTAAAGAAAATTAAGTCATGGAAAGCAGCAGGCTCAGATAAGGTAGTAACAGATATCATAAAGATGTTGTGTAAGATAGGGGAGAACTGGCTCCTGGTTACTCATACCAGTATTGAAAGAAAGGCATGACTTGCAAATAAGCATCCTAGTGCCATTGTTCAGGAATATAGGGGATATTCACAGCTATGGGCAGTATAGAGGTATCAAATTCCTATTACACTGCATGAAAGCACTGAAGACGGTGACTAATATAGCAATAACCCACGCCTGGGTGTGGGTAATGCTAAATTTACCCACGGTTGGCGTGGTTTGGTCCCGAGGGTGAAGCCCGAGGGACCAAACAAAGCCAACCGTGGTAATTAGCATTACCCACACCCAGAAGTGGTTATTGCTATTATATTATGACATTATTTAAGAAAAGAAACTATTACTTTTCTTAAATAATGGCATAGTATAATGCCTGTTTACTGCCCTTCCGCAGATGTCTGGCATCCGCGGCAGTTCTGATGTACTGCGTGCCTGCGCAGTACATCAGAGCTGTGGGCAAAAGCAATGGAGAAAGCTATGTTAAATGAGTTTAACATAGTGAGACAGTTTTAAAATAAGCAACGGACATCTCCGTTGCTTATTTTAAAACTGTCTCGCTATGTTAAACTCATTTAACATAGCTAACAAAAAAGCAACAGAGATCTTGCTTTCTCCGTTGCTTTTAAAACACTACTCGCTATGTTGAATGGGTTTAACATAGCGAGACAGCTTTAAAATAAGCAACGGAGATCTCCATTGCTTATTTTAAAGCTGTCTCGCTATGTTAAATCCATTTAACATAGCGAGACAGTGTTTTAAAAAAACGAGTTATACTAATGGAAAAAAGTCCGGGCGACCGGACCTTTTTCCATTAGTATAATTCGATTTACAACGGGCACGCTGGCCAATCAGCGTGCACGTTTTGGGGGGATCATGGTATAATAAACAAATACTCAGAGAAGCAGAAAGTAAGAATGGAGATGAGCAGTTCAAATTCAGATCAGGATGTAACAAAACTGACCAATATTTTGAAGCGAGACAGACAGATGAGCAGAAACTAGAGATTTGGAAAGAGTCTAGCTGGGCATTCCTAAATTTGGAGAAAGCATGCAACAAAGTCCCAGGAAAACTGATTGGGCAGTCCTGTGGTGGATTTAAGTCCTAGAAACATTGGCAGAATTAGTGCAGTCTATGCAGTAGGACCCAATGACATGAGTACAAATAGTGTTTGGACTCACAGTGGAGGTTCCCAGTGAGATTCACTTCTGAGCCCACTCCTGTTCAAACTGGTGATGGACTACTTTAGCAAACAGGTCAGAGGGGGCACATCAACAAAGTTGCTGTATGCAGACAATGTGGCATTACATGCAGACTCTGAACAAGAGCTTCAGCAAAAGATGGGGGAATGGAATGTAAAACTGAAGGCACGTGGGATGAAACAGATAAGACAGCTGTAATGGCAGCAAATGGGGGGAATCTGAAGAAGCCGAGAAATGAGGTAGAAGGGAAAAGGATGGAACAGGTCAACAGATTCAAGTATCTGGGAAGGGTGGTTGAGGAGAAGGGACATCTAAGTGAGGAGGTCAAAGCAAGAATCAGAGGGGCTGCAGCCAACTGACTTAGAGTGTCAGGTGTAGTGTATGACCGAAGAATGCCAAAGGAGCTGGAAATTAAGGCGTACAAAACAGTGTTACCAGTACTACTTATGATACAGAAACCTGGGCAGTAAAAGCAGAGCAGCTGAGGAAGCTAAAGGTGATGGAGATGAAGTGCCTGAGATAGATTTTCATTTTCTTTTGATGTTCCGTTCATCACTGTATGGCTGATAATTTGGGCTTCAACCATGTATGTGCTCAACAGTCTGTAATAGAGCCATATATATATGTATGGGTCTACTTCGAATAAACGAAAGACCACTTACCCGAAGACGATATCACCAAGACGAGATCTCCAAAACCTCAGTTTAACAAATGATCACATTGCCAAAACTTTTCCCACAGTAAGTAACCAGTTGGTCACTTAGAGGAATAAAGTTCTTATCGTGGCCCAGAGGACCCAAGTTTGATTCTTGGCTCAGGCAATTCCTCTACACTATTGGGGCTACTGTGGTAAGCTTTATTGCTAGTATGCATCAACATTTTTGCCACACTGTTCCTGTGCACAACTAATGTGATATCAAAACAAATATATGCTCACTTACAGAGCACTATGGCATTATCTGCTAATGTCATTACACAGGAAGCCCTATAATCTTTCCATATTTAAATTATAAGCAGGGAACAGAAGGAGGGTAGGATGAACCCTTTGGGGTACACCTGTGGAACCAAGTATCTGCTGACAAAGAGGGACCTAGGCAATAAAACCTGTGTAATAATATAGTACAATTCATAGTAAAAAGGATGAGTACAGAAATATTGTTATAGGTATATGATCACAAATAGCAAGCTTTAGTATTTGGTCTACAAAAGAATTCAAGGCAGTATTTGTATCATGACTCTGCCAGACATCATACTGGATATCCCTGAGTAGATGACGTGATTTTAAAACTGGAAGAAGTAAGAATGCATGAAGTATTGCAATAGTTTTAATAAAGGACAAATAAGGCGGTTATTCTAAAGAAAGTCAGCATCACAGATATTCCACACTTGTATAGGGGCATAGTAATCCCTTTTTTCATGTTGTTGAGATATATCCCTAATGATATAATGACTAAATAATACAGCTGCAAGTGTGGGTGATGGATAGAGTGGCTAGTTTCAGGAGTTGAAGAACATGAGTCGAATCATTTGAATAACATGCCGATCTTATGTAGGGATTGTGGCAATGGCCTTCTGTGTAGATAGTAACTTCAATAACACACAGGGTGAGTAATATATCATTTAGGAGGCATAGTTTCTGGAAGTGTAGTTTAAAGAATATAGAAAACAGATTTCCAGTATCCTGGGCTGGGGTGCCTGGAAAGGGGAAAATTATGGTAGTTTTACCAGGGTAAAATGCTTGGTACTAGAGTGGCATTTTCTACTGGGGCTTTGGATGATTCCTGTAGGTCTTGAAAGCACTGTACCTTGAACCAGCTCAGAATGGTAGTGACCCAGTTTTTGATCACCAGGTCAAGTCACTGCAGTAAATGCAAGTCCTCCAAGGTCTGAACCATGAGGTTAACTGAGTCATAGCAGATGGCATAATGCAAAATGTACTCAATCCATAGTAGTGATTATAACTAGGATATTCTATGCACATCTTTTTATAAAGTGTGCAGTGTATACTTGGGACATCATATTAATGCAGATATAGTTTGTTTGAAATCACTGCATTTTGTTTTACCGTGGATCATATGTAGAATCTGAATCCTTATTTTATTGTACATATTACCTTTGAATCTACGTATAAATAAGTACAATTTAGAGCTGGCAGTTCAGCTACCACATGTCTCTGGGATGAATCCTATATGAAAAGAAGGAGGCCATTCAGACTCTGTACAGAAGGCACCCCTACCGAGAATCAAACTGCAGAACGTCTTTTTCTCAGTTGAAAATGCTTTTCACTGCATTACTTTACCACCCATTTTAGGATACCACCTCCTTACTCTGCTCTCACCCCTGGGTGCATACCTGTGATGGAAAAGGAGTTTACCTTGAATAAGTTCTGTTAACATAATGAAGTGCAAGGTATAATTAGCTTCTCAAAAGGTGACACACTTATTCATCTATGCAAGCCTGAATATCAGTAGACTGCCTGGGACATGACCGAGTGAAATATCTAGATATGCCAAGCATCAATGGATATGATGTCAGTAAGTGCTCTGATGTCAGATGTCATGTATGTCAATCTAGATATGCCAAGCATCAATGGATATGATGTCAGTAAGTGCTCTGATGTCAGATCATGTATGTCAATCTAGATATGCCAGGCATCAATGGATATGATGTCAGTAAGTGCTCTGATGTCAGATGTCCATGTATGTCAATATAGTCTCAGATTGCTGGGACTTTAGACCAGTCTAAACATGCCAGTGCATCTCATTGATGGAGAAGACCACATCTGCCCTTTTCCATCATTTAGGGGTTCTGGTCCAGGCACTTCTCTTATTCTCATTAGTTACTAGAGTAACAGACAAATAATATTTTTCTACAAGTGAATGAGAACACTTTATGCAACGTGAGCAGGCCATTTACTCCAGTGACTCATGGGCCCATTTCCAAATGTGAGTTACCATTATCAGATATGGAGGTCCTGCCCTGAGTTAGTATGACAGATATATTTACCTTTACTTTGTAAAAAGTCTTAAATGACAGATCTCATATCAATACAAGTTTAAGTCATTTAAATTACTGACCTGTGCAAAAGACTGTAACAGGTAGTTTATCGTAATCCAGCCATATGAACCCTCTTCTTCACCTGTGATGATCCGAGCTCCACGAAAACTCACTGGGTACTGAGTTATTGTTTTGACAACTTCAGCAAGGACCTGGTCAGCTTGTGTTGAATTCTGTATTCTAAAGTAGAAGATGAAAAATCCTCAGAATATAGTTTAACTAGAACTTGCTGAAACAGCCAGCTTTCATAAACTGCAATTATCTGAAGCTGGAATGCCCAGACAGGCCCTTTGAGACTATAAATATGCACATAGGTGGAACTGCATACCTAATGCACTGACAGACTTAAGAAAGTTGTTTATGCATCAATAGCTAAATAGACTTATAGAGGTACTCATAGATTCCTGCATTCATTCTTTTAGCTTTTGAATTTTGAGATTTCAATAGGAGGATAAAGAGCACATCAGTAGCCCTGCTATAGCCACTGGATGCGCTCTGATTACAAAACATTCCAATTGTGCAAAAATGAAAGATTGATACCGATTCCAAAATCAGGGAAATATTTTATTTATTTATTTACATTTGTTTACCGGGAGTGTTCGACTGGATGTAGGTCCATTTTCAGTGGAGGCCCGGGGAGAAAAGCTCCACAGATAAAATAAACAGACAGTAGTTAAATTGGATTACATAGCGATTAACAATTTACATAGCAATTACTTACAACATATTTACAGATGAAGAACATAGTACATCAGTAAACAACTAGAATCTTTATCTGTGATGTACATAACAGACATTAACAAATGTTACAATAAGAAGTTCCTGCCGTATAATAAGTACTAGGCTTATGAGCATCTGAGTTTGCTATAATCAAGGTAGTTAGTGGAGTGGAAAGAAAGGTAGTGGTTGGATGGGGTGGATGATATTAGAGTGGTATATATAAGATATAAGAGTTAAGCATGGGCATAGTGTAATTTCTTTCTCAAGCTTAAACAATAAATAAGATTCTTCAGACCTTCATTATTTGTTGAACAGGATATCTATTTTTAAGCCACTGTGGCTTCCGCTGGTTCAGTATCAACATGGATCTGCAGACCTATCACATGCATCAGTAGTACAAGGCAGGAAACAAAATGTTAATAATAGAAGACAGTACAAATGAAAATGAGGCCTACTAGCTTGTAGCTTACAGGACAGGCATACACCTGTCATGTAAATCCAGGGTTATTTACTAAATAAGCATATCTGAATTGCCCATCCGCATTATAATTAAAATCTTGAAAGCCATATATTTACATAAGGGATCCCTATACATCTCATCAAGTTAAATCTCCACAAAGGTACAAGTGATCAAAAACAACCATGACAGTCTTCCACTCAATGAAACTTTTCTTAAAAGTGTCATTTGCAGAGATAATTTCTACTGAACCCCTCCATGTTGCAGGCAAGCTCCCCTACCTAAACTATAACAATTCTATGGTTGCACAAATGAGAAAGAGTGAAAGGACCACATACACAACGATTACTGTATTCACATATGTATTGCACCAGTATCCAATGGAGAGCATTGAGCGGGTTATACAAAATCTACAAGTTTAAAGTGACTCACATGCTCATCCGTTTACAACTTCTTAACTGGTAAGCTGTTCTACAGAAAATCAAGTATTTCTACATTTGTGAATGAAGTATAAACTCAGACATAGAGTAATAAAGTACAGGGTTAAGTCGACTGTAGCTGGTGCACAGCTTTCCATGTTCTTTTGTCAATGTGTGAGGAAAGCCGGTACAGCTGATTCAAAATCAGCTTGTTGAGCAGTGCTGGCTTTCTCACACTGAGATCACAGTACAGTGGGGATTTGAGGAATTTGCTCCTTCCTAACTGTAGGGGTTGTAGGGAGTTAGTGTTTTATTTCAGTCCTTCGTGGTGCCATGTTTTTGTTTTAGCCATTTGAGGTTAATGATTTACGTGTCTTGGCTCGAGATGATTGTCACTGTTAAAGAGATACCCCAACCCCATGTGCAAAAATATGAAAAAGGAGTTGTGGATGGATACATTTATGAGTCGACATGCAGAAATGTCAATAAATTGTTACACTTCTGTTGTAAGGTATTTTTTTAAGAGTTTGATACCTTTGCCTTGTTCAGAGTACCAGTACATAAATGACGTGGCCTGCTTTACTGGCTGCCACTGAGCAAAATTAAAGCAAAGCTGGCTGAGTTTGGCCCACAGAACCTTATGTCCAATTCTATTTCTGCCATATATGAAATACTAAATCAATGTTGTATTTTACTTGGAAGACGGCACAAAGTTTATGTGCATTATATCCTTTTATATTTAAGGCTTGTAGATGGTTAGAATTGTCACCTCACAGCAAGAGGTTCTCCGGTTCGATTCTCAGCTGGAACGACTTCTGTATGGAGTCTGCATGTCCTCCCCGCGGTCAAGTGATGTTTAAAGACATGCAGGTAGGTGCATGTATGAATGGGCCTTCTTTGAAGGTTGGGCATCGGGCTGGCACCTCGGCACTGTAAAAATCCACTGCCAATCATTAGCAGACCGGAGTTCCTCTGTGGCGACCCCTAACCAGGAAAAGCCGAAAGACATTAGTTAGACTTTTAAAGTTTTGAATCAATGATGCTTAATTGCTGTTGTCAGGCTTGGCACAGTAGTCATTTTTCTTGTGTGGGAGCTATTTTAGGAAAAGACCTTTGTACAGTACTAAGTCATTGCTTATATTTATTTATTTATGTTTGTGTGTGACATTTGTTTCTTGATTTAGTGGGAATTATCTCTTCAAAGGTTTCATGATTCTTTTCTCTGGGAGTGTTTTCCCTTCTTTTTTTTTAGTCTTAGGCATTTTTGTGCCCCTAACTAAGTTAATGTGATCTGTGTTCCTTCCCACAGTGAACATTTTTTTGTTTGTGGCCTGTTACTACATAATCAATGTTTGCAACCCTAGGAAGAGATTGACAGCTGTTTGAACTTTCATGGGGAATGACTTTAATTTGAAAATAGTATGATGGATGGGTTAGATCTTTCAGTGGGGTGGAGAGTATGTTTTTTTTTCTTTTTGCTGGTTTCCTGTTGGGTTCTATAATATGCCCCCATTTCTGCACTGGGGGGTCATTTAGGTTGACTTTTTTTAAATATTGGCAGTAATGCTGTATGCATTTAGTATTTCTATAAGGTGACTGTGACATATATTTTTAATACACATTATGTATGATGTATTTAGTGTAATATTTGAATTCTTGTTGTTTGTTGAGGCTACTGCTTTATTTCTCTTACCCATGTAAGTTTTTGGATGTGGGTTAATAAGTATTTTCATTTCTTGGGGTTGTCAGGTTACAGAAATTTACAGTCACCTAAGCTATCATGCATGCACACACACATATATATATATATATATATATATATATATATATATATATATATATATATTTATATCAAAATCAAATAAACAAGGGCTAACAATCACAACCGTCTCTTGTTATATCATGGTTAAAGTAGCACATTTACTCAATTACTAAATAAAACAAGGGATATAACAAACATTAATTTTAGTTGCTGTTAACAAGCATTTAAGAGACAAGGGTTGGAGATCATAACAGAAGATGAGTACCATTATTCGATTCAGAATATAAGCATGTTCATTTTTATTACAGTACTTGCGGAGAGCTAAACTTTTTGGGTACAAGCACATACTTTATATATGTTGATTGACAAAGGACACCTCCAGAGTGGGGGCAGGGGTTATAAACAGACAGACAACTGACCAATGGAATGGAGTAAAGTTACAAATATGTTCAATGGGAATTGAAATGCTACGGGGAAGCCAACTCAAAGCAGTCAACGAGAGAAGAGATTGAGCCAATGAGATGGGATCACCATAGCAAAAATTAAGCCTAACAAATGCACAATGCAAAAGTCAGACAGGAGGGGAAGTGGAGGCTGAAACTCTCCAGGCAGTGCCCGGTATGTGCAGCCAGTACTAAAATAAGGGGGCTGAAAAAGTACACCGGCAGCTGTCAGGACAGGAGTTTCATATTAAAAGCATAATGCATGCATCTGATTTATATTATATAGATTTATGACTAATGATCAAAATGCAAAAGATTTGAAACAAAAAAGATTGGTGTTCTCATTTTCAAAAACATACCAACTTACTGAAAATCAAGAACAGTGAAAATGAAAAACCATCGCAAAATGAAATGTTTCCTTTTGACATCCCCTAACTAAACTCCCTACCACTGCATTCAGACAAATATGTCTGAATAGTGGCAGTGTTTAAGAAAGGGTTTTCTAATATAATGTGCAAGGCAGGGGTTAAGGACAGGGTAACAAGCATTAGTAAGGCTGGGCAGGGAGGTTTCACCTGCCTCTAACCCAAACTTACACATTCCCTTAGGGGAAAAAAAACTTTCTTTACATTACCACTGCACAACACACTCAGAAAAACACCATGTACAACACCACATGTGTACATCAGTAAACTCATCCCTTCCTTAATCCTTAATCCCCTTAATCCAACCCTATCCCAGAAACACACTCTCTAAAACCCTCACAAATACCACACACACACACACACACACACACACAAAATAAATCTGTTCCCTCTCTGAGACTTGCTCTAGCATTAATCCAGAAATAGTCCCACACACACGCACACACACACACACACACATACATACATACACACACACACACACACACACACACACACACACACACACACACACACACACACACACACACACACAAAATAAATATGTTCCCTCTCTTAGACTTACTCTAGCATTAATCCAGAAGTAGTCTCACACACACACACACACACACACACACACACACACACACACACACACACACACACACACACACACACACAATAAATCTGTTCCCTCTCTTAGACTTACTCTAGCATTAATCCAGAAATAGTCTCACACACACACACACACACACACACACACACACACACACACACACACACACACACACACACACACACACACACACACTCCCATCCACTGATGCCAAAAGTTTTGGTATAGTCAAAATGTTTGGCATTACACCCAAAACATACCTGTCTGCAATCCCACATCCTCCTTCTGAAATCAACACTCAAACAAAACTCCACTCAGCCAACACACATTTGAAAAAAAAAGTCACACACCATACTAACAATGCACACACTTTAAAATGATAATTTTTGTCATTTAACATTACTCACCTTTGCTATTTTTCACTTGACATGATTACTGTTCAACCAACTGTCATTTGAGAAAGCATAGGTTCATAGGTTTATACTACACTACCAACCACTAGGGCCTTTATAAGCTTAACCATGTATCCCAAATGTATCCTACAAGTGTTTGGAGCCTAAGAGGTTATTTTAAGGGGTATATGTAAGCCAGGGTATGATCTACAGACTGTCCCTATCCATTAGAGATTTAGGTCCTAGACCTGGGGTGAATTTCTGATTTCCCATCCACTGTTCTAATTTACATTTGAATAGGGTTAAGAAAGAACTCTGCTTCACACTGATGGGAAGCCTGCTCTGGTGCGGGGAATTCACTAAGACAGATACCTTTTCTCCAGCTTGTCCTATTGACGTCACAAGCAAAGTTCAAGTTCCTACATTGACTAGTTCTGATGTTATTGTTTTTTTGGATCTGCAAAAGCTCCATCAGAGTTGTATCCAAGGATGCCTTGTATGCCAGGCACAGATCACCTCCCAGCAGTCTGTAGGAATCTGAGTATAGAGACAGGGTTTTGAGGTAATTTTCATAGCACATGTTGTTTAAACCCTGTGACAGTATGTATTGAATTTGTGGACATTCCAGTTGCTACATATACCTGGTCATGTATATACTGAATGGGACATCGTACTCAGTGATGGGTCAGAATACAGAGCAATGATGACCTCCTTGGACCTAGATGCCATACCTTTGCATATAAGTTGGTCAAACCAGGTTACTATCTACATACATTCCCAAATCCCTGACTACTGGGTTCACTGTTAGGGGTGTGTTATCAATGAAGTAGTTTCCTAGGATGGCTGTAATATTATGCATTTATTGACACTGAGTTTTAAGCTGTGGGTTTGGCACTAGTCATTTGTCTGTGTCACTTCTTCCTGTAGCATCTTGGTGTCCTGGGGGGATTTTATGACTGCTCCCAATTAGCCTATGTTATTGGCTTTGACATCCGAGATGTAAATGCCAAAAAGGAGCAGGCCCAGAACAGAACCCTGAGGGACACAACTAGTGACGGACCTCTTTATGGCAGTGGTCTCCTCTATCCTAGCTTTCTGGGTTCTATCTGAACCAGCTTGCTATTAAGGTTATAACAGAGTGGTTAATGCCTAATTCTTTGAGTTTGTTTACAATGCCTGAGTGGGGTATTGTATCAAATGCTTCAGCCAGGTCAAGTTAGACAGTATGCACTGTTTTACCTCATCCATTGCCTTGGAGACTTTTTCAAAGAAGTCCATCAGGCTGAGTAGGCACGATCTGCCTTTGACAAAGCCAGACTGGGTTGGATCCAGTTACTAAAGCTGTCCTCTATCATTATTAATCATATCCGTGATAATTTTTTCCATGGCTTTGCATGTGAGACTAGTCAGACTTATGGGTTTGTAGTTTCTAGGGTCAATTGATGGACCGCCCTTGTGCAGAGGGATGATTGTTACAGTTCTCCATTTACATGGCACAAAGTCTGTCTGGAGGCTATGGTTAACTAGTGAATTCAGAGGTCCAGAAAGGTCATATTTCAGGCTATTTAGGAGGAATCTTTGGATATTATCTGTGTCCATCGATGCAGTGTTGTTAGCCTAACAGAGTGCATTTAGGATCTGCTCCCAAATTCATAGCTTCATAGGTATTTAGTAGGCTAATGAACACAAGAGTTCTTTTAAGCCTAGCCATGCATTCCAAATCTCTGACAAGTGATAGTTGAAGGGTTATATTTGCTAGAATGGTTGGGGCGGAGAGTGATTTGCTCTACCTTCCTGCTCCATGTAGGTGGCTCCACATTCTATCAGTTCTGCACATTGTTGTGCACTGCCTTTGTGGTTTCAGACATAGCTAAAGAAAGCTTTGTGGTTTTCTCTGGGCTTGGGAGGCTATCTTTACCTTAAAATAGGCTTTGGTAGACTTAATTTGCCTTCTTATATGTTTGCCTAGCCTGATGAGAGACTTTTAATCCAACTCTGCATTGCATTTCCTAATTTTAGCAATGACATTTTTCCTTTTGTTGTACAATCAGTTTATGTTCAGATTCCACCTAGGTGGTGTGCTATTTGAGTTTGTTATGGGCTTGTTTCTGGTACAGTCTCAGTACATCTATCAACATAATTGTACAGGTGTTCTGTGTAGAATTATGCATATTCAGATGTGTTTTCTTAGTTTGGTAATAGACAAAAATTCTGCAGGCCATTAAAAGCCCAGCCAGTAACTTATTCAAAAGTTCCATTCAGTCTCAAAGAGGGCAATACAAGATAGGCTGGGACAGAATTTGAGGTTGTTCATGCAATTATCTAGGGTTACCTTTAAGGTGGTAAAGGTGCTACTCTGCTTGACGTGCTGTGGAAGTTTGTTCTAGAGGTGGGGCCTACTTTAGAATATGAATCTTATGCCAGCATATTTTATTTTGTTATTGACAAAGGTTTAGTTCTTTTAATCTGGCATTTGAAGAGCCATTTCTTCTGAGAAGGACTTGAAAGTCAAAGAGGTGCAGATCTTTCATGGCTTGAAAGGCTAGACAAAGATCAGCAAGCAGAAGTCTATAAACTGAAAATGAACACATGACTGCTAGTCTACCGTGATAAGTAATATTTTTGAGGTCACAGATGTTTTTAGTTAGGAACTTCTGAAATCTCTCAAGATGAGTGATATGTTTAGATGAATATATGCAAAAAAGGACATTGTATACCTTTATAAATTAGGTGAGCCAAATGGAAGACTTTCGTAACTGTCAATAGTCAAGAAATTATCAACAACAGTGCCTAGATCTCTTGTAATTGTTTCTTTTTTGATGGGTATGTCACCTACATGGTATAGTAAAATGGATGAATTAGGGAATCCATATATTTTATGGATAGTGGAAGCCAGGTATTGGGGGTATATTATAAGAATAAGCAAGCATCAAAAATAAGTTTGGGAACTGTGTTGTCCTGGGAAAGTCAAGGTGTGGCAGCACCCTTTCTACTATATTAGTAGAAATTAAACAATGCTGCAAAATATATTTAGCCCTTGAGAATGAGTGCTTAGCAGTAAAGTATGCAATTTACCCTGGTAATGTATATTGCCTCATTACAATGGCTGACTGACCAAACAGATGGCAATTCAAAGTTGCTCCAAAAGACACTGTCCATTGAACCCTTGTGAGCCACTAGGCTGCACTAAATAAAGGGACTGCTGATAGGTTACTGAAGTCTAAAAAAGTATGTTTTTGTGCTGAGACAGGGGTACTTGTAATTATCCTGTGTGCAAATATAGGAAATGTGCTTTAAGTATGCCTAGTGCCTGGATAGTCCACACAGTAACAAAGAGAGGTAATTGAATGTGCTAGCAAGTTAATATGAACTGAATTGTCAGCAATGTGATGCATAAGAAGAGACGGCCTGGAAGAAGTAAACCAGGAAAGAAAATGTTCATTTGGGGGTTCAGCATGGGGTGAAGCAGGGGTTTTACTAAAATACTCAAGACTTGTAGAGTTCAACAGCCCACTCAGGTCTTCTTGTGGATTTGGAAACAACTTGGGTGACGATTTCTTTTGTTGTTTTTGAAGCTGATGAGAAGACCTGGCAAGGTATGCAGGAGTGACTTGTGTTAATAAAAATCTGCCCTTGCCTTCAAAAAATACTTTTCATAACATTATCTCTATTCACATAAACTATATCTCAGTGTGTGGTAGCCTTTGCTTAGCCCTGGGCTGTTTTCAAACCAAGCCACCATCCATTTTTAGGATTATGCATAAATCCAGGTGCATTTTGATTCATCTTCCTGATTCTTTGAAATTATATTCTTGTTTATATAACACATCATCATGTATTATAGTATATTTTAAATGTGTAGTTGTGAACATTTTTCCAGTAAGCAATGAAATAAAATGCATGAACCAACAACAACAAAAGAAGCCATTTCAGAACATTTAAACCATAAAAGACCACTCAAACTGTTGTCATTAAAATCTACCAATATCCATACTCAGCAGTTACTGACACTTTAATGACCATGTACTCATCATATGCATGATTGTTATAAAAAATGCCCACAGTAAAGTATTCCAACTTTCTTTAGACCGATGCACATTAATTCTGCAAAGGATTTAACTTTATCAACTCATCAGCGTCAGCCATTTTTATCTATAGACATCCCCCAAACCAAGCAATTATAGCTACAATGTTGATTGCACCATTCTCAGATGTCTGTGTGAAAAAAATTAATATCAGCAATAATGACCAAAGCAACATATTTCACATTTGTTTCATATAAATGCACAGTAGCCAAATTAACACATGCATATTAGTCCCGCAGAGCCAAATTAAAGACAGTTTAAAAATGACTAGATGATAAGAGCATAAGGTACTTTTATCCACAGATAACCCCTTTCCCCCACCAGCAGTTATATCCACTTTTTTGACTGTGTACACCCCTTATTGTTATGAAAAAATAAATTACATATACTTTATTAGTAGCTTTGGATGAACTACATGAGATTGTATAAAGATCATTATTTAATACATTCAGTTTTCAATGATTTTTCCAGAATACCACAAACTGAGTAAGAACAGACCAAAATATGAAGCAAAAATCTGGACATTGTATGAAAATCTGGACAGATGTGAGGTATGATTGATATAAACAGAAGGACTACAAATCATAAGAACATTTTGACTGAAAACAGATTAGAGGAGATATAGTTTTGTTAAATAAGGGCATAAATAATTCTTTCTGAGTGCCTCAGGCATACATCAGGTAAATGAAATAATAACTAAACTTATAAATTAAAGATCACATGCAAAGATTTTGTTGACATTTATTTTTGCTGTAATTTTTATACATTAAAGTGGGCTTTCTGGTTCTAATATATCCTCATTTTACTTTAGTTACTTCATTGGAAATATATGTATTAATTTATTAAACCTGAGTTTCTATTTTCTGTATACTGAGCAGAAGACCAGTCCTCCTTCTGATAACACTTTTACAGGGAGAAACAGGCTGTGGTTGGTAGGTAGGTAGGCATATTTTATCTAGTCTGTTGTAAATTTAAGTACAAAGTGACACAAAATGCAGTAGAGCTGATGAATGTCAGAATATGAGACAGCAAAATAGTAAGTAACTAAATGAAGTTATAGTAAAATAAAACATAGCAAAAGCAAAATGGAACTGCATAATATTCTTAGTAAAGTGTGCAACACTTGGCGCAAAGTTTAACAACACAGATGTAATACTGTAATGCTTACCTGCAATAGGACAATCACTTTTAGGGAGAAAACAAGAGGTATGTTAATAACCTCACTGATAGCCCCACAAGGTGACATTTGCAGTTTAGACCACCAAGTGTCTGGGGATGCCTCACTCCCAAAATGAATTTGGGTATGCCTTTGTGGCTGTCCTAGTTGGTTGGTAGGAGGATGTTAGTAGGTAGGTGCACCTCAACTAGACATTTGAGATGCATGGAAGATGTAAAACGTTTCAGCACTGCAGCCCTAGGAATCAATTGTAAAGGTCCAAATTTTAAGTTGAGGTGTAATTGGAATTCTAAATTGGTGTACAGGATTGCAGTCTGAAACACTGAACACTCATATGAGCGAAACTTCTTTTCAATGGAGTATTTGCTGCAAGTGTTTTGTATGGGATTGCGGTGCAGTGGGGTAAGAGAATTTGCTCTTATCCCACTATTGTGTGATATTGGAGTCAGTACATGTACATTTTTATTTTATTAGCAGGGGGTGAGGGGGTGCAGGATGGCATCCCTCTGCAGAAATAAAGACTTAATTTTTGTTGTTTTTAGGAGTTATGGATTCAATCTAAAATGATCGTTCCTTTGATGATTGGTATTGTGAATGTTTGATGTTTGATAGACTAGCTAAAAATGCAAGCTAGCAATGGTACAGCCAAGCTAGGATTAAGAACCTGATTGGGTGGACACTGCTAAGGAATATGGAGTGAAAAAACAGTTAAAAGGTCTAGGTGGTACCAGGGAATAAACTTGAAATGCAGATTTTGATAGGATAATATAGTGTTGGTCAAGCTCAATAAACCTTAAATGTAGTTTCCAATGTGATTGATCAAGTCTTTGTCAGTAAAGCCCACATTAATGTACTATGACACTGAAAAATAACGGTTTAAATGAGGTGTATGTAGATGGTAAATAATGAAGTTGATATAATGTTGTAATGACCGAAATGCATGATGTGAACTGAAGACTCATTGAACTTTGAAATATTGTTAATTTACTAATAAAAGAATACTTTTTGTATGATACTTTCCAAAATTAATGCTATAATCAATAATGATTAGTAAATGCTCTGGTCAAATAGCATGCAAATATGATTTCTTCGGGAGTGGGGAAAGGCAAACTGCCTGATGTGTGAAACAGAAGCCCCACAGCAGTGCCTTACTGAAGTCTGACTATAGTTTAAAAAATATATATATTTTAATCTGTTTTCTTAGACACTATGCCAAAGAATGAAATTTAAAATATGGGATCCATCCATCCACAATGCCTTTTTCCCAAATCGGGTGTCACTTTAACAGTAGCAATCATTTAGAGGCAAAATTTACACCACCGGGTTGCTAATTTCATATATGGGATATCATTTTTTTTTAGCTGAAACAATTTACTTTCCTTAGTCTGAAATCCATTTTAAAACAAATATTCATTAAATTTCATTGAATGAGACTTTTAATATTTAACATCATACTGTCTGCAGCCATGAATCTTATTTTATCTTAATGTTCAGTTATGTGTGCTATGTGTGTGTGTGTGTGTGTGTGTGTGTGTGTGTGTGTGTGTGTGTGTGTGTGTGTGTGTGTGTGTGTGTGTGTGTGTGTGTGTGTGTGTGTGTGAGTGTGTGTGTAGGTATGTACTGTTAGTGTCTTTCCCAGTATCACTGCAACTCATCTGTTTCTGCTCCCTGAAATGTCTGACAATATAGACTCGCCATGCTCTGCCTAAAACATATTTAAAAAAAATTACTCCATTCTGGACATCATAGGAGATTTAGAGTAGCCAGTGAATTTCAACATTCCCAAGTTCAGGTTTTGTTACCAACAATCAGTAAAAGTGCATCTGTTTAGGATGTGAGGCAAGCCAGAGCACTTTTGTCTAACAGTCACTGTTTACATACCTCAGCAATCTCATACCAGCAGTAGCCCCTAGGTAGATAGGTGTCTCCTTTTGGTTCTCAGCAGGAATTACACTCATGGCCTTGTCTAGGCATTTTACAAGTGACTGTCCAGCTTGTGGGGGGTTGCTGGCATAACCAGAAATACCAGGACCTGGAAGAAATAGTATTTATAGTTTTAATAGATGCTTTGGAAGGAAATAATTTCTGCTAGAACATGTTGTATTAAGTAAGGCTAGTAACTTTAAAAATAGTGTAAGGATTTAATGCAAGTGAAGGTAGAATTTGTTACATTTTACAAGAAAGAAAAAAAAAAAACTTTCAGACTCCCACAACACCAGTGAGTTTTGCTGCACGTCATATGAAGTTTAAGCGTTTAACTTTTAAGTCCAGAATAATTCATGTTTTAAAATGTCATCACAATGTACCTTCTCCATTAAAATGTGACATTAAGATCATTCAAGATAAGGAGGAAAAAAAGTCAGCTTCAGAAAATTATAAGGATGTCTTATTATCTCAAAGGTCTACCACAACGAGGTGTCATGTGCTTCCCCCATGTTCATCTAGACTCAACTAACTGAAGATTGCACCATTCATAACTAATGGATTGAACCTTCAGCTTGATGAAAACATTATAAAAAGTACCTCTTACTTATCTATATATATGTATGTATATATATATATATATATATATATATATATATATATATATATATATATATATATATATATATATATATGTGGTTGTGTATATATTAAATGCATGAAAATTCAATCAGTAAAGCAGGAATACAAAGTGATGAGTTGACCTGCTGGCCTCCTGCAGTATTTATAGTTTCACATTATAGTCTTAAAGCACATAGATCTGTAAAGTTTTTACTCAGATGCCTATACCATAATGACACCAGGCTAAAAAAACATAGTTCAGTCATCCAGGTTTTGAAACAATATACAGCTGCTGGAACTAGTACATATCTGTGGTGTATGCAACACTCACTTTGAGGACATCTACGGCATTTTATAAACATTGGTCTACTATGTTTTTCAGTTTCTTTGATAGCTAGAAATAGGGGTGGCAGAAATAAAGCCAGACAATGTTTGGGTGGGAGGTTTAGTAGTACTACAAAGACAAAGGTGACTGTAGGACTTTGGAGGAGTGGATTATTATAACCCGGGGGAAGTGGTCAAAGATTTAAGGGACTGGGGACAAATTAATGCAGCGTACAACCTAAGGAAGTTGATCAGGGATGTACTACACATGGCTGCATACAAGGGATTAAGGAAGAGGCTAAAAGAGGCAAAGGCCAGTGTGCTATACAGTAAGGTGAGACTAACAATTAAAGCAAAAGCCAGGCATATGAAAGGCAGAAGGTACGGGGATGAAAGATGGAGGAAGCACAGAACAAGGAGGCAAGCAGAGGAGCAACAAAAGAGATGAGGGTAGCAAAGTAAGATATTGAAAGGGAGTTGGCAAAGGAGTCAACAGGGGTGAGAAAAGACTTATTCAGATATATAACAGAAAGAAAGAAGGGAGGAATGGACATGTACAGGCTGACGAAAGATGAGAAAGAAATCATGGAAGGCTGGGAAAAAGCAAAATCACTGCATGAAAATGTTGCTATAGCCTTTTCAAAGGAAGGGTGCCATGCTGAGATGGTTACAGCATAGTGTGGGGAGAGGAATGGACAGAAAAGGGTGCCATGCTGAGATGGTTATAGCATAGTGTGGGGAGAGGAATGCACAGAAAAGGGTGCCATGCTGAGATGGTTATAGCATAGTGTGGGGAGAGGAATGGACAGAAAAGGGTGCCTTGCTGAGATGGTTATAGCATAGTGTGGGGAGAGGAATGGACAGAAAAGGGTGCCTTGCTGAGATGGTTATAGCATAGTGTGGGGAGAGGAATGCACAGAAAGCATATGTGGGGAGAGGAATGGACAGAAAAGGGTGCCATGCTGAGATGGTTATAGCATAGTGTGGGGAGAGGAATGGACAGAAAAGGGTGCCATGCTGAGATGGTTATAGCATAGTGTGGGGAGAGGAATGGACAGAAAAGGGTGCCATGCTGAGATGGTTATAGCATAGTGTGGGGAGAGGAATGGACAGAAAAGGGTGCCATGCTGAGATGGTTATAGCATAGTGTGGGGAGAGGAATGGACAGAAAAGGGTGCCATGCTGAGATGGTTACAGCATAGTGTGGGGAGAGGAATGCACAGAAAAGTGTGCCATGCTGAGATGGTTATAGCATAGTGTGGGGAGAGGAATGGACAGAAAAGGGTGCCATGCTGAGATGGTTATAGCATAGTGTGGGGAGAGGAATGCACAGAAAAGGGTGCCATGCTGAGATGGTTATAGCATAGTGTGGGGAGAGGAATGGACAGAAAAGGGTGCCATGCTGAGATGGTTATAGCATAGTGTGGGGAGAGGAATGGACAGAAAAGGGTGCCATGCTGAGATGGTTATAGCATAGTGTGGGGAGAGGAATGCACAGAAAAGGGTGCCATGCTGAGATGGTTATAGCATAGTGTGGGGAGAGGAATGCACAGAAAAGGGTGCCATGCTGAGATGGTTATAGCATATTGTGGGGAGAGGAATGCACAGAAAAGGGTGCCATGCTGAGATGGTTATAGCATAGTGTGGGGAGAGGAATGGACAGAAAAGGGTGCCATGCTGAGATGGTTATAGCATAGTGTGGGGAGAGGAATGGACAGAAAAGGGTGCCATGCTGAGATGGTTATAGCATAGTGTGGGGAGAGGAATGCACAGAAAAGGGTGCCATGCTGAGATGGCTATAGCATAGTGTGGGGAGAGGAATGCACAGAAAAGGGTGCCATGCTGAGATGGTTATAGCATAGTGTGGGGAGAGGAATGCACAGAAAAGGGTGCCATGCTGAGATGGTTATAGCATAGTGTGGGGAGAGGAATGGACAGAAAAGGGTGCCATGCTGAGATGGTTATAGCATAGTGTGGGGAGAGGAATGCACAGAAAAGGGTGCCATGCTGAGATGGTTATAGCATAGTGTGGGGAGAGGAATGGACAGAAAAGGGTGCCATGCTGAGATGGTTATAGCATAGTGTGGGGAGAGGAATGCACAGAAAAGGGTGCCATGCTGAGATGGTTATAGCATAGTGTGGGGAGAGGAATGGACAGAAAAGGGTGCCATGCTGAGATGGTTATAGCATAGTGTGGGGAGAGGAATGCACAGAAAAGGGTGCCATGCTGAGATGGTTATAGCATAGTGTGGGGAGAGGAATGGACAGAAAAGGGTGCCATGCTGAGATGGTTATAGCATAGTGTGGGGAGAGGAATGGACAGAAAAGGGTGCCATGCTGAGATGGTTATAGCATAGTGTGGGGAGAGGAATGGACAGAAAAGGGTGCCATGCTGAGATGGTTATAGCATAGTGTGGGGAGAGGAATGGGCAGACACCAGGATACAGAAAGGAGGTTGAGAAGGAAATGGCTTTCTTAAGAGAAAATAAGGCATGGGGAGCAAACTGGCTACCTACAAGGATCCTCAGGCATCTGGCCACCCTGCCTGAGGGTCTTTAGCCCATAGATTCATAGGTTAATACTAGGCAAGCAGTTACTAGAACTATTAAGAAACCAGCCAAATAAGCCCCATGAATTACATTGTAACACGTGTGCTCACTCACTTTGTGTAGAGGGTCTATGGAGGTTTTCAAAGATGAACATTTATGACTGTCCATGCAATTTTTAAGGTTAACTTTGAAGGTGGACAGTGTACTGCTTGGTTTGACATGTAGTGGCAGCTTGCTCCACAGATTTGGAATACATTTGGGTTATTACTTATCCCTCCAATAAATGATATTTATCTGTTGCTATAAACGGAGGTCTTCGGTACTGTTGTTTGAGAAGGTACTGGCTCTTTGGAAGTGGAAGATATTGGATAGAATAAGGTCTTTCATGGCTCAAAAAGCAAGGCAATGATGAACATGAGTGAGTCAGTAGAAGATCCTGATCAAAGAAGGACTGCTAAACTAAATGGGTAAATAAGGGGGTTGAGACCAGTTAACTTTTCAGTTAAGAATCTCTGAGATCGTACAAGTTCGGTGACATGCTTAGAAAGGTAAATGCCAAAAGGAGCATAAGAGATGGGTCCAAAAGGAGCATGAGAGATGGGTCCAAAAGAAGCATCAGAGATGGGATCAAAAGGAGCATCAGAAATGGGTTCAAATGGAGCATCAGAGATGAGTCCAAAAGGAGCATCAGAGATGGGATCAAAAGGAGCATCAGAGATGGGATCAAAAGGAGCATCAGAGATGGGTTCAAATGGAGCATCAGAGATGGGTCCAAAAGGAGCATGAGAGATGGGTCCAAAAGGAGCATCAGAGATGGGTCCAAAAGGAGCATGAGAGATGGGATCAAAAGGAGCATGAGAGATGGGTCCAAAAGGAGCATGATAGATGGGTCCAAAAGAAGCATCAGAGATGGGATCAAAAGGAGCATGAGAGATGGGTGCAAAAGGAGCATGAGAGATGGCTCCAAAAGGAGCATGAGAGATGGGTTCAAATGGAGCATCAGAGATGGGTCCAAAAGGAGCATCAGAGATGGGTTCAAATGGAGCATCAGAGATGGGTCCAAAAGGAGCATCAGAGATGGGATCAAAAGGAGCATCAGAGATGGGTCCAAAAGGAGCATCAGAGATGGGTAAGATGAAGGATGACCGCGGGGAAACTAAGTCTTAGTTGTATAAGAGATGTCTTTGGTGCCAGTATCAGTTTGGAGGGGTGTGACTTTTATAACAAAAGAGGTGGGACAATTGTATTTGCCAAACAGAACAATGCTACATTTTAGTATTTAACTTATGAGCTTCCACCATCATTTAGCACTAAAAACACTTCAGTGTCTCGAGCTTCCTCACCACCTATCTTATACTCAGCTCACCTTGACACATAAAATAGTACATACCCCATCTTCCTGTCCAGCAATTAGACCCCTACTCCAATACTATCTTCCGAATCATCCCCTTCGGTCAAATAATAAATGAGCACTTACCATCTGCAAACTACAAAGAGTAGCTGGGGCCACTCTATATTCCAACAGTGTATCTAGAACTTGGAATATAATTCCTCTATCAGTCTGGTCTATCACATGCACATTCATCTTTTCAAACCATTACTAAAAGATTTATTCTCTGCCTCCTGGCTTTGTCCCTGCTCCTTGTCTGCGACATAGCTCTCTTAACACCCTTCATCACCTTTCTTATACCTCTCGTTAAAGTACTAAATCACTTAACCTGCTTATCCACTTCTAATATCTCTCTTTATTATACTTCTTAAACTACTCTACCTACTTCTGATTAGCACAACCAAGTTAGTGGTAGTACATCAGTACCTCTCTTAACACTCAGACTTGCTTATCTCCTCTTATATTTCATGCTATTGTATTTCTTAAATTACTCCTACCTATATTATACACCACTTTTCTATATGAAAAGTCTAGCACAATACTTGCATAATTAAAGTTGTGAATATCAATATAAATTGTATTATATTGACTATTATGCTATGTACTGTATGCTCTGAAACTGCATTACAAAATATGTAATTGCAAATATTGATTGCATTACATATGATACCTTGAATCTTTTCTCCACAGGCCTCTGCTGAAAAAAAGGCACCTTTGCCCAGTCGGACTTTCCTTTTAAACAAATATCAACAAATAATAAATAAATAAGAAGCCATGCATCTGTAGAAGAGCTGAGAATTGTCATCCAATTTTGCAGTCCTCAACAAACTTATATAATGACCACCCTGGCATATTTCATTGGATATCAGAGAAATACATACTGAAAAGGAAGGGCCTCAAAACTGAGCCCTGTGGGACACTGTTAGCAACATTTTTACTGTCAGAGGAAGCTCTGGTAGCTTTCAATACATTGGGAGAATTACATTGGATAATTTAGCAACAACCCACAACTGGGTGTGGGTAACACATGATTTACCCATGGCTGGTGTGGTTTGATCACTAGGGTGATGTAAGAAAATTTCAGGAAACTACAGCCCTATTAGTCTAACAGTTAGTGACATGCTATGTTGGGGACAGAATCCTGTGGGAACAGCCATACCTCTCAACTCTCTCTGATTTTGAATCAAATGTTAGCTCTGTACCTCTTAATTCCTCCTTAAACTCGTGACTTTTGGAGAAAAGTTTTGAATTACAATTAATAAATAATGACTATGATTGTAGTTATAGACTTACTTCAGAAAACATATATTAATTCACATTTTCTTATTCTGTCAGTGTTTCAAGTTAACAGTGCTAATATTTTAAAAGTGTCCCTTATTGTCCCTAATTATTTCTGGATTTGTCCCTGATTCTGTTGAGAATTGCCCTGATTCATTGAGAACTATTGAAAGGCTAAATGCTTTACTACAGGATAACACTCTCTAGAACAGCAACCAATATGGAATCATAGAGAGAAGATGCTAAAAGACATAGGTAATACAGTTTTATGACAGGGTTACATGAAAGGAAATATCAATAGTTTTGCTTTAACTAAATATCAATGTGATCTTTGTTCCTGCAGAGGAGGATGTTAGGAAAACTGGAGAGGTAGGTGTAGGGCTAGGGGTAGGAGTAGAGGGAGAGGTAGGGGTAGAGCTATGGGTAGGGATAGGGGTAGGAGTAGAGGTAGAGGTAGGGGTAGAGCTAGGGGTAGGGATAGGGGTAGGAGTAGACGTAGAGGTAGGGGTAGGGGTAGAGCTAGGGGTAGGGATAGGGGTAGGAGTAGAGGTAGAGGTAGGGGTAGAGTTAGGGGTAAGGATAGGGGTAGGAGTAGAGGTAGAAGCAGGGGTAGGGATAGGGGTAGGAATGCTATGCTGGCAGTACAGTGAGGAAAAGGAACACAGTGCTGGTAGTACAGTGAAGGGAAGGAACACAGTGCCCGTAGTACAGTGAGGGGAAGGAACACTGTGCTGGTAGTACAGTGACGGGAAGGAACACAGTGCTGGTAGTACAGTGAGGGGAAGGAACACAGTGCTGGTGGTACAGTGAGGGGAAGGAACACAGTGCTGGTAGTACAATGAGGGGAAGGAACACAGTGCTGGTAGTACAGTGAGGGGAAGGAACACAGTGCTGGTGGTACAGTGAGGGGAAGGAACACAGTGCCAGTAGTACAATGAGGGGAAGGAACACTGTGCTGGTAGTACAGTGAGGGAAAGGAACACAGTGCCGGTAGTACAGTGAGGGGAAGGAACACAGTGCTGGTAGTACAGTGAGGGGAAGGAACACAGTGCCGGTAGTACAGTGAGGAGAAAGAACACTGTGCTGGTAGTACGGTGAGAGGAAGGAACACAGTGCTGGTAGTACAGTGAGGGGAAGGAACACAGTGCTGGTGGTACAGTAAGGGGTGGAACACTGTATTCCTGTAGTACAATGAGGGGAAGGAACACAGTGCTGGTAGTACAGTGAGGGGAAGGAACACTGTGCTGATGGTACAGTAAGGGGTGGAACACTGTGTCAGTAGTACAGTGAGGGGAAGGAACACAGTGCTGGTAGTACAGTGAGGGGAAGGAACACTGTGCTGGTGGTACAGTGAGGGGAAGGAACACAGTGCTGGTAGTACAATGAGGGTAAGGAACACAGTGCTGGTAGAGTACAGTGAGAGGAAGGAACACAGTGCTGCTAGTACAATGAGGGGAAGGAACACTTTTCTGGTAGTACAGTGAGGGGGAGGAACGCTGTGCTGGTATTACTGTAAGGGGAAGGAACTATGTACTGGTAGTACAGTGAAGAGAAAGAACATTATGGTGCGAGTAAGGTCTGGGGTAGAAACACATTGCTGGTAGTACAGTGATCGGAAGCAACACTGTGCTCTGATTAAGATGTGGGGAAAGGACACAGTGGTGGAAGTAAGGTGTGGGGAAGGAACACAGTGGTGGCAGTAAGGTGTGGGGAAGGAACACAGTGGTGGAAGTACGGTGTGAGGAAGGAACACTGTGGTGGGAGTAAGGTGTTGGGAAGTAACACAGTGGTAGAAGTAAGGTGCGTTGAGGCAGTACAGTGAGGAGAAGGAACATTGTGGTGGGAATGCAGTAAGGGATGGAACACTGTGGTGGGGGTAAGGTGTTGGGAAGGAACACAGTGGTAGAAGTAAGGTGTAGGGAGGCAGTACAGTGAGGCGAAGGAACATTGTGGTGCGAGTGCAGTAAGTGGATGGAACACTGTGGTGGGGTAGACTCCTATATCCAGGACACTCCAGTACACCAACACCAATAGGAGATAACCATGAGACTCCCATCCAAACTGCTAATGACTTTAACTCCTTCTTCACAGATGCCATCCAAACTCTAGCTAGTCATCTATCCTTGACACCTCTAATATTCCCACCCCCCATAACAAGCACTTTTCCTACCCTCCTATTACAACCTATATCTACTAACTTTATTTTCAAACTCCTAGCAAAACTGAAGCCTTGTACCCTTTCCACTGATCAAATCCCAGCTGAATACCTGCAAAAAGCAGCCAAAGCAGTTGCTTATCCTGAATCCATCCTGATAAACAGAACCATTAAAGAAGGATATATCCCCACTAGTTGGAAAGTCTCACACATTATCCCCCTACACAAAGGTGGCAACTCCAATGAATATTCTAACTATAGACCCATAGCCCTTCTATCTCTCTTAGCAAAAATAATGGAAAAATGCATTCACCATCAGCTAATAGGCCATCTAACTCAACATAACTTACTAGCTAAGGGCCAACATGGCTTTAGGCCATCCCATAGTACCACCACTATCCTCCTATCTTTTACAGACACCATTAATAAAAACTGCAATAACAATTTACTCTCTTCAGCACTATTTATTGATCTTTCAAAGGCTTTTGATATGGTAAACCACACATTGCTTATCAATATTCTCAAATCGCTTTCCCTGGATACTCAATCTATAAAGTGGTTTACTTCCTACCTGAGCAATAGGCAACAAGCAGTGCACTGGGAAAATAATCTATCATCGCACCTGCCAGTCACACTGGGAGTTCCCCAAGGCTCCATTCTAGGTCCTCTCTTATTTTCAGTTTGCGTAGCATTGTCGCCTCACAGTAAGACGCTGTCTTGTTCAATTCTCAGCTAAAGCGTCTTCTGTGTGGAGACATGCGTGAATGGGCGTACCTTCGTTGAAGGTTGTACATCAGGGCTGGCAACTTGGAAGGTAAAAATCTGCTGCCAATCATTAGCGGACCGGAGTTCCGCTGTGGCAACCCCTAACCAGGAAAAAGCCAAAAGATACAACAACATTAATGATCTCTACTTGGCTATTCCCAATGCAACTTGTATACAATATGCAGATGACTCTACATTAATCTGCACAGTTAAATCTGCTTCTGAACTGCAATGCCAAACCCAGAAAGTATTTAGCATAGTTGAGACATGGTTCTTAAAGTGCTGCCTCCTATTGAATCCCAAAAAATCAAAGCTCCTGCTCTTTACTCCTACTTGTAGGTCCACACCAATATATATCTCAGTCATTTCTAACAATGGTACCCTCATATATCCAGACTCTACCATCAAACTCCTTGGTATTACAATAGACAACAACCTTAACTTCGACACCCACATTAACAATACTATAAAATCAGTTAACAGAAAAATGGGCTGCCTGTACAGAGTCAAACCCTTCCTTACTCCAATAGCAAGAACTACCATTGCCCACTCCCATCTAATCTCTACTCTACTCTATGCCTCACCAATATACACTAACCTATCCAAAAAGAATCTTCTCAAACTTGCTACCTCTTATCATAATATTGCCAGATTTGCCACTGGTAAACCCTTCAGAACCCATCACTGTCAGCATCTCAAGCACCTCTGACGGCTTGAACTTCTAAACCAGCTTCAACTCAACCAACTTACAATTGCCCATAAGGTCCTTTACCAGCCAAACAATACTCCAATACTCTCAGACCTCATAACCCCCTACAAAAATCTTAATGCCTTGTGTTCATCAAATAAACTCCTAGTTAACATCAGCAAGTCTCACAACATGGCAGGGGACTCTCTATTCTCAAACACAACTGGGAAAAACTGGAACCTTCTACCTATTGAACTTACCTCCCTTCCTTCCTTACCGCTCTTCAAACAAAAACTTAAAACCTTCCTCACAACACACTGGCTGTGCCCTTGTACCAGCCCTGACTAACCTATCATTACTGCTACTAATATCCTTTCTAACTGTTCTCTCTCCACTAATTTAATCTTCTGTAGTGCAATAAAAAGCATGTAGTAAGAACCTGGATACTATTTTTTTAGCGAATAGCATATTTATATTATCTTGCGCTAAACTTTGTATATAATTTTATGATATTTACTGTTAAATGCATAAAATATCTTCTATATCTACTTCTTGTTTTTTTATAACAATTACTTATTGTCTGTTTGTATCTGTCTTAGAGCTTTTCTCCCTGGGCCTCTACTGAAAATGGACATATATCCAGCTAGACTAGCCCGGCCAACAAATGTAAAATAAAATAAAATAAATAAATAAAATAAATAAGGTGTTGGGAAGTAACACAGTGGTGGGAGTAAGGTGGGGGAAGGAACACTGTAGAGGGAGTAAGGTGTGGGGAAGGAACACTGTGGAGGGAGTAAGGTGTGGGGAAGGAACACTGTGGAGGGAGTAAGGTGTGGGGAAGGAACACTGTAGAGGGAGTAAGGTGTGGGGAAGGAACACTGTAGAGGGAGTAAGGTGTGGGGAAGGAACACTGTAGAGGGAGTAAGGTGTGGGGAAGGAACACTGTGGAGGGAGTAAGGTGGGGGAAGGAACACTGTAGAGGGAGTAAGGTGTGGGGAAGGAACACTGTAGAGGGAGTAAGGTGTGGGGAAGGAACACTGTGGAGGGAGTAAGGTGTGGGGAAGGAACACTGTAGAGGGAGTAAGGTGTGGGGAAGGAACACTGTGGAGGGAGTAAGGTGTGGGGAAGGAACACTGTGGAGGGAGTAAGGTGTGGGGAAGGAACACTGTGGAGGGAGTAAGGTGTGGGAAGGAACACTGTGGAGGGAGTAAGGTGGGGAAGGAACACTGTAGAGGGAGTAAGGTGTGGGGAAGGAACACTGTGGAGGGAGTAAGGTGTGGGGAAGGAACACTGTAGAGGGAGTAAGGTGTGGGGAAGGAACACTGTGGAGGGAGTAAGGTGTGGGGAAGGAACACTGTGGAGGGAGTAAGGTGTGGGGAAGGAACACTGTGGAGGGAGTAAGGTGTGGGGAAGGAACACTGTGGAGGGAGTAAGGTGTGGGGAAGGAACACTGTGGAGGGAGTAAGGTGTGGGGAAGGAACACTGTGGAGGGAGTAAGGTGTGGGGAAGAAGCACAGTGGTAGCAGAAATGATTATAGAAGGAATATAGTGATGTTAGTAAGGTGAAGAAGAAAAACAGTAGTGGTGGTATGGTGTAGAAAAGAAACATATAGATGTGTCTCATTTATCATAATTTTAGATGTTTGAGTAAGTCAGTGTTGCAGTACTAATTTTTTGGTCCAACTGCCATACATAAGCCTGTGACCTGCCTGGTTTTCAAAGTCTTTACATCATCCCTAGCTGATGGGCATCTTAATACTAACATATGGATGTCAGGCTGTAACAAGGGTGTCTGTTGGCACCATCTTCAAGTCTTTCTAAGCACTGAATGAATGTGCAGTATGACACCTGAGGGCAGCATGACCTCCCCAGTTGTCTGAATTTTACTGAGAAGAAGGGAAAAACCTAGGAGGCAGAGAGAGGGTGTAGGAGATAAGAGGACTACCTGCAGGAAAAACTCCTCTATCCTTTGCACCAAGCAAGGGGGAGACAAGTGGTTAGCAGATAGAGAGGTTAGAGGGTGGGAATATGTACTGCAACATTTATCTACGCAAACATCTGCAAATTATGGCAAGTGGGACATAACTGTACTATGTTCTTCATAGTCAATACTACAGTACTGATTCTTGGGAGGACTACCAAAGCTAACAGGTGGGTGGTGGGTCATCTGTATGACCCTAGGAAATAAGGTTTTGCAGGATGGCAGTAGCAAAACCTGCTCTATCCCTGGAGACGTTGCCTAGGTACAGTGTTTTGTAAATATGTGTACTAAGTTCCATGTGGCTGCCTCTAGGATGATCTGGGTAGGCATTCCTTTGAGGAAAGAAGTGGTAATTGCCCCATGCATGATGTATGGGCTTTAGTATGCCCAGATAAATCTTTTCCATGGTGTGAATAACAAAACTTGATGTAGACAGCTATCCATTTTGAAATGGTTCATTTGGAGACAAGCTTGTCCTGTTTACCCACTGTTGAAGCCACCAGTAATTGTGTTGCTCTATTAATTTTTTTTGTCCTGTATTAATAGTATCTAATCTGTTTGTACACATCCAGGGAGTGGAGGACTTGGTCTGCCCTGTTTTGTGGATTTTAGAAGAGGACTTGCAAGTGGATAGCTTGGTTCAAAGTAAGTTCTTATACCACCTTAGGCATAAAAGATGGGTTTGTTCTGAGGGTGACCCTATCCCTGTGGAAGACAGTGATAGGCTCTTTACACATGAGGACTTGTAGCTCAGAAACTCTTCTTGCTGATGTGACAGCTATAAGAAAGGTGGTCATTCAGGTGAGCACCTTTAGAGAGGTAATGGAAGAAGGTTCAAAGGGGGAAAAGGTTAGTTATTTAAATATCTAATTTAGATCCCATGCCGGATTAGGGTACTTTTTGGGTGGTCTTAAGTGAATAATCCCTTTTAGAAAAAGTTTCATGTGGGGCTGTGGGAAGATAGGTGGGGCACTGTGCAGGCAAGCTGATATGGCATATGCATGTACTTTAACCCTGAAATAGGAAAATTCTTGTCTAAAGAGGCCTGACAGGTACTGCAAGACTGGGTTACTACTTGCCTGAGAAGGGTTTCTGTTATTGCTATGACACCAGGTGAAAAATCTTTTCCATTTTGCTATGTATGATTTCCTGGTGTTGAGCTTCCTTGCTTTCCTCAGAATGGAGAGCATGTTCTCGATGTAGGATGCAGTCCATGGTGTCAAAACCCAACCCTCCAGGCAGTTAACCTAAGGATGGCTAGATGGGGGTGGAAGACCCATCACTTGGCTACTTTCTGAGGTAGGGTGTGGAATCTCCCCTCACTGAGTGACAGGAGGAGGGAGAACCAGTGTTGTCATGGCCAGAAAGGGGCCACCAGGAACATGCTAGGTCTGCCAGTGTATTGTTCTGATTTATCGGCAAGACTGACAGGAAATTAAGAGAACGTGTGTATGAGCATTTATATTGTATAAGAAAGGGTAAAAATGGAAAACGCTCTGGCCAAGCATATAAGGGAACATAATAACCATTCATTTTTGTTTCGAGTTATCGATCAAATTCCTTTGGATGTTGGGGGGGGGGGGTACTCTTTTCCTTATTATTGGAAGAAAAGGGGTTGAGATGGCAGGTTCAGACTAGGGCTTATGCAAGACCTGGCTTAAATGATGTTTGGTCTATAGCCTGTAATTTGAAGTTGAGAATGCTCGCAAGATGAAATGTCAGCATTTATGAAATATGAATGTGTAATAATCTACATTATATATTTAGTATTATGTTAGTAAATTGGATTTTAAATGTTGGTTTTATAGGTTTTGTGAATTAATATGTCTTTAATATGGTATTATTTCCTTTAAGTGTTAATTGCTTTTATCATGTGTTTCAGAGGAAGTATATTTAAATGAATTCTGGGATGTTATTTTGTTTATCTGATGAAGCTGGAATAATAAATATGCCGAAAGCGCTAAAAATCAAGTGGCCATGTGTGCTTTGTTACATTTTTGTTTATTTACTAGTTTGTGTTGTGTTTTCTTTCTTTAGTGTATTGTTCTGACCCAGAATATAGGAAGCTTTGAGGGTTAGCCCTATTTCTTGAGCCAGAATCCAAATTTTCCTGGAAAGGCTGTAGAGAGGGTAGGACAGAGTTCCGCCTTCCTTGTTTATGTATCACATCGCTATGGTGTTGTCTGTTCAGATTTATAGGGTCCCTGGGCTTAAGTTCTGTTGAAAGGCTTTTATGGCCAGCTAGACTGATAGTAGCTCCTTTGGATTTATATGTAACTTCCTCTGCTGTGGGGACCAAATACCCTGCACTTTCAGGGAACCTAAGTGGGACCTCTAAGTTATGTCTGAGCTGTCTGTGGTGATGGCCTTGTCTGCTTCTTGTAAACAGAACATCACCCCTGGGTTCCTCTGTATGGTGTTCTTCCACCATAGGAGTTCCTTTTCAAGCATGGAAGGAGAGGCAGTAGGATTTCCAATGGTTAGGAATGCTGTTTCCAAGCATTTTTAGGAACCACTGAAGTTTTTTTCATGTGTAACTTTGCAAGTGTGATCATGAGAGTGCAAGATGCCATGTACCCAGAATCCTCGGTAATTCTCTTGCAGTGATGAGTTGCTTTGGAAATAGACTGGTCAAATAGTCTGTCAATAAATTAATCTCGTCATGGGGAAGGAAGGCTTTCTGTTGGACTGAATCTATGATGGATCCCATAAAAAGGATTTTTGTTTGAGGAAGAGTTTCAGCTTTCACAAGATTTAAGGTGAGACCTTCCTTCTGAAAGAAGTCTATGGTGACCTGCAAGGTGTCTAAGATCACTTATTTGGGTGTTCATTGAATGAGACACTCATCCAAGTAGGGTTAAATATAAATCCCCAGTGTTCTGCAATGTGCTATCAGTGGAGCTAGACATTAGTGAAAACTCTGGGAACAGCAGTAACCCAAATAGTAAAGCACAGAACTGGAAGTGAGAACCTCTTGCTGCAAATCATAGCTACTTTCTGTAACTGTCTGATATGGGGACATGGAGGTAAGCACCTTTAAGGTCTAGAGTAACCATAAAGGCATCTTGGAATTTCAAGGGTAGTAGTTTTTGCAATGTAAGCATTCTGAATTTTGGAATGTTGATAACCTTGTTTAGCTTTGAGAGGTCCAAGATGGACCTCCATGTGCCGTCTTTTCTTGGAACTAGAAAGATATTTGAGTAGAAGCCTTTTCCCTCTTGACCTGCAGTAACAGGTTGAATGGATCTTTGGTGAAGTAGTTCCCTGAAGCTAGGTTGTAGGAGGCTTTCCTGATTTTTTTTGGTGGTTTTGGAATGCCCAAAAAGGGTGTCATTTCTCTGAAATGGCTTTAGTACCCCTTCTCTATGATGCTGAGGACCTACTGTTCTCTGCTGATGGTTCTTCAATGGGTTATGAAGAAGGAGAGTTTTCCAGCCAGAGGTTCAGAGGGGAGGATGGGTAGGGGTATGGGAGGCTGGGGTTGGAGAGGAAGGTGGGTAGGGGTATGAAAGGCTGGAGCTGAATATAGTCACAGTTGTTCACTGTGCTGGGTGGGCTCTTTGGAGCTCCCTGCTCTGTGTGATTGTTTTGGTTGCCATCTCCTGGATTGTCTGGGTTTTTTTGCAGTGGGGAGGGCTCACCTTGTCTTGTCTACATGGAAAAGGCCAAGATTTAGAAGGGTAATTCCTAATGTACCTTGGGGTGGGAGACAGGTAAAAGTCTTTCACAGTTTTAATTTGCTTTCCTTTTTTATCCAGGTTCTCAAATACCTGTTCAGCTGGAGGACTAAAAACAAATTCATTGCCTAATGGAGTATTCGGTAGTTCAGCCTTAACCTGATACTTTAGGGGCTGGGTCTTGAGCTATGCATGTCTCTGGAGGACAGAACCTGTGGCAGATGCTCTGCAAAAAGCATCTAAGACATCATAGCCACACTTTAGGGAATGTCTGGTGACTTATAAAGCTTCTCTGGCTGTCTTCTGAATTTCTTTAGATAAAGTTCTATCTGCAATCTATGAGTCTATCTTAGCTAGAATTTTGTCCTGGATAGACTCAATGTACTTTAGGATATGGAATTGCCAATTCAAAGCTTTCATTGCCGGTGTGACATAGGTATAAGCTTTTTTTCCGAAATCTGTCCAATCATCTACTTTTCCTGCATTACGCAAAGGATGTTTGGTTGATCCCTTAGGTACACCTTTTGTGGATTCAGTGGTGACTACTGAAGGGTCAGCCATTAGATTTTTGTAAAGGTGCTTGTGAGATTCAAGCGCTCTGTAAAACTTGACTACTATAGGGTCAGCCATTAGATTTTTGTAAAGGTGCTTGTGAGATTCAAGCACTCTGTAAAACTTATCTGGTGTCCTAAGAGCAGCGGGAAAAGGATCAGAGTGTAAAACAATGTCTTCAAATACATCTAACAATACAACATACATACATACAACACAGAAGGAATAGCCAGTCTAGGTGAAGTTGAATTTAATAGTTCCCTGTAGTGGGCCTGAGCCTGTGAGAACTGCTTACTTTCCCAAATGAAAGTCTCCTTCATTCTGTGCAGGGTATCCCCAAAGGAAAGGTACTCTGAGTTGAGGCAGAAGAGAGGGTGTCATCTAAGTCAAATCTGGGTAAGTTTGTGGAGGCACATGGCGAGAGTAAGACAATTTCTCCTCATCCTCAATACTAGAGAAATCTTTCTCTTCCTGAAATGCTACTTCGCTACTTCATTTAGATGGGGAGATTTCAGTAGTGGAAGAATGAGAGGGATTTATAGATTTCATAAAGCCATAAACTCCTGAACAATTTTAAGGAGAGCTTTGATCTGAGAAGAAGTGGATGGTAGTGGAGTGTGACAAAAAAGAAGTGGTCCAGTTCAGTTTGAGTGTCTGTTTTAAGGGGGTGATCTGAGGATGTGTTCATCTGACCTTGACTTAGGTTGTAGCTTCAGTAATCAAGAAAGACAGGGTGTCTCCCTTGAAACCCAGTGTGCGGATGTCAGAAGCTGAGGCCTACTGAGTGACCTCAGACCTGACCAGCGTGTGTGCAGTGATGATATTCACAGGTAGGCCAAAGACCATGGCAGCCTCCCAAGCGGTATGTCAGAGGGTTTGTGCCTAGTAGTTGATGGATCAGGAGGCAGTAAATGTGTTTCACCTTGGTCATACGTTGACTTATGACCTAAAGTTGGAGCTTTCCCAGTAATGTCAGGGTCCTTGGCCTGTTTATCTTTCCACTTCTTTGGTAGGAGAGCAGCTGATGCTGGAGTCTGTGGACACTCTGCAGTAGCCGTGGTTAGTGATGCCACCAGATAAGCCAAAGAGGAGGACTGCTTATAGGCAGCTAGTACCTCGGCCCTAGGTTTCAGAAATTTTGTGCAAAATGTTGCACAGTCAGGACAGTTAGAGACATCATGCTGAAGCCCCAAGCAGAACAGACAAAACGTGAGAAAACCTTTATGCGGGATTGGGTCTATATTATAACATCAAAATCTACAAAGATCGACTGTTATAATATAGAACCCTAAACACAGAAATCCGCAAACATTGAACAGTCAGAATAGTGATTTTTTTCCCCAGGGAAAAAATTGCTTTTCCGAGAAACATACACACAACACAAACACACACAAAAAACAGCAATCCACCCACATACACTTAAAATCAAATCCTACACCTAAACCTATACTAAACTTTACATACACTACTAGCTATCCACTTACATTAACCCAACCCTAACCCTAAGGTCTGTCGCTATCGCACACTCACCTCACCTGCCCCCTAACCCTAACCTACACACAACCGCACACTTACCTGACCCGTGCCCTAACCCTAACTCACCTAACCCACCCCCTAACCCTAACCTACACACAACCGCACACTTACCTGACCCACGTCCTAACCCTAATGTCCACACAACCGCACACTTTCCTGACTCGCTCCCTAAACCTAACTCAACTAACCCGCCTCCTAACCCTAACCTACACACAATCACACACTTACCTGAACCCGACCTGTAACGTTCCAACATATCGAATGCTGAAAACAGCGAAGCCACAGCAACGGCCCACCGAATTCTTTCCCTGGGAAAGAATTTGGTGTCCTGCACCTTCTCTGTTTTCAGCATTTGACAAAACTGGTTCTATATTATAACAGTCAAACTTTATAAAATTCGATGTTATAATATAAACCCATGGGATTTGCTTCACACACTTCAAGCAATTGTTGATTTTTATCAACATTATTTAATAGAAAAATTTCTCCAATGGGATACTTATCTAACTGGAAGAAGAAGGTTCACTGGAAAACCAAGGCAACTGATGGACTCTGAGTGTATTGAACACGTGAAGCACATTAGACTGCAACGCTAGAAAGAACTGAAGATGGCACGGATGAATGCCCTTCTTATACCCCGACATCAGAAGTCAGTCTTCAGACATTCATCAGCTAGGGATGATGTAAAGTCCCTGGAAATCAAGCCAGTTGAAGGCTTCTGCATTGCAGCAAGCCCCAAGAATCTGTACTGCAACACTGGCGATGAAGAACATCACACCGATGGTAGTAAGTGGGAGAAGGAAAACAATGGTGGAAGAGGAACATAGTGATGGTATTAAGGTGAAGAAGGAGCTCAGTGGTGGGAGTAAAGTGTGGAGAATGAAGGAATGCAACAGTGGTGGTGGGAAGGTGTGCAGAAAGAACACAATAGTGGCAATAAAGTGAAGAAGGACTGGATATGGGATAAAACTGTTAGGGAAATGTGCTGGGGAGAGTCATATCTTGTGATGGCATGTTGTCATTGTCTCACTAACACAGAGGTGCATGCATTGCAGAAACCTTTTGCGATTCTTTTACATGGCCTGACTAATAGGGATAGCAGATGGAGGATGAGGCATTTAACATCTGCAGTGCCAGAGAAAGAGATACAGACCAGCTAATCATTAGGCACTATGCCACAGGACAGCTTGGCAGACAAACTATTGATTAGTTTACAAGGTACCACACATCTCTGATTATTGAACCACATCAAAATTCATATATGCTGTGCCTCTTTCTCCTAGACAGTAATGTAGCTACTTATCATATGTGTGACATCATACATTACCAGAGGTGTACTTCATTTGATCGAAAGACCATTTGACCTAAACCCATTTGATCGAAATTTCATTTGATCGAAAACCATTATTCAAGGCATAAAACTGGGATTTGTCCCCCTCACCAATGTCGTGCAACCCTGGAGTTGGTATATAAGGTGGTGGTGCTGCGGTAGCATTGTCGCCTCACAGTAAGACGCTGTCCGGTTCGATTCTCAGCTAGAGCGTCTTCTGCGTGGAGACATGCGTGAATGGGCATACCTTCGTTGAAGGTTGTGCATCAGGGCTGGTAACTCGGCACATAAAAATCAACTACCAATCATTAGCGGACCAGAGTTCCGCTGTGACGACCCCTAACCGGGAAAAGCCGAAAGAAACAACAACATATATATATATATATATATATATATATATATATATATATATATATAGTTGGGGGTGTGTGGGGGCCGAAAGCCCCCCACCTAGTTTCATTTAAAATCTGTGCTTTTTGTTTTATTTTCTTCTTTTAAAGGAAACTAGGTGGGGGGATTCGCCACCCACACCCCCCAATTTCCTTCTAGCTTCACTCTCCTCAGAGTATTCTTTAATCCTGAAAAAGAAGTGAATTCCGCTAAAGAACACTCAGCAGAACAAAAAACAATGTAAATATTGGAAGAGCGTTGCACCACAGGTATTAGTATTTCATCTGAGTATTCAAAATTTGCTAAACAACCAAAATGGCGAAAAGACAGCTTCAAAACAACAGCTTCAATAACAGGCTTTTACCATGTTGAATCCACAATATATGAAATATAGAGCTTTGCTGTTGTAAAAGTCAAGTGGCATTGTAATTCCGCAGCTGTAAAGCATGTGGATGTCATAAAAACAGAAAAAACGAACATAAAAGTGAAGAACCCTTCTGGTGTAAACAATGGACAAGCGCTTTCAGTTTTTCAAGCCTTCTTCAGATCCAAGTAGGTAAGCTGGGTTCAGTGTTTAAAAGTTGGTATCATCCAATGAAACAACCTCAGTGAATGATGAATGTTAACCAATCAAGTTAGTCCATTGGTACACACCTCCATAGCTTGAAGTTAAAACTCTTTATTTAAAACTCTTTGTTTAAAACAACATGACAGTTTGACGTTTCTAAGACAGACTCAGACATATTTTCAGAAGGAATATTAGTAAAATCATTTCAGTAGGTTCTGTCCAGCAGAGTTCCTAGAGCAGCAGAGACCAGAAAAGACAAACTTTCCAGATTCTAAGTATTTTTTTCTGCATTTTCGACTTTTTAAGCCTTTCGATTGCTATTTCTGCCTGTTTTATTCTGCTATTACCTGTTTTTACTGTTTTTAATAGCTTGAATTGTTTATTGCACTTGCTTGTTTAAGTTTTGCTTAAAAGTTAAACAACAGGCTAATACACTCAAGTGTACTAGCTTTTGATAGCATTTAGTCGAAAAACACAGCATTTATTGTATTTTCTGCCTATCTGAATTAAACTTGAAAAAAACAAAAAAATACTCTTGTTTTCCATACTTTTCTAATAGTTTGTTCCAGTGATCAGATTTTGCTGATCCCTGGGCTTTGTCTTGGTTCCTGTTTTCTCCATTTTCCTTGTTTGGTCAAGGGGTAGTTTCTTTACTCACTAGTGGGAGTAGGGAGTACTGAGCTGCCTGTTTGTCCTCAGAGGAGTGGTTTAAGGCAGTAACTTGTAGTTTATTGGCCATTTTGGGTCATTTCCTGTCTTTTCCAGCCCCTGCTATAAAGCACGCTTTGGCGGGCTTTTCTGGCTATAGAGAACTCAGCACAGCTCCTCGTGGTGTCCAGCAGAGTTCCTAGAGCAGCAGAGACCAGAAAAGACAAACTTTCCAGATTCTAAGTATTTTTTCTGCATTTTCGACTTTTTAAGCCTTTCGATTGCTATTTCTGCCTGTTTTATTCTGCTATTACCTGTTTTACTGTTTTTAATAGCTTGAATTGTTTATTGCACTTGCTTGTTTAAGTTTTGCTTAAAAGTTAAACAACAGGCTAATACACTCAAGTGTACTAGCTTTTGATAGCATTTAGTCGAAAAACACAGCATTTATTGTATTTTCTGCCTATCTGAAAAAACTTGAAAAAAAAAAAAACTACTCTTGTTTTCCATACTTTTCTAATAGTTTGTTCCAGTGATCAGATTTTGCTGATCCCTGGGCTTTGTGTTGGTTCCTGTTTTCTCCATTTTCCTTGTTTGGTCAAGGGGTAGTTTCTTTACTCACTAGTGGGAGTAGGGAGTACTGAGCTGCCTGTTTGTCCTCAGAGGAGTGGTTTAAGGCAGTAACTTGTAGTTTATTGGCCATTTTGGGTCATTTCCTGTCTTTTCCAGCCCCATGCTATAAAGCACGCTTTGGCGGGCTTTTCTGGCTATAGAGAACTCAGCACAGCTCCTCGTGGTGTCCAGCAGAGTTCCTAGAGCAGCAGAGACCAGAAAAGACAAACTTTCCAGATTCTAAGTATTTTTTCTGCAGTTTCGACTTTTAAGCCTTTCAATTGCTATTTCTGCCTGTTTTATTCTGCTATTAACTGTTTTTACTGTTTTAATAGCTTGAATTGTTTATTGCACTTGCTTGTTTAAGTTTTGCTTAAAAGTTAAACAACAGGCTAATACACTCAAGTGTACTAGCTTTTGATAGCATTTAGTCGAAAAACACAGCATTTATTGTATTTTCTGCCTATCTGAAAAAAACTTGAAAAAAAAATACTCTTGTTTTCCATACTTTTCTAATAGTTTGTTCCAGTGATCAGATTTTGCTGATCCCTGGGCTTTGTCTTGGTTCCTGTTTTCTCCATTTTCCTTGTTTGGTCAAGGGGTAGTTTCTTTACTCACTAGTGGGAGTAGGGAGTACTGAGCTGCCTGTTTGTCCTCAGAGGAGTGGTTTAAGGCAGTAACTTGTAGTTTATTGGCCATTTTGGGTCATTTCCTGTCTTTTCCAGCCCCTGCTATAAAGCACGCTTTGGCGGGCTTTTCTGGCTATAGAGAACTCAGCACAGCTCCTCGTGGTGTCCAGCAGAGTTCATAGAGCAGCAGAGACCAGAAAAGACAAACTTTCCAGATTCTAAGTATTTTTTCTGCATTTTCGACTTTTTAAGCCTTTCGATTGCTATTTCTGCCTGTTTTATTCTGCTATTACCTGTTTTTACTGTTTTTAATAGCTTGAATTGTTTATTGCAGTTGCTTGTTTAAGTTTTGCTTAAAAGTTAAACAACAGGCTAATACACTCAAGTGTACTAGCTTTTGATAGCATTTAGTCGAAAAACACAGCATTTATTGTATTTTCTGCCTATCTGAAAAAAACTTGAAAAAAACCAAAAAAAAAAAACTCTTGTTTTCCATACTTTTCTAATAGTTTGTTCCAGTGATCAGATTTTGCTGATCCCTGGGCTTTGTGTTGGTTCCTGTTTTCTCCATTTTCCTTGTTTGGTCAAGGGGTAGTTTCTTTACTCACTAGTGGGAGTAGGGAGTACTGAGCTGCCTGTTTGTCCTTAGAGGAGTGGTTTAAGGCAGTAACTTGTAGTCTATTGGCCATTTTGGGTCATTTCCTGTCTTTTCCAGCCCCTGCTATAAAGCACGCTTTGGCGGGCTTTTCTGGCTATAGAGAACTCAGCACAGCTCCTCGTGGTGTCCAGCAGAGTTCCTAGAGCAGCAGAGACCAGAAAAGACAAACTTTCCAGATTCTAAGTATTTTTTTCTGCATTTTCGACTTTTTAAGCCTTTCGATTGCTATTTCTGCCTGTTTTATTCTGCTATTACCTGTTTTTACTGTTTTTAATAGCTTGAATTGTTTATTGCACTTGCTTGTTTAAGTTTTGCTTAAAAGTTAAACAACAGGCTAATACACTCAAGTGTACTAGCTTTTGATAGCATTTAGTCGAAAAACACAGCATTTATTGTATTTTCTGCCTATCTGAAAAAAACTTGAAAAAAAACAAAAACAAATACTCTTGTTTTCCATACTTTTCTAATAGTTTGTTCCAGTGATCAGATTTTGCTGATCCCTGGGCTTTGTCTTGGTTCCTGTTTTCTCCATTTTCCTTGTTTGGTCAAGGGGTCTTTACTCACTAGTGGGAGTAGGGAGTACTGAGCTGCCTGTTTGTCCTCAGAGGAGTGGTTTAAGGCAGTAACTTGTAGTTTAGTGGCCATTTTGGGTCATTTCCTGTCTTTTCCAGCCCCCTGCTATAAAGCACGCTTTAGCGCGAATTAGCGCGATTTAGCACGGAGCTGCCACTGTTGCACACTAGGGCAGCGCCGGTTAAGCAGGTTTAAACTATTCGGGCTACCTAAAGTCCACTCTTCAAATTTTCCCTTAAAACTACCTTCCTCGAACTATACTACTGATCTAATCAGCGTATCCTATAACTAAAAAGATCATCTCTACTTGACTCCAAGTAGACTATTCTCTATCTGTTAAACCTAGCACTTGCTCCTACAGTACTTATTACCTTGATACGGCACTCTTGTCATAGATAGTACCCCAAAAAGGCAACCCCCCATTTCTCGGTCACCCACGTCCCCGAATCTTTTTAAAGTTTTTTTGTCTATCCTTCTAGCATGTCGAGGGATCAGTTGCTAGTGTCCTCTCCTGCTCAGCTGGTGAACCTGGGAATATTGAGGCAATGCTACAATTGCCTCATGTACACAGACAACCCTCTCCTCCTCCCACAAAACACAAATACATGCGAGAGATGCAACTATACGGCCAAACTGAAGGCTGAGCTCTCTCAACATAGGACTGGCAAGACCAGTCAGGAGGAGGAGGTTACCACACACACTATAGACCCAGTCTCACATAGTACCATTACAACCTCAAATCATACACATAAACACACAAAGACATACTGGAGGCTCTGATCAAAAATCTACCAAAACAGCAGAGGCCACCAAAGCAGACACCCAAACAACCACCACCTCAGAACACAACACCTGCAACACATAGACCTCACAGTCAGAGTGTCAAACAGTCACAGCCCTTAAGGCCAAACACAATGCCAGACACACTAGTCATTGGTGACTCCATAGTCAGACACACTGACGTCCCGCTCACCAGACTGAGTAAGGAGAAGGTCACAGTAAGCTGCCTGTCGGGCGCTAGAATCCGCCACATAACGCAAGCACTCAGGTCTCTCAACAGCAGGTACAAATATGACTCAGTCATTGTCCACGCTGGTGTAAACGACCTGAGACGTACCTCCTTGAACTACATGAAAAGAGACATTGAGGTACTCTCTGATTATGTAGCCCAGGCAGGTATGACCCTGATCTTGAGCAGTATCCTACCTTCACCAAGAATGATGCCACAATACAGAGATAAGATGATCAGCTTTAACAATTGGCTTAAACACTGGTGTCATTCAAAGGGGATCCAGTGTCTGTCTGCCTGGGATGACATGCTGGACAAGCCACGCTGCTTCACAAGGGACGGCTTGCACCTGTCACCCCTGGGATTCCGGATATTGGCAAAGGCTCTTGCCACCCCCATAGTGCCTTTTTTAGGCAAGGCTCAAATTCTAAACCTACCACCCTAGAACACAAAAAGGAAAAAACTAAGGGTAATGCTGCTCAATGCCAGAAGTCTAAATCTCAAAATGCACGCACTCGAGGCCCTTCTCAGTATGGAGAACATCGATGTCTGTGCTGTGACAGAAACCTGGTTCAAGGCTCCTGAGAGCACCCCAGCGCTATCAGGTTTTACCTCATATCATGCGTTCCGGCCCCAAAATCCGGACAATACCAAGAAAGGAGGGGGTATCCATATTCATCAAGGACACCCACACCTCAAGACTGGTGGCAACGCACGATGCATCGGAGACCATCCAGGTGCAATTAACCATAGGCAAGACTGCTCTGCAAATTGTAGCATGTTACAGGCCACCCTCACAAACTCAGGAACCTCACATGGCCTTCCTGAAAACACTAGAGGGATAAATGTATCACCAAACACCATCATACTAGGTGACTTCAATTACCCTAATATAGACTGGGAACACTACTCAAGCCCAAACACCCTAGCCCAAAAGTTCCTGGAATTCATAAACTCAAATGCCATGGAACAACTAGTCACCATCCCCACAAGAGGAGATAACATACTTGATCTCATCATCACGAACATGGGAGCACAATGTTCAACACCGGAAGTATACCCCTCACTGGTGAGATCAGATCACAAACTAATCTCGCTGGAGGTCCTCATCCCACCCCCCCCTGGAAAAAAAAAGACCACAGTAAAGAACTTCTCGAAAGCCGACTTCACACTTCTAAAGACTAGTGTGGTCTCCTTTTAGGGCCCCGAGGCGGAAAACAGTACTCAAGCCGCTGAATCACTTACAAATGCCTTCTACCAGCACCTGCAGGACTGCATGGATAAGGCAATCCCAAGCAAAACAAAGACTCTTTGTACCAAAGGCAAGCGTCCAGTCTGGTGGACCCCAGCCATAAACAAACTCTACAACAAAAGGAGGAAGCTACTACAAGATAGAGCAAAATCCTTAAAAGGTAAGACACCCTTGATCACTATAAGTAAAAAACTAAGAGCTCTCATAAAATCATCCAAAGCAAATTTCGAGAGAAAAATAGCTAAAGACTCAAAAGACAATCATAAGGCCTTCTTTAGCTATGTTAGAAACCTGGGAGGAAACTCCCAGATATGCTCAGAACTAGTTCAAAATGGTGTGAAGATTACTGATCCTACAGACATTGCCAACATACTGGCTGACAGGTTCAGTGCAAACTTCTCCCCCCCCCCTCCCCCCCAAAAGGAGAGATATCTATTCCAAACGATTGCAGCTCCCCAAACATCTCCAGCGCCCAAGTGAGAACTGCTCTCTCCAAAGCAAAAAACACAGCATCCATGGGACCTGATGGTGTCCCCGGCTGTGTGCTCCACGAACTCAATGAGGAATTAAACCCACAGCTAGGACAGCTGTTTAATCAAAGTCTTACCTCTGGATACGTGCCAGGAGTGGCGCACTGCAACTGTGGTCCCACTTCACAAAGGCGGTGCCTCCACCGACCCTGGAAATTACCGGCCCATTAGCTTGACAAGCCTTATCTGCAAAGCCATGGAGAGGATCATAATGGACCTCATAAATAAAGACATAGGGAATTTGCAGACTTTGTATCCAACCCAGTTTGGCTTTGTCAAAGGCAGATCATGCCTTTTAAACTTGGTTGACTTTTTCGATACAGTCACCAAAGCCATTGATGAGGGAAAGGCAGTCCATACAGCCTACCTCGATCTGGCTAAGGCCTTCGATACAATACCCCACTCGGGTATCATTGAAAAACTCATCAGCTTAAATGTTAACCCATACATCACAAGATGGGTTGCAAACTGGCTGAGTGACAGAACCCACAGGGTCAGAGTTGCTGGCGCCATGTCAGACTCAAAGCCTGTCACAAGTGGTGTCCCACAGGGCTCAGTCCTGGGCCCACTCTTGTTTGGCATCTACTTTTCCGAAGTACAAGCAAACACAGGAGGGTTATGGCTGACAAAGTTTGCAGATGACTGCAAACTGGGCGCCATAGTAGAAAACACATCTGACACAGATATCCTTCAGAAGGGTCTCACAGAAACGGATAACTGGTGCCAGAGCCACGGCCTAAAGTTAAATGCCAAAAAATGCATAGTCATACCCTTCGGGAAAAACAAGGTTACCCCTAGCTACCAAATAGGTGGCAATCCACTGAGCACCCATGTAGCTAAAGTAGTTAGGAAGACCTTCTACATTGCCCACCTTATCATGAAGGGATTCTCATCTAGATCAAGGGAGGTCATAGTCTCCCTTTACTCATCACTCATCAGACCAATGATTGAGTACAATGCCCCATTCGGAATGTATCTGACCCGACACTTGCAGCAGCTGGAGAGGCCACAAAAGTTCCTCACCAAAAGGATAAAGGGTCTCAAAAATCTGTCCTATGCTGCCCGACTGAAAGAACTCCAGCTCTATTCAGTCGCCACCGCTTGCTCAGAGGTGACCTTTGCCTAACATACAAGGCCATGTCAAACCCAGATTTGATGAATATGCTTCACCTCAAAAATCTAGATCCATCAGAGCCACAAGGGCGGGAGACTTAAACCTCGACACGGCTATTAATAGGACGTGCTGGAGGGATAGATTCATCACCCAAAGACTCCCTATGCTGTGGAACAAAATCCCGGTACATGTGAGGCAGAGCACCTCGCTGGCCTTGTTCAAGAGAAATCTTGACCAATGGATGGGAGATCGCAGATATACCCCAGGGATTACCTCAGTGTCACTGCTCGACAGAGGCACAGCAAAATAATGGGTATAGTTCCCCATACTAAAGGGGTGGCGTAAGCCACAAAACGATGGGCTAGGCTTGTAGATGCCCTCGGGCAGATAGCCTAGTATGAACCTATGAACCTATGAACCTATGAAAAGAACAAGCTCTGCATAAAAGCCGGGATTTGAGAGAAAAAGGTGAAAAATAAAATAAAAATAAAGATGATCATTTAGGGCACTTCTTTTTATTTCATTTCCACAGTTTCTTTGGGACATCAGAGCCTAAGTCAGTATACCTAAGGTTTCTAGCAATGAAAACAGGTCATAAGTGAGCATAGGTCATTGCTCATCTATTTTTAAGGAAAGGTTTTAAGGGAACACAGCCATTAAGGCCAGGGGGGTTATCTGCCCTCAGCCACATTATCCATTTGGCTTCCTCTCTCTCAGTCAGATTGGTCAGGTCTCCTCTGGAAGTAAAATGTATCTTTGAAATGACCATGAAAACAAAGCTATGTCCCTCATGCTCATGTAAATGAAGGAAACGATAATTTGTTTCCTTTCTGTTAAGTATATCAGATTGATGTTTGATAATTCATTCCTTTAGCTTCATATTAGTTTTTCCAACATAAAATGCTATGCAGGAAGTGCAGGTAGCTATGTAAACAATACTGCTGGTTAGGCAATTAGCTAATCCATGAAAAACAAATGTCTGTTTAGTAACCGGATGCTTAAATGTGTTGCTACAATTGATTACATTGCAGACCTTGCATAAGCCACATTTCTTTGTTCCTGATGAATTATTATGTACGTAGTTTTTACATATCCCATCATTTGAGCATAAAATCCTTTTGAGATTCTTTTTATTTTTTTATCTACGTATGTCATTAATTCTGGTCTTGTTTAGTTCTAAACTTCTCTTTCCATAGCCTCGTTGGCTGAAATTATTATTAAGCCTCTCTTCTTCCTGGAGAAAGGTTGCCTCTTCTGTACATAGCTTTGAAATCCTTGCAGTTTGATTTTCAACAATGTTAGAGAAAATATGCCTGGGATGCATACTGGAAAAATGGAGAATGTGGTTTCGCCACATATCTTTCCTATAGAGGCAAGTGTCTATTCCCTTCCACGGATCAAGAGATAATCTCACATCCAGAAAGTCAATCATCTCTCTAGATGTTTTTACATCAAATTTCAGGAAAGTAGTGGTCTGTGACAGGAAGTTAACAAAGCTTCTTAAATCCTCTTCTTTGCCCTAACATACAATGAAGGTGTCATCCACAAACCGATTGTACAGAATTATCTGGTCATTCCAAATGTTATTAGCATCCTTGGATCAAGCTCTGTCCCAGTTGGTTAAAACCAAGTTTGCATAACTATTGGCACAGGGCGTACCCATGGCAACCCCCCCATCTCTGCCAATAGTAGCTGTTGTCATAGGTAAACACACTGTACTCCAACACGATTTCCAAAAGAACACATATCAAACGTGATTCTACCTTCTCTTCAGTTAGAAATTCTCTTAGTGCTTCAATGCCATAATTATTTGGTATGGAAGTGAATAAACTATTCACGTCTAGGGTTACCAATAGCAGACTCTCAAGATCATCACGAGTGTTCTAGAGCTATATACAGATGTTGTAAAAACTCAGCTGTATCTTTAATCACAGTGGAGGCCCTAGGTAGCATCTTTTTTAGTTCTTGTTCAATAAACATAGAAATAGATTACGTCATCCATCCTCTACCAGCCACAATTGGTCTTAAAGGTGGGCGTTTAAGATCTTTATGAATTTTTGGTAATCCACTGATAGTTGGTACGATGGGGTGCTCAGTGATGAAAAGATCATGCAAATACTCATTAATCTCTCTTTGCAATAGCATGTCATAAAGAACCTGCTGGATCTTCCATTTCATAATATTTAGCACATTCTTACTAATCAAGGAATAGGTCTTTCGATCACTTAATAATTCTTTCATCCATTGGACATACATCATTGCATCCATTACCACTATGGCTCCTCCTTTGTCAGCAGGTTTAACCACAATATCATTCCTTTCTTTAAGCTCTTTAAATGCCTGATTTTCTTCTTTGGTTAGACTGAAAAACTGTTTCCCTTTTTGAGACATTCTTGTTCTCATTAACTCCTCTTCACAGGCACGAATAAAAGAATCCATGGCTGGGTGGTTGAGGGGAACAAATGTGCTTGGTTTCTTGAGCATAATATTACTTTTAATGGGACATTTATCATTTCCATCCCCAAAAATATACTTCAAAGTAAGATTCCTTCCAAACATTCTAAGGTCCAGTGCAAATTCATCATGTGTAGATTTGGTTGCAGGAATAAAGCTAAGACCTTTCTCTAACAGATCTATCTGAGAGTGAGTGAGCTGAATGTTCAAAATATTAACCACTAAAGAGTTTATTGTGTTTCTTTCCTTTTCTTTCTCTTTCTGCTTACAGATCTCCCCTCAAGAGACTTTGTTCATCATTAAAAAAAGGGAACTGCTCTGTGATGGTAACCTGTTGTGCTCCTCTCTTAGGTATTGTTCCTAGTGGATGACCATTGATACCAGTACTACTAAAAGGACTGGTATTGTTGACATTAATAATTGCATCTGAGTCATGTTCTTGTTTGATAACACAAGCATTTTCATTGGTGACAATACTCCCATTTGGGACTGTTCTGACTATAGGCTGTTGTTTGTCCATGTGATTGACTTGTGCACTAACCAAAAGATCTCAAGATCTATGGTTATTATTACTGGTGTGCAGAGGTGTACCTCTCTGCTCAGGATTTCTATCTTCTTTCCGTGGATGCTCATTGAAGTTTCTGACTTTAGGCCATTCAAATAAATGGCCTTTCTGTATACCATTAAAGTTTCTCATTAATTTCTGACTTTTAATGCCTTTTAGCTTAACTTCATATGCTATTAGCTTATCCTGTAAATTTTTTCATGAAGTTATTATCAGACAAATTCATACTTTCAAGTTCTTTTTGTTTCTCCTCTATCAAGATGCTCATTTCTTCTTCTTGAGGCTTGAAGAAGTCAACCAGCAGTTTCATATAACTGAAACTTCTCTGTATATTAATTGCTTGCCATTTGGCCAAAAGCTCAAGGTAGGTGTTTCCATAACTGGGCATACATCTAACCCTGAGACCTCTAGGAATAACCTGATGATGTAGGCAGGCTTCCATATGGAAACGTTGCCATTATAATCTCTTTAGCTTAAAGGCCGCACTTTCTCCAGGAAGAAGAGAGGCTTATTAATAATTTCAGCCAACGAGGTTATGGAAAGAGAAGTTTAGAACTAAACAAGACTAGAATTAATGACATACGAAAAAGAAAAGGCAAACCTTTTTATTCCTCTAAGGTCAGAGAAAGCGAAAGTACACCATCCCTAGCTATACCTAAAAGAACATCTAACTTAGGGGTCAATTTGACTTACACTATGGACCATGATAACGTATGCCAGGTGATCAGAAAGTTCTGGCCAATTCTAACTTCGGATAAAAAGTTAAAAGAAATTGTTGGAGATAACCCAAGTTTCCTTTTCAAAAATAAAAAGAATCCCAAAAGTATTTTATGCTCAAATGCTGGGATATGTAACAACTACGTACATAATAATTCATCAGGAACAAAGAAATGTGGCTTCTGCAAAGTCTGCAATGTAATCAATTGTAGCAACACATTTAAGCATCCGGTTACTAAACAGACATTTGTTTTTCATGGATTAGCTAATTGCCTAACCAGCAATATTGTTTACAAAGCTACCTGCACCTCCTGCACAGCATTTTATGTTGGAAAAACTAATATGAAGCTAAAGGAAAGAATTATCAAACATCAATCTGATATACGTAACAGAAAGGAAACAAATTATCTTTTCCTTCATTTACATGAGCATGAGGGACATAGCTTTGTTTTCATGGTCATTTCAAAGATACATTTTACTTCCAGAGGAGACCTGACCAATCTGACTGAGAGAGAGGAAGCCAAATGGATAATGCGGCTGAGGACAGATAATGCCCCTGGCCTTAATGGCTGTGTTCCCTTAAAACCTTTTTTTAAAAATAGATGAGCAATGACCTATGCTCACTTATGACCTGTTTTCATTGCCAGAAACCTTAGGTATACTGACTTAGGCTCTGATGTCCCAAAGAAACTGTTGAAATGAAATAAAAAGAAGTGCCCTAAATGACCATCTTTATTTTTATTTTTCACCTTTTTCTCTCAAATCCCGGCTTTTATGCAGAGCTTGTTCTTTTAACTAGAACCTACTGAAAAGATTTTACTAATATTCCTTCTGAAAATATGTCTGAGTCTGTCATAGAAACGTCAAACTGTCATGTTGTTTTCAACAAAGAGTTTTAAATAAAGAGTTTTAACTTCAAGCTGTGGAGGTGTGTACCAATGGACTAACTTGATTGGTTAACATTCAGCATTCACTGAGGTGTTTCATTGGATGATACCAACTTTTAAACACTGAACCCAGCTTACCTACTTGGATCTGAAGAAGGCTTGAAAAAGCTGAAAGCGCTTGTCCATTGTTTACATCAGAAGGGTTTTTCACTTTTATGTTCGTTTTTTTCAGTTTTTATGACATCCACATGTTTTAAAGCTGCGGAATTACAACGCCACTTGACTTTTATAACAGCAAAGCTCTATATTTCATATATTGTGGATTCAACATGGTAAAAGCCTGTTATTGAAGCTGTTGTTTTGAAGCTGTCTTTTCACCATTTTGGTTGTTTACCAAGTTTTGAATACTCAGATGAAATACTAATACCTGTGGTGCAAAGCTCTTCCAATATTTACATTATTCTTTAATCCTCTGATTTCATGTTGTCCTTTTCATTCTTCCTCACTAATGGGTTCAGATCTGATCTTCGGATCCCACTCGGCTGCATATACTAGATTTCAGATCCAGCTCTTGACCCCCTCCCTTTACCCATAATGCTCTACTCTATCCCCATTGTCTCAAATCTCATTTGCCACCATCGTGGTTAGACACAGGTTCCGCTCCCAAGCATAGCAAGCAGACTTTTCTTCTAACAGTTACCAATTATTGATATAACTTCTTAAAACTTGTTAGTTTTTTTCTTCTGTATCCACTCTCTTAGTGGTCACTGGCATTAGGATTTTCGAGTACCTTTTTCTTGACTCTCACCTTGCTCTTTGAGTGGTCCTCTTACCATTGTTGGTACCTTTTCCTTACCTTTTATGTATTTTCTTTGAATACCATAGCTGTTATATTTTCTCCCTTTCTGCCCTTTTCTTAGGTTGTTTTTTGGGGCAAAATGCCATGTTTTTGTTGGTATATTACCAAAAAAAAATGTTGGTATCATTATTCCTGTTGTGAATTTGTTTCTTCCTTTAACTCTGTGGTATTCTCCATTTGGTCATGTCAGAGAAACCACTGGATTTAAAAAATGCACTTCTTGTGGGCATAAGATCCCAAACTCAGATGCACACAAGAAGTACTTCTATTGTCTAGGACTGGATCATCTCAACACAGCCTGTTTCATTTGTGCTACTTTTAATCCTAGAGCGTTATCAGACAGGCTCATTCTTAAAGGAGTTACTTCCTGCTTCTTCTGTGACTTAACCTCCTCTGAAACATTCAAATCTGTTTCTTTGGATGTCAGGAAGAGATCTTCTCTGAAATCCTCAGGGCTTCCTCGGAGCAACTGGAGAAAATCAGAAAAATTTTGGATCCAACTTCCTCTGATCCAAAATCTCTTGGGCCTTTCTCAGATCCAAAGCCTTTATCAGATCCAAAGGATCAGCTCCTATTGTTTTATCTCCATTACCGTCTACTTCTTCTTTGGATTCTAAGTCCTTGGATCCAAGAATCAGTTCATTCCATAGAAGCCACACACCAGAGTATGCAGTAAAACTTGCCTCCCCTTCTCTGCCCACTCAGTTATTTCAGACCCGAAGAAACACTCTAGACCCACTTCCACAGCATTTTCTAGGTCTTTCAGTAGTCTGACAGAGGCAGATGTGGATAGGATGATGTGTAAATTCATCAAAGCTCAGATCCAGATGGGCGTTTTTCAAGCTCTGTCCCTACTAGATCAGTGAGTGCACCTATAAAGTCCATTGTTTCTCTCCCTCCAATCTGACCTGTGGTTTCAGAGTCCCAGGATCAAAGATCTCTGAGAGTTTCAGCTTTGGGTTTGTGATGATCTCCCTTACTGGCTCTGCTCCGATACCTTCAGATTGGAGTGGGTCCCGGAGCCAAGATGTCGGTGCTAGATCCTAGGGGTTAGGTTTGGCTCCAGTTTTGTTTGATCCATCCTTTCCTCTTGGAGTTTCGGTCCTGGACAGCTTGGATCCGAATTCCCCCTTGAGGCTCAGATCCAGCGGTGGCCCTGACCTACCTGCTTCTGAAGCTTTGGCTCGGTGGAAGGAGGAAAGGGTTCCCCTGGTCCCTTGGCATTCAATGTGGTAGAAAGGCCTTTCCCTCTTCATAGACAACCATCGCCTCATGTCTCATATCCTATCCCCTACCTCTCATTGACTCTGAGCTCTGAATCCATCAGACCTACTCCACAGGGACAGCCAGTTTCAGTTAACCTCTGGACAGTTCCACTAGAAGAACTCCCTCTCTCTTCTCATATCTCCCCTGAACATACCACAGAGGAGGTTTCTCAGTAGAGAACATGTAAGAGGAGACACATAGACTCCACATTGGAGTGTCTCACAGAAGACACTGATTTTGATGAGGGAGAAGGATCCCACAGATCACCACCTGATGACATTTCCTTTGGAGATGTTCTAGAAATTCTTAAGCAGAAAGGTGGCTTGTCATCCCAAACTCCTTCTTCTGAGGAATCAGTGTTTCTGTAGACTTTTTATCCTGGACCATCTATGTCTTGGGTGACCCTGTCCCTGGTCGATGAACTTATTGACCTGGTTTCCAACTGGACATGGAAGGAGCTGGACACTGTCAAGCCCATACCCAAATGCCCAGACAAATTTTTAACTCTCCCTTCGGACTGCCCTCACTGGAGCAAAGGAGTCTCAATTGATTCTACAGTGCTGGTGGCAGCCACTAAGAAAGATTTAGCAGAGCAAAGCTCTTCTGTCCATCTACTGAACATTGAGTCCAAAGCGTTGGACAGATTTGGAAAGCAAGTGCTTGCCTCAACCACCTTCACTCTGAGGTCACTCAACAATTTAGCACATTTTACTAAGCTGCAGAGAGATCTGACTAAAGAACTATCAAATTCTCTCTCTGAGTCCATGTCTACTGAGGACTTCAAATGGATGTCCTCTCAGCTGGCCACCCTTTTTTCTATTTCAAATGCCTCACTAAGGCTAATCTCTCATACAGCTAAAGATACCTCATGAGCTGCTGGTTCAGGTATCATCATAAGGAGAAATGTGTAGATGCAGCTATGCGATTTTGCAGAACCCTTTAAGATGTCTTTTATTAATGCCCCTTTTGATGGCAGTTCCTTGTTTGGGCCATATGTTAAAGATACACTTATCAGCAGTGAAAAGGATGGAGAAACCCTGTCTGCTGTAGGAATCAAGTTTTCTACCCCCAAAGGACCTTCTCCTGAAACCAGAGAGGTGGTAAGAAGATATGTTCCATACTTCTCAAGGGCCCTTTCCAGGATTCTTGGAGAGACACTTCCTCCCAAGGCAGAGGAGGACACTTTAAATGCAGACATTGCCCCTTGAGGCAAAGGATGCCTGAAGAACCAGGACTTTAGGGATTCCTTTTCAGACAGGCACTGTCAGTCCTCTTGAGGTGCTGCCCATCTGTCTATGCTGGAGGCAGTCAGTGGTCATTTCTCTTTGCACCTAAACACCTGGATAATTATCACAAAATATTTATGGGTGCTAAGAATAATATCCCTAGGTTACTATATATCCTTTTCCCTTCTTCCTCCGTGTCACAGGAAGAAACTTCCTGATGTTCCACCTAGTCAGAGGAAGGAAGCAGCACAAGAAATACAAAATCTGCTAGAAAAGAGTCTTCCAGAATGTTCCACCTGACCAGACGGTGTTCAGAACCTACTCACACTTCATTTTAGTGCCAAAGAAAACAGGAGACCTCAGACCAATTTTGGATCTAAGTGGTTTGAATCAGTTTGTGAAGAAGGTAAACTTCTGAATGGTCAAGATTCAGTCCATCCTGCCCTTTCTACACAAGGACAACTGGATGTGCTCCATAGACCTTCAGGGCATGTACTACCACAGACAATTCTGGAGGTATCTTCACTTTTGGTAGGAGCCAATCATTACCAATTCAGGGCTCTACCCTTTGGACTCACCACAGCCCCCTGGGGGTAGTAGCAGTTCACTTGAGACTCAAGCGATTCCAGGTGTTTCCATATCTATACGATTGGCTCCTCACTGCCCCCTGCAGGCATCATCTCCAACAAGCCAGGGACTATATGCTCCCGATTTGCAACACCTAGGGTATTTCAATCAATCTTGCCAAATCTCAGCTTGCTCTAGTTCAGAGCCTGGAATTCATTGGAACACTTCCAAATACTACAACTCAGGTGGCATCTTTACCTCTCCACCGCATTGCTTCTTTAAGACATCAAGTACAAGATATTCTCTCTCATCCTTCTGCCCCAGTAAAGTTAGTGCTACAAGCACTGGGGCTGATATCAACTGCCATAGTATGGCTTCCCTTTGCTTGCTTCTTTATGCCAATTCTCCAATGGTCCTTAGCTGTAGAGTGGTCCCTTCTGCATCAGCCCCTGTCCTTTCATATAAAACTCACCCCAATCTGTATACGCCACATTAATTGGTGGATTCAGTCTGGTGATCTCTTTCTGGACGGACCCCATGTTCTTTTGAGTCCAGTTGCCACAGTGACCATGGATGCCTCCCAACTGGGGTGGGGGGGCATTTCATGGGAAAGACAGTCCAAGGCATGTGCTCCCCTCAAGAGAAAAACTTACATATCAATGTTCTGGACATGAGAGCAGCCCTTTTAGTGTTGCAAGCTTTGGAAGACTCTCTCCCTCTGTGGGCTATTGCAGTTCAGGTGGACATTAGTAGTCTGTTACATCAACAAGCAAGGAGGAACCCAATCTTATCCCTTGTGCAGAGAGGCCATGAGCGATCTCTTCAGACCACTTTCTAATTGTGATGCACATTCTGAGGAAAACCAGCATGCTGGCAGACAAACTGAGCAGATCTGTTCTGACGCTTCATGAGTGGTCTCTCAACCAGTCAGTAGCAAATATGATCTTCAGGCATTGGGGTCAACTTTGCTGTGACCTATCTGCCTCCACCTCAACAACAAGTGCAGCAAGTACTTCACTCTGATCCCCCCTCAGGGGGAGTCACCAAGACATGCTCTGCTTCACACTTGACCTTCCGGTCTCCTTTATGCCTACCCTCATCTTCCCCTAATTCCAAAGTTTTTACAGAAAGAAAGCAGGTTGAAGAGCTCTGTAATCCTCATTGCCCCTTTCTGGCCCCAACAAGTTTGGTTCCCCTTCCTATGGTCTCATCTTTGTTATCCTCCACGGAAGTCTGGTCAGGATCTCCTATCTCACCCATCGGGGATTCAACATCCCAGCCTTCTAGCTCTCAGGTTAACTGCATGGTTTCTCCTCTTCCAGTAATACTCAGACAGTCCAGACTTTCTTTCCCTGTTCATGACATTATTTTGGCATCACAAAAAACTTCCACCAAGAAAGTGTATGGGATCAAATGGAAAAGGTTTCTCTGTAGGGCTGTAACCAAAACATCGATCCCCTTTCGGCCCCCACTTCTGCAGTTCTCCTTCTTCTCACAATCCTCTTTAATCAAGGAGCCAGTTTGTCTACAATTATACTTTAGTTGGCAGCAATCTCTAATTTCCATTCAGGAAATAAATCTTTTTCCCTGGATTTCTCTAGATTATGTAAAGCTTTTATGAAGGGCATTTTTCTCCTCAAACCTCCAGTAAAGGATCCCTCATGACCTTGGGACCTTAAGGTGGTTCTTCAGGGTTTAACTGAGAAACCCTTTGAAACATCAGACACGTGTGAAATTGCCAAGGCCTCCCTGAGATCATGCAACTCATTCCTTGGCTACTTCATTAGCCTTTTGGTCAAGGACTTCTGTTGAAGAAATTTGTGCAGCAACCACATGGTCCGAATCTCATACCTTTATTTCACACTACAAATTGGACATCATATCCAGAAATAGAGCCTCCTATGTTTCGGCAGTGCTCTGGAATATACGTTCATGATGGTAACCTAAGGTTTATGTAGCTGGGGAATCTGTACCATTAGTGAGGAAGAATGAAAAGGACAACAGATTTATAAGTTATGTACTCACCATAACTAGGCGTCTGTGTTGTCCATTTTCATTCTTCCTCACCTTCCCTCCCATCCGTCCCCCATCTTTCATTTTTTGCTTCTGGATTAACCTATTTGATTGTGTTTGGAACCTACTGTTTCAGGTTTGAGCCCTGTCATTTCTGTCTATTCTATTTTTCTATTGAAAAACTGGAAGATGAGGCAGCAAACACGATCTGAGGAAGTGGAGATGGAGTAGAGCATTATGGGTAGAGGGAGGAGCTTGAGAGATGGATCCAAAATCTAGTATATGACGCCAAGCTGGATCTGAGGATCGGATCCTAACCCATTAGTGAGGGAGAATGAAAATGGACAACACAGATGCCGGAGTATGGTGAGTACATAACTTATAATTCCTCCTCCATATGTGTTATCTTGTTTAAACTGACCAAAGTTTCAACTGGATAACACAAGCTTCAGGTTCTTAAGACATAAAAAAAAGTGTAAAAAGTGTTGTGTGTAGAGAAGCAATCGCCTATGTATTCCTTTACTCATTTATACTAATATCGCTAATATCACAATTGTATGGCTGTAGAAAACACTTGAAAAGACCCCATACAATAATTTGCTGCAAGCATGCAACTATAAACTACAGTGGCGGTGATCTGTAATAGGAAAAATGACTAAGTTGTTTAACTTCAGAGGCCTAAGCATGACAATCCTAAACATCTTCCACTTTACACTATAGAGAGTGTAAGCAAATGAAAAACAAATACAGCCTTTCACATAAATTCTTGTCATTGTAATTTATGGGTTTGTCAAGAATTTCATATCTGTCTATCTACACACACACACACACACACACACACACACACACATACACACACACACACACACACACACATCACACATATGGGCATGCGCAGGCACACACACACACACACACACACACACACACACACACACACACACACACACACACACACTCACACACACGCCACACATGCCACATGCACACACGCAGGCACACACACACACACACACACACACACACACACACACACACACACACACACACACACACACACACACACACACACACACACACACACACACGTATATATATATTTATTCCCCGATATTTAACTCTTTCTTACCTTCCCATCCTCTTTTCTCCTGTTTCACCCCTACACATTATGTTCTGTTCCCTAGAGGTTTTCTTCCTAAATACCTTCCATATTTATCAGCTTCTGTGAGGATGGCCTCATAAATATGACAAATTCTTCCTTGTACTTTATACTTATTAGCAAAAAGGCTGAAGTAGGTCCAGCCATCTGTCTATAGTTTCTTTCATCCAACTTTTTTTTCTTACCCTTCTCACCAAGACCCAGATCACTATTAGAAATTAACCTAGTAATATGGGAAATTCCTTCTTCATCCACCCCTCAATCATAACTTGTGGAATGCCCTTCTGACTGCATAATAGAGGTTCAGGGAATACAACTGTGATACTCAGAATGGCTGTGCAAGTTCTAACACCTTTGACATTTAAACAAGAATGAACAAAAAGATAAATTCTGAAATGTATTGTTATATCTCTAAAAAAACTTTCAGTAGGATTTGACCCCTTCATCCCCTGATGGAGGACGTTGAGCCCCCCCCCCCAAAACTTCTACTCCTTCCTTACTTATACTATTTTCAAGACTACTGTAACTCGGAGTAAGGGTACTGTTCAAAGATTCCCCAGTTTTGGACTTAATGTATCTTCTCCCAATTTGCACTTTAGCTTCTAATATTGTGAGTATCACATTCACAGCTGTCAATGGGAACCCATTCAACAAGTCAAACAGAAAACTGCAGTGTTATCTAAGGACAGCGAATGCAGAAACTTATTATAATTACATGAAGTCCCCCCTGTACCCCAAACATTGGAGCCAATGCCCACCCATTCCCCTGATATCTATACAGAAGATATACATAAACCCTGAAACTGCTTTTTCATTGGACTAACAGGAATTATTTGAGATACCACAGTCTTGGACTCTGTATATATAAACCACAATCACATTTTCTCCCACAATGTTTGGCACACTACAGTTCTGCTCTTCGTGCATATGATTTTTGGCTTCAAAACAAACTTTCTGCAACTGACATACTAATGGGGTCTTTCCAAGGCTTTACTAAAAAGGCAAATAACACAGCTTTCCCTGAGCATGTGTACCTCAGCTTCCCAGAGTTCCATGCCTCTGTTTTGACTGATGCCTACATCACTTGGTGATATTATAACTGTCTGTATATATTCTCCTTTCTCTTCATTTGTCATATGCCAGAACATGTCTGCTGTTGCTTGTTTAATGAAATAACCTGTCCTTTATAATATTTTACAAATAGGGTTCCTATGCTTTGAATGTTGAACTTAGCTGTGTGGTTTACTGAGGTCACAGTTAACTAGTGCCCTTATTAATTAACGTTGTTTGTATGGGTGAGTTGTATGAAGTGATGCCCGTCCTTCCTTGTACTGTTTTCCAGAGTGAGCGAGCAAGGGGTACAGTAACTTAGAGAGCCCACCTTGTCACCAAATTCATGTCATCAAGAAAGTAGTAAGCAAAAGAAATTAATTCTGAAAAAAGAAAGTCTACTACTATGGTATTCTATTTATGAACTCTAACACGTCATCTATTGCAGCTTAAACAAATGACAACAGACTACTGCTGTGGTATGAACCAAGGGAGGAGTTCTATTTGTGTCTCAGTCTTATCAAATGTGAGTTAGGTTTGAATTAGATAAATAAAACCTGCATTGTGAGCGGAACATGTAAAATGAAACATAATGCGACTACTGACCATCCACACTACAGATGTCCGTCTGGCTGACAATTCCGGTGTCATTTTCTTTATCAGCAGGCCACTGGTAAATGAACAGACTTGTATGTGAGGATCCAGCATCAAACACCATCCCATACTGCAAATGATCCAGAAGAGATATGTTAAATCTCAAAGGAGAAAATGGTTTCTGGGTAATCACAACAAAAGTTCCATGTCTTCATTGCTCTGCTTAAGAAATACATTGTGAAATTATGTCATCTGCTGTGTTACACAATTTTATTGTACTGGGCAGAGCAAATGCAACTTCCCAGATCTAAGATATATGTCAGCTAACAGATTAATTTATCGATAAAACAGTTATATGAATTATGAAACCTCAAAGAAGAACCCTTTTTAAGCAATAGAAGAACAGCAGGTATGTATTAATGCATTAAATCAGTATGCTGAAATGGCAGAAATAATATTATTCAGAAGTTTATTATGGCTTAATAGAACATAATGCACAGAATTCTGTTTCCTGAACATTTCTGTTCAAAGCAAACAAAATCACATAAAACATGTGTTTACAGCAGACAGAGGTGCCTAAACTCCATTAACTGCATAGTCTAGGTTTGATAACTTTGCACCTCAGGATAGAGTCATACTATCACTTTGGTGAAGGGATTCCATCATTTAATTTCACCAAGGCAAAACAGCATGCCCAACACACTAGTCATAGGTGACTTGATAGTGAGGTACACTGATGTCCCACTCACTAGGTTGAATAAGGAGAAAGTAACAGTCAGCTGTCTGTCAGGTGCCAGGATCCGACACATAACTCATGCACTCAGGTTGCTCAACAACAGGTACAAATATGACTCTGTCATTGTACATGTGGGTGTGAATGACCTGAGAAATACCTCCCTGGACTACATGAAAAGAGACATGGCGGAGCTCTCAGATTATGTAGCCCAGGTGGGTATGACCCTAGCCCTGAGAAGCATCCTACCATCACCCAGAATGATACCACAGTACAAGCAGAAAATAATCATGATTGATTTCAACAACTGGCTAAGTTTCTGGTGTCATTCTAAGGGGATTCAGTATCTGTCTGTCTGGGATGACATAGGTTCATAGGTTCATAGGTAGGTACTAGGCTATTGGCCCTAGGGCCTATATAAGCCTATCCAAAAAGGTACCCTGGCTTTTGCCATACAAGAAAATTATTTACCTGATTGACAGACCTCGATGCTTTGCCAGAGATGGCCTGCATCTGTCACCCCTGGGCTTCCAGATACTGGCCAGGGCTCTTGCCACCCCTATAGTGCCTTTTTTAGGTGGTGTTCCAAAGACCAAATTACCACCTTAACAGCTGTAAACAAATGCAATCTGAGGGTCATGTTGCTCAATGCTAAAAGTTTAAATCTCAAAATGCACTCACTCAAGGCACTCCTTAAAATGGAGAACATCGACATTTGTGCTGTAACAGAGACCTGGTTCAAGGCAGCAGAAAGCACTCCTGCACTACCAGGCTATAACTCATTCCATACCTTTTGGCCCTAGAACTTAGACTGAAGCTCCAAAGGTGGTGGTGTCTCCATATTCATAAAGGATGCGCACACCTCCAGACTGGTAGCCCAACATAATGCATCAGAGATACCTCAGGTGCAGCTAACATTGGGTAAGACAGTGATTCAGGTTGTAGCCTACTATCGGTCCCCAACCATGTCCCAAGACTCGCACTCCACATTCCTAAACACCCTGGAGAATATTAGGGTCCAACCTAACACTCTCTTTCTAGATGACTTCAACTACCCCTCCATTAAATTGGTAAACTACTCATGTACCAATACACTTGCCCAGCGTTTCCAGGAGTTCATTAATTCCAATGCCCTGGACCAGCTCATTCTTACCCTCACTATAGGTAGCAACATCCTTGACCTGGTCATTGCTAACATGGGCGACTGTTGCTCTACACCAAGAGTCAGCTTCTCTCTGGTTAAATCCGACCACAAACTAATCACCTTGGAAATCCATATCCCTCCCAGCCCCCCCAGCAAAGGTAGCCACCATGAAAAACTTCTCCAAAGCTAACTTTGCGATCCTAAAAACAGAGGTGGCTAACTTCACGGCATCCATGCAAATGGACAATAGTTGCATGACTGCAGAATCATACATGAATGCACTGTATGAACACGTACACAAATGCATGGATCTTGCCATACCCAATAGAACCAAGACACTCTGCTCCAAAAAAAGGAGGCCAACCTGGTGGTCCTCTGCCATAAACAAACTCTACAACAGAAGGAGGAAACTGATGCAGAATAAGGTGAAGTGTCAAGACTGGAAAAACTCCCTTATCTGCCTCAACAAAAAGTTGAGATCCCTCATCAAATCCTCTAAAGCTAGGTATGAAAACAGAATTGCAGCAGATGGTAAAGACAACTACAAGGCCTTCTACAGTTATGTAAAGAATCCCCACGGCAATACCCAGATTTGCTCTGAGCTACTGCACAATGGTACCTCTTATACCGAGCCAACAGATATTGCCAGTATACTGATTCAATGCCAACTTTACCCCCCCCCCCAAGGACCAATCACAATACCAGTAGATTGCCAGGCACCCAGTATTACTGCTGCACAGGTCAAAACAGCACTGTCCAAGGCCAAGAATAAAGCTTCTATGGGACCTGATGATATCCCTGGTTGTGTTTTACATGAACTACAGAGTGAACTGGCACCTGACAAGTGTGCTCTGTTCAATCACAGCCTCACCTCAGGCTTTGTCTCTGTTTAATGGTGCTCTGCTACAGTTATCCCTCTCCACAAAGGAGGAGCGATTACAGACCCTGGGAACTATTGCCTCATTAGCCTGATGAGTCTGATATGCAAAGCTATGGAACGCATCATCATGGACCTAATAAACAAGGATATAGGGAATCTCCAAACACTGGATTGCACGCAGTTTGGTTTTGTGAAGGGTAGATCATGCCTGCTCAACTTGGTCGACTTCTTTGAGTCAGTCACCAGAGCTGTGGATGAAGGTAAGGAAGTTCATACAGCCTTCCTTGATCTGGCCAAGGCTTTTGATACCATTCCCCACTCAGGAATCATAGAAAAACTCACTAAGCTTGGCATCAACCCCTATATCACCAGGTGGGTTGCAAACTGGCTCACAGACAGAACCCACAGTGTGAAAGTAGCTGACTCCAAGTCAGACTGCTGATTATTCAAGAGTGGAGTCCCACAGGGTTCGGTCCAGGGTCCTCTCCTGTTTGGTATCTACTTCTCTGAAGTCCAGGCCAACACGAAGAGACTCTGGCTGACAAAGTTCGCAGATGATTGCAAGTTGGGAGCTATTATTAATTCCCTAAGTGATGTTGCCATCCTACAGAATGGCCTCACTGTGACCAATGACTGGTGTCAGAACCATGGGTTTAAGCTCAATGCCAAAAAATGTGTCATCATCCCCTTTGGGAAAAACCTGGTTCCCATGAATTACCACCTTGATGGTAATCCACTGAATACAGAAGACGTTATAAGAGATCTGGGAACACAGGTTGACAGCTACCTCTCTTTTGATCACCACATTGCCACTGTGGTCAGAAAGTCCTTATATGTGGCACATCACATTACTAAGGGTTTTGCATCCAGGAAGAAAGAGGTCATCGACTCCCTCTACTCTTCCCTCATTAGGCCAGTCATCGAATGCAATGCCCCATTTGGCATGTAGCTCACTAGACACCTGCAACAACTGGAGAGGCCACAAAAGTACCTCACAAAGAGGATCCTAGGCCTTAAACATTTGTCCTATATGGACAGACTCAAAAAAACTACAATTATTCTCTGTCTCATATCACTTACTTAGAGGTGATCTCTGCTTGACTTACAAAGCCATGTCTGACCCAGCTCTGTTAGAAATGCTACATCTAAAGAAATCCCAATCCCTCCGCACCACATGCTCCAGAGACCTCAACCTCATTACCACAATTAACAGAACATGCTGGAGGGACAGGTTCACCTTGGTGAACCTCTTCAAGAGAATTCTTGATGAGTGGATGGGAAACAGAAAATTCACCCCGGGGATAACTACAGTGGCTCTACTCGACAGACGTACTGGAAACTAAGGTCAGGAGGCAATATGCCAGGGTAATTCTATGGCTAGGCTTGTAAAAGCCCCAGGGCCATTAGCCTAGTATACACCTATGAACCTGTGAACCTATATGCAGCTCAGGAACAGGTTCAAAGTATTGTTAGTTTCAATACCATATGGCTTCTGGTTTTCTTTTTCTTTTTTTTTCTTCCTGCAGCTGACCATTAACTACCACCATCTTCTCTGCCTTAACCTCACCCAGGCTCAACTTGACCCCAGTTAGGGGCCAGTGAGAAGATTGAGGACTCCAGTGCAACATAATAGTGCTTGTTGTCCTAGCTCCTACCCCTGGTGGCGGCCTTGCCAGGTCTGTGATTGCTCCTCTTGAGAAGTGCATGCGCAGCCTCCTGGCTAAGCATCTCACAACTTATGCACCACAGAGCTGGCCAGGCTCATATGCTGTATATAGTAGAGAGCCTAGGGTGCCTCCCTTCCCCAGGACGGGCATGCTGATGTCATCTATTTATTCCCATCCTTCCCATATTGTCACTCCTGCGCCAGTGCTGCTAAATGATTCCAAGTTGTCTGGTCATCTGCAGCAGGGTACAAGCTTTATCCCTCTGCTCCATGGAATGTTCATGGCTCCTCTATTTCATGTACAATACACAGCTTAGGTAGAGATTGCAGGAGGAATTGAGCTGTTAGCTGTATGTCTGCCAGCTTTACAGTGCAGAGAAAATATCAAATGTAAAGAAAGAAACAGCTTACTGTATTTATTAAAATAGCTGACATTCATACACAGCTGACATTCATGCACACAGTAGCACTATTAGAATGTACAAGGATTTAAGCTTTGGTAAAATGCAAAACCTCTTAACTCCTGACACAGTAGTGCTTTTGTCCATACAGAACAGCAATTTAAATGCATAAAGAACAGAGGCCAAAAAGAGAGCAGCAAACACGTTAATCCTTTCGCATAACTTGTTAAACTTGTGTCATCTGGGTGTCTGTGTTTGCTGATGTAACTATGAACTTTTACAAAAAATAATAACCTTTTAAAGCTGTTTCTTTTCCAGAATGGAATATTGAAAGTGTGCCATTATATAATTCTCAGAAATTTGTAATAAATGCCTAGGAATGGGGTTTAACCAGGATTTGTTTTCTTTTCTTAAAGCTGTATACCATTTTCCAGATTGTCGACTCTAGACAAGTGGGGAGTTAGATGAAGAATGTAAAGGTTAAGGGGTACAAACAGACTACCATAAAAGTCAGAGGAAACAGTTATCTGTTTCAACCCAATCACAGGCTTTGTTTCAACCAAATCACAGGCTTTCCTGAAAAGGTCTGAGTATTGTGTCTGTCATTGGGTACTTCTTGAAGAAATGCATTCTATTTAACTGGATCAAATGTCTTTGAACCAAATCTCACCACATATACGATCTGTTATAGCCTGTTGCTGAAAAACAAATTAATAGAAGACGTGCAAAACAGCAGTTCAAGGAAAGTTCAAGGAAACTAATGTACCTGCTGTAGCCAGACTGTTGGCATAAAGGGGTAAAGCCCTGAGTACAAATGAGATGACCCAGTTAGAGGCCTAGGCATCTGAGTGTGCTGGTAGGGAGGAATGAGATGCCCATTCTGAAGGAGGGACTGTGCCAAACATCATTCATATGGAGCTGTGGCAGAGCCAGTGCTTGTAGAGATGTCATTGGGTTGGGGTTGGGAGGGCAGGATAGATATGACCACCAAGTGGAAAACACACACACACACACACACACACACACACACACACACACACACACACACACACACACACACACACACACACACACTACTCCTGATTGCCCGTCCAGTCTGATGATGTTAGCACACATGGGTTAACACTTAGGAAGAAAATCCAACTGGGCTACAGTATGATGACTCTCCTGGGCACAAGGGGATTCTGAGCCAATATGGCCAAGAGGCCTTCTCATCCTGGTGGAACCCCCCCCCCCCCCAGTGACAGGTTACACCTGGAATCCCACAGAGAAATGTCAGCAGGAAGAAGGGGAAATCTGAACTCAATGGTAAAGTGGCACTAACTAACTAACTAACTAACTAACTAACAAGAATGGCAGAATAACCTCTTCCATGATGCAGCTCTTTTGCCACATTTCTGACACTCTTGTTACAATGTAACAAGTGAATAGTGGTGATTCCCCTTTTTTTAATACACACTTCATTGATGATGCCCGTAATGGACTGTAATAACATTTAAGAGTCGACACTGGTCATAATGAATGACAATTTGAAGCTGTATGATAGCTGAGAATACACTTTTCTCTTTTAAACCTTCTAACAAGCAGCCAAAAGAAAATATAAAAGGCTACAATGAGCAGAATTTTGATTAAGTTTTAAATTATTAAACAAAGAAATTACTAAATAAATTGCAGGTATAGGAAATCAACTGTCTTCTAATATTAAGGCTAAAGGTAATGAATAAATTACAAGTGCTGAAGTCAACTGTACCAGGTTTTCTTTTGTTTCATGGTATTTATTTTACCTGGTAAGTGGTGTGTATTTGTGTGCGTGTGCGCGCGTGTGTGTGTGTGTGTGTGTGTGTGTGTGTGTGTGTGTGTGTGTGTGTGTGTGTGTGTGTAGCTTGTTCCTTTTGGTGAATATTGGTTAATCTATAAATATTAATGTTGGGTTATTATCAGTGAATGCAGTCATGCAAGCCTTAGAGGACAGAGGATATACTCCTAGTACCAAGCTTGTAATGTCTAAAGTGGATCAGACTTCTGCCCTCGTTCTGTCTTACAGTTGACAATGCTTGACTACAACCCACTCAAACAAATAATAAAGAATATTGTTTTAATTTTTAATTTTATACTTTGTTGATGGGGTTATTCCCACTTGCCAACAGCCAGTTTTCCAAGGGATTCAAAGTGGTACCCTTAATGTTTAGGGGAAATTTGGGCAGGACATGAAGGAACTTCCTCTATTCAGCAGGTGGTGCTGTTGTGTTTCCTGCTAGAGGAATGTCTGAGAACATAGTGGTGAAGGCTAGAGGGACTGCTTAATTTTACAGACCTTTACCTGTGAATACCGAGAAAAGTATGGCTGTTTTTGCTTTACAAACTGAAATAATGATTGCGGATATTGTAGTTCAGTCTGTTCACAGTAATGAGGTATAAAGTGGAAGCCTTAGTGATTTGGAGTTGTTGGAAACACTGAATACTGCAGATGTTCGTGATAAGAGTGACAAAGGAAAATCTTGACCTAAAAGCTACTTCTTTTGGCAATCAAGACGTGTTTAATTTGCAGACTGACAGTGCTGTTGTTTCCTCCCTCACAACTGGTCCTCCTATTTGTTCTGCTTTTTTTACTTTTCAGTTTTTTACTGGTGATATAACATTCGGGTATTATAGTGCTTTCAAGAGGCTGCATTTTTAGGGCAACACTGAGGCATTAGTGGATTGCCAAAGTCCGCATGCTGTGGTGTTGCACTTCTCCAAAAAAACAGGTATTGTGACTCCTAGAGCTTTTGTTTAGGATTTTGTAATTAAACTCTTTTTTTTTTTTTGCTCAGCTAATATTAAGTCTCTTATTCACCTTAGAAACAAATGTTATTTTGCATGTGTCATTTATGTTGGCTGGATTTGTAGAATACTGTTCTTAATATGCTTGAATCCAAACAAATTGTATTGCCTTGGAGTGGCTACATGGTTTTGAGCATTACTGTAATAGGAAGAGTTAGTTGTCGGCATCTTTTTGCACAAGCATCTTACATAGAAAAAAATGTGCTTCTTCTTAAATTAACAATGTTCAAAGGTGTTTGACATTCTTCCAGTAAGAGACTTGAGATTGTAGAGTGAGAGATTGGAAGCTTGGGTTGAATTAAAAGTGCATTTTGGTAAATTGTTTATTTCAATTTTGTAGTGATCATGCATGGTTTTAGGGGAATATTCTGTGCATCCCCAAAGTTTTTTTTCCCATGGAGGACAATCATTTTGAAAAATGAAAATGATTGCAATGTGGAGGGTGGGGGCATATGTAAGGCAACCGTGTGCCTCTTTATTGACATTATAAAAGTGCATCATATTTTTAATTTCTTTCTCATTATTTTTGTATCAGCACAGACAAAACCTCTTGCTTAAGTGAAAGCAACAGATGAGTGCTTAACAGCAGAGGTACAGGGTTCAGCCTCTCCCTCCCCCATCCATAGCCATAGTGTCTTTATGTCTCCTCCCATGTATTACCAGAGGGTTATTAGGGTCTTATCAAGTGCTGTCTTGGATTACACTTGAACAGAGCAAGTTTCTTCTGTTACTTTCTGATGCAGAAGGTCATGTTGAGGGTGGTGGTCTCATCGAAGCTTCCTTGAGTAAATTAAGTAATCCAAGAAATGGAAGGGGACTTCATAACCTGCCAAATAACCTTAAAAGTGAGGATTATCCATATAAGTATTTATTATTTGAATGATAACAGCATACACTTTTATTTAAGCATGTGGTTAAAAAGTAAAGTGGGCCCTTCTTTCATATGTGTTTTGCTGTGTCTTTTGTATGTCCGTCTTCAGGAAGATATTCAACTGAATGAGCATTGTCACCTCACAGCAAGAGGTTCTCTGGTTCGATTCTCAGCTAGAGTGCCTTCACTGTGGAGTCTGCATGTCCTCCCCATGGTTGAGTGATGTTTAAAGACATGCAGGTAGGTGCGTGCATGAATGAGTGTGCCTTCTTTGAAGGTTGAGTATCGGGCTGGCACCTCGGCACTGTAAAAATCCACTACCAATCATTAGCAGACCAGAGTTCCACTGTGGTGGCCCCTGACCGGGAAAAGCTGAAATACATTAGTTTTAGATGTCACTACTTTGAGGGGTGTCCCATTTCTGGATCTATGGGATAAGTGTTCTGGGATTGTTATGGACTTCCCATCTGGCACTGGACACTCCTTGACAAAACTGTTATTCAGCCTGAGAGATGTACAATGTTAGATTTTTCCTGTTCACAGCAAGTATTTTCTTTTATGCCTCCCACCACTAACACTATGGACAGAAAAATATTTTTAGACAAGTTATGCTTATTTTTGTTGGTTGATGTGAAGATTATTTGGGTGGGAGATTCAACAAGAATTTCAGATGTTATACTAGGGGAACTTTTTGTGATTTAAAGGCACGGTGAAAAAAAAATGTATGGGCTGGCACAGTTTCAGTTGGGTGAATCCACCCTTTCACTTTTTCTCTGTTTTCTAGTAGGTTTGAGATTTACCTTTTCTTTGTATTCTGCTTAACTGGTTGAATTTTCTTCTATGCTGCAGTCCAAATTTTCTGTTCATGTCGTTATTCAAAGTTCATTTAGTTTTCAGACCATCTTATTTATTTTTGGTATTCTTCTTCTGAATGATAGTGTAGTGATGTATTCTTTGTCTGAAGGGGAGTGTAGTGATGTGGTCTCTTATGGGAGTGTAGTGTTGTGGTCTCTTATGGGAGTGTAGTGTTGTGGTCTCTTATGGGAGTGTAGTGTTGTGGTCTCTTATGGGAGTGTAGTGTTGTGGTCTCTTATGGGGGTGTAGTGTGTTGTGGTCTCTTTTGGCGGTGTAGTGTGTTGTGGTCTCTTTTGGCGGTGTAGTGTGTTGTGGTCTCTTTTGGCAGTGCAGTGTGTTGTGGTCTCTTGGCGGTGTAGTGTGCTGTGGTCTCTTGGCGGTGTAGTGTGTTGTGGTCTCTTTTGGCGGTGTAGTGTGTTGTGGTCTCTTTTTGCAGTGTAGTGTGTTGTGGTCTCTTTTTGCAGTGTAGTGTGTTGTGGTCTCTTTTTGCAGTGTAGTGTGTTGTGGTCTCTTTTGGCGGTGTAGTGTGTTGTGGTCTCTTTTGGCGGTGTAGTGTGTTGTGGTCTCTTATGAGAGCATAGTGATGTGTTCTTTATGGGAGCATAGTAGGCCTTGTTTCTTAAAGAGCCTGCAGCTTAGCGGGAGGCCATATTGATTTCCATATTTGTTATACCAGTGGGACTAGATAATGATTTGTTTCGAAGGTGGACGTTTTGTATTATTGACTCTTCTTAACAGTAATAGAAAATGCGATTATGCTGTGTTATTGATATTTTTAACAAAATTTACATTTCAGAATGCCTGTTGTGGCACAAATTGCTGAAACGTTCTCACTAGCTTAACTTGATGAAAACAATTTTTTTTTATGGAAGCAGTATTTTGTGGATAGGGGTACATGCAACACTTTTAGGCAAGGTCCATAAGTAGGAATAGCTGGTCACGCATGGTCTATGTCATGCATATGTGTCTGTTGTTACTACTCAAGAAAGTATCGTATATACTGTTCACTGTTTTATGGTTTCAGCTTATGTAGCTGCAACAACTGGTGAGGACCCTACTGTTTTTACTTGGATGTCGTCTTTGCCTCTGAGATTTGTAGAGCTATGGAAAAGGATTTCAAATGTCCTGAGATAGACTTGGCTTTACAGAAAGCTAGTGCTCTCAGTTCCTGTGGTTTAGTTGGCATAGGTTGTGACTCCTATAAATCTTTAGATCAGGGCATGAGACAGTTGCTGCTGTCTGTGTTTTAATAAGTGCTATCACACTGGGTTATCTGACACGGACATTTTGAATACTGTCATCAAAAAACACATAGAAAGACAAGAACAAATAGAAAAACATCTTATTATATTGCATGGGATAATTTACAAAATTTGTTAAAAAAAATTTTAATTTCAATAGCATGGTATTTTAGTTTAATTAATTGATCTGATTGTAGTGGATATCTTTGTAAATACTTTAGTTGTTTTGTTGAATATTATAATAATACCTATTTTTAATTACTTGTATAAAATTGTTATGATATTTCTCTTATATGTTAAAACAATAAACCTGTTTTGAAAAAAAAAACACATAGAAAAAGGGATACAAGTTACAGGCCTGTACCTTTGTGTCTGGTTACTTACAAGCTTATAGCAAAAATAATGCAACCTCACTACCTGCATCTTCTTGGTAGGTCACGATGCTTATGGGATACCATGCTGTCCTGTCTGCTGTTATTTTATTGTACTGTGAAAACTAGCTGATATAATTATGGATACAAATGCCTCTTGGGTACTCTTAGACTGTGATGTTGCATAGGCTTTTGACTCATTCTGTGAACACTTTTTATGCCTTACAGGTTTGGGACTTGTTTACATAATTTTTTGTGTACTGCTTATGAAAACAGTAGACTGTGTCCCCCCTTATTAACTGGCATGTTGGCCATGGTGTACTGATCCAGCAGGGTATAAAAGCAGGGCTGTTCACTCAGTGGTTTTGTTTTTATTTGGCTTCAGTGGTGTTGTATGGTTTGTTCATCAGAGTTTGAAAGAAGGAAGTTGGATACTTTTTAGTGGTATTTCCATCCCTTGCTGAGCTTTCTAATTGAAATCATACAGGCTCATAGGAGGTTACTAGGTTAATGGCCCCAGGGCATTTACAAGCCTAGCCATGTAAAAAACCTGAGTACCCTTATTAACCATAGTTAGATGGTCATTGTAAGCAGAGTAATTCTGTGATCAGCACTGGCTGCCCCTACCATAAGGGACATAGGTGCCACCCCTGGGATGAATTTACAGTCACCCATCCAGCTGTCAAGGTTGCGCTTGAATAGAGTCATTGAGGAGCTCTGCTTCACGTGGACTGCAAGTTCATTCCAGAGGAGGGGCAATCACTGGGAGATGTATCTATCTTGCTAGATCAAAAACATGTTTTGTTGATGCAAGGAGTCATCCATTTTTTCTGATTTTCAAGGAGTTTCTTTGTCTCTAAACAAGGGTCAATGCAAGGACTTTGGGCATGGCGGCATCATTGAAGGGATTATGTTTACTAAAGCAGGGCATTCAGTGGAACGATAAGCTGCAGCAAGCTTTGCCACTAGTTATTTCTTGGAAGTCTGATTACTTTTCAGAAAGAACATTTCTTAAACACTGCTCTTCTTTTTTTCCCCCATAACCACTCTTTTTATTATATCAGCATCAGTGCAATCCTTATGCATGGTGCACCAAAGTGAGATGATTCGGCTTCGTGTCTGTTTATTTCATTTGTTTCCCTAATACTTGAGGCTCCAGTCGATACTGCACTAAAATATGAACAAAATCTTCCTCGTGACTACTTTTTATGTAACTTACTGAATTTCTAGAGATTGCCCTCCTTCTTTTTCTTCCACTTCTTTTTACCTTCTGATTGTTCATAAATCTGTACTCCCCATTCATTAGGCTATATATACATATTTTATACATTTGTCTGCATTTATTTTCCTGTCCTAGACATACTGTTTCTTCCTTACTACTTTCTGCATCCTCCTTATAAAATGAATTATTCCTTTCTCAACTTCCCCTTCTATTGTTCAGAAGGTTTCTGGATTATATTCTCTTTTTAATTCTAGTGTTTCTCCATCACTGGTGCTCCCACTTTCTACTCTGTGTGCCATTTCAAAGTAACTTGACTGCTTGGCTTCCCACTTTCTGACTTTATTTCCATCCATCCTTTTCTTTCTTTACTTCATTTATTATTTCCAGTATTTCTTTCCATTTAAACTTACTAGCCATTCTCCACTTTTGGATAATTTATTATTTATTGGCATTTGTTGACTGGGAAAGTCCACTGGGCCCAATGACCCATTTTCAGTGGAGGTCTGGGGAGAAAAGCTCCATACAATCACAGAAATGTTTACATCAGCTTAACTTTGAAAGTCAAGAAAGTTTTTATGTAATATAAATTGAAGTAGATATATAAGACAAATAAATATTATAGAGGTATACAATACAAGAAAATAAACCCATTGTGTTAAATTTTTAGTAATTCTAATACTGTTTAATCATTTCTGTTTATTCAGCCACAGAAATAAAGAAAGCAAGAGAGATTGGACACGAAGGCAGACGGTGTAAACTGTAACTGTATTAAGTTAGGAAAAGTATTTGTAGTGTACAGTGGCCAAAACATTTTTAAGGTGGTTTAATCATATGACTACAAGAACAGACAAGGTTATTGAGATAGTGTTCTTTTAATGCAAATTTAAATGTTTTTAAAGAGTCTAGTTGATTAATAGAGAGAGGAAACGCATTCCAAAGTTTGGCAATGGCATGGGAATAGAGACATTGTCCAGCTCTTTTGTTGGGTTTAGTTATGGTTGAGTTGTTTGTTAGAGGATCTAAGATGCCGAGTAAGGGTGTGTGTTTGTATTATAGATTTGAAGGGATGGGCAGTAGTTTGGATTATTTAGTAGTTTGTGGGTGACAGTAAGTTGGGAGTAATGTAGGTAATGAGGGACCTCAAACTAATTTAGAGATTTAATGGCCAGGCAATGATGTATGCGATTTGGCATGTTGCAGACAAATTTAGCTGTTTTATAGTAGCGCGACTGCAGTTTGTTCAGGAGAGATGTGTGTAGGTTAGTGAAAATGGGGCAACCATAGAGGAGGGAGGGTAGAATTAGACTCTTCGCTAGATTCAACTTGGTAGACTTGTCCAAATAGAGTTTATGCCTATAGAGTTTGCCAAGCTTAAAATGGATCTTTTTGATTTGGCTGAGTATATGATTCTCAAAGGATAGTTCGTCATCAGTTGTGATACCAAGTAGTTTGGCTGTTTTTACATTTTCAATTTCTGTATTGTTTTGAGAGAATATTTTAAAGTCTAGAGTTAGAAGGTTGGTTGTGAAGAGTAAAAGTTTTGTTTTTGGGGATTAAGTAGCAGTTGAGCTTCATTAAGCCAGGATTCGATGGAAGTAAATGCATTTTGTGTTAACTTTAGGAGATGTGAGGTGTTGTTAGAGGATATAATTATAGCTGAATCATCTGCATATTGATTGAGTGTACTTTGCAGGGATGCTTTATGGAAATTATTAATAAATATGTTAAAAAGCAAGGGCCCAAGAACAGACCCTTGAGGGAATGCCTGTGTTGTTGAGCAGGTAATCAGATTGCTTACTTTGCCATCTAACAGATTGTTTTCTGTTGTGTGGATAATTATGGAACCAGGTTAGAGTGTGTAGGGAGCAGTTTATGGTCTCAAGTTGTAAAAGTAGTTTTGAGTGGGACACTGTATCAAAAGCGTTTGATGGGTCTAGTAGGATCACTGATGTTAGAAGGCCTGCATCAACAGCTTTGTATACGGTGTTGGTAAATGACAGTAAGGCTGCTGTGCTTTATGCTGGCTGAGAACCATCTTGTGTGGGTGCAAGTAGGTTATTGTTTGTGAGATGTTTCAGTAATTGAGAATGAATACACTTTTCTAGAATTTTAGATAGAGGTGAAAGTATGGAGATGGGCCAGTAGTTAGATAGATCACCACCTTTCTGAAGGGGAGTAATGACTGAGTTTTTCCATAGTTGTGAGCTATTTGATTCAGAGATGGATACGTTAATGAGAATGCTAATTGGAAGAGCTACAGAATCTGCTACAAGTTTTAAGTATTCAGCTGAGAGGCCGTCGGAAGCGGGGAGTATGGTTTTAGTTTTGAGAACAGTTTACGGGCTAGGGAGCTGGGTACTAGTTGTAATGCATATAGAGGAGTGGATGGGTTTTTGTTAGAATTGCAATTGATGTAGGGGGGTGGTTAGAGAGTGTATTGTTGTTTACGTTGCCAATTATGCTTTTGTTAGTTTGTAGAGAGAAATCATTAACAAGTTTTTGGATAGTATCAATAAAATGAGAATTGAAGGCTTGGGCAATTTCTTGAGGGTCTTTGTCAGGAGATGAGGAGGGTTTATGTTGAGTCCCAGGATTTAGGAAAGGGGAAATAGAGTTCCATTACAATTTGGGGTTATTTTGTTTGGTAGTGACCTTTGTGGAGAAACAACTTTTTTATCGTTGATGACTTGCTTTTTGGCATTGTTACGGAGTTGTTTATATCTGAGTTCAAGTTGTGGGGTTCTATTTCTATTCCATTCCTTCCAGGCTGTATCCCTGGAGGTAAGTAACTGTTTAGTTTGTTTAGTTAGCCATGGGGCATGGTTAGGCTTTCCTCTTTTAGTATGTGTGGGGGCGAGACTGTTTAGAATATCTAAAATGACTTTATTGAAGTAGTTGACTGTGTCATCCAGTGGGAGAAATTTGTAAGGGGACCAGTTGTGGGTTTTTAGAGACTCTAAGAATAGTTATTCATTGAAATGGGTAAGATTCCGAGTTGTTCTTACACAATGCAGTTTGTTTATTTGAAGTTGGGTTCTATGGGTATAGGCAGGAAGATGGTCACTAAAGGTATTGGGTAGGGTCCCTGCCCTGATGAATTTTTGAGGGTGTGAGATGAGTATCTAGTCTAGAGCTGATTCTGTTTGTTTTTATTATCTTACAAGTGGGGTTAGAGATGAGCTGAATAAACCTATGCAAGTTAATACTATTTACTGGGGAGTCAGAGATGAGAGTTTGCCAGTTTATATTTGTGTTGCCAAGAATGATGGTTTCATTTGATATATTGAGGGTGGTCCAGGATAGAAGATCTTCCAGAGTAGGTATGTTTTGACCTAGGGGAATATAGAGTACAGCAATACATAATTGTTTTTTTTGCTGATGTGAATGTTAACTAACAATAATTCCATATTTCCAAATGTTGGTATAGGTTTATCATATGGTGTAACAGCTGAAGTTTCACGGTAGATTAATGCGACACCTCCACCTTTTTTATCTAGCCGATCAGTTCTATGTATATTCTATCCTGGAGGGATTATTTCAGTGTTAGCAATGTATAGTTTTAGCCAGGTCTCTGTGACTACTACAATATTTGGGGAGTAGTGAGAGAGCCAGGCATGGAATTAGGTGGTTTTGTTACAGATACTATGTACGTTAATTGTAGTGAAGCAGAGGTTCTTGGCACTAGAAGAAAAGTTTTGTCAGAATGGTTGATTGGTCCAGGGTAGGGGTGAATGTCACCACATAGAGAGAGGGCCTGGTAGAGGCATGTAATTATGGAGGGATGTTGACTAATGAAAAGAGGCCTATGGTGGGGGTTGTAAACAGGGGTGTAGCTAGGATTTTCAAATTTGTACTCTCAGCTCTCAAACTGCTACCCCCCTCCCCAGCCAAGCTACGGCCATTCTCGTAATTCACGGTTCGCTCTTTTAGTGTCGATGAAGAGGCGTTCGCTGTAATGCCTCTTCAGTAATATAATATAAATTCACTCAAACTCAGTTCCTTGAATTGAAAATGAACCTGAAAGTCAGTTCTTTGAAAAATGCAGCATGGTAGTTGGGGTAGAGGATTCATGCTTTTGTTTTCTGTAACTAAGGTACAGGCTTTGAGCTTGAGTAAATTACTAACCACCTGCTACCCCTAACTAGGGTGTTTCATTCACACACACACCCCTACCTACCTCTTAGTGCAAGAAATATGGACAAAGCCTAAAATAAACAGGGACAGATATTAAAAATGCTCTCGTGAACTTGGAAAGTTGCTAGAATAACAGGATTTGTGCTAGTATGAGAAAGTTGCTAGAATAACAGGATTTGTGCTAGTATGAATTTTTATAAAGGACATGAAGTCTAAAACTCAAATGTCTGTCATTATTTAGCAACTTCAGCCTTCAATAATTTTCTAGAAAATCTCAAAATTTATGAGGAACAGACAAAAAATATGGGGCAAAAATCTGGACATTCTGCAAAATTTGGACAGTTGAGAGGTATGCTACCTACCACACACACACACACACACACGCGCACACACACACACACCTCTCAACCTCTTAGAGCAACAAACTCATAAATAAAACTGAGGCAAAGGCCCAAAAAATAAGGACATTTTTTTAAATATTGCTCTTACAAACTTAGAAAGATAATAGAATAGTAGTAGGTCTTGCATTAGTATGAATTTTCTGAAGGGTATGAAATCTGAAACTCAAATGTCTGCCATTATTTTCTAACTTCAGTCTTTAACGATTTGCCACTAATTTGCCAGAAAAACGCAATTTTATGAAAAACGGACCAAAAATGTGATGCAAAAATATAAAATTGCCAGACAATACAGCTGGGAACCTGTCAAAGAAGGGACACCATTTTAATACGAGCACTGTTAACTTAGAGCAGCTGACAAAATTAGAGAATCTACATGCATTTCTGAAATAAAAGTAATGTATAACTCTGATCATTACAGTTATTTATAAAAGTAAACCCTCCATGTTTTCTTCCAAAATTGCTATTTTGCGAAGGGATTATTAGGGGGAGAGCAACATTTTGAGCCAAAATTGGGGACAGTTGAGAGGTTTGGATATTCCTAATTCTATAAAGTGATTTATTTGCACATACCTCTCAACCTCTTAATGCAGGAAATCTGGACAAGGCCAAATATATTGGGGGAACATGCAAACAGTGCTAAAATTGATGTTGTATAAACTTAAGACAGTTGATAGAATATCAGGTCTTGCTTTAGCATGCATTTTTCTGAAGATTATGACGTCTGAAACTTAACATCGGTCATTATTTAGTGACTTCATTCCTAAATGATTTGCCAGAAAAGTTTTATTTTGCATTTTACAGCACGAACACCAATAAATATCTGCTAAATAAAGCAATGCAGTCTCACAATGAAACTAGACTTAGCATTAAAACTTCTCTGCCCTTGAAACTCACATTCATTGAAACAGCATTGAAACCAACATTCAAAGAAAATACATTTTGCCAGTGGCCGATAAAGATTAACTTTGGGCTGTTTTCAAATCATAGGCCCCTTGCACATGAAACATACACGTGCTCTTTGATACACCTTCCTGATTGTATTAAATTATATTCCTTGTACAATACAGTATAGTTGTTAAGAGAGTGTTTTAAATTTATTGGTTTGAATATTTTTTCAGTAAACAATGAAAGAAAATGCATGCACCAATAATGACAAAACAGCCCAGTTATAACATTTCCATCATAAAAGTCTACTCAAACTTCTACAGTCCAACAGTATCAGTAAATATGCACACTCTCTAAACTAGTAAAAGCCATCTACATAATTCCACATTAAAGAAATCTGTAACTAATGAAGAGGCTGTTGCTAGCAAACAACTTTATATTTCATGGTTTCATCTACAAATAAAGTGCCTGTTGCCTTTGAGGAATAAATTGCCTATGTTGCATTAAAAACAATGATACGCTAGTAATATTGCAATAGGGAATGGATGGCAAACTGATAACAGGTTCATAGTTACTACTAGATATCTTCGCCAAAACGGACTACAGCATCCACCCCCTTTACAACACAGTACAGTATCAGCAATGCATCTACCTACTGTGGGAGCAGAACCCACAACTTTCTGCATCAAAAGCAAGTACACTACCTGTTATGCTATTAACAGTACAAGCAGACTCAGCATAAGCAGCACTAAACTTTAGTTCCCCTGCAGCTCTCAGCTCCTTGTAAAATGTCAACACTCAGCTGTATCTCTGAACTTTGCAGCACAAGAAATCTGGAAAAGCCAACATTTATTTGGGGGGGGGCAAAAGCCCAAAAACCAGGGACACATTTTAAACATTGCTTGTATAATTTTGGATAGTTGTTAGAATAAAATGCTGTGTTATCACCATGCATGTCTTGAACCCAGAACCTTATGCATTACAGTCGGTGCAACATACCACTATGCTAAATCAGCAGTTTGAAAAATAGGAAGAAAGAAAAACTTAATGGCTATCATTTACATAGCTCTCAACCTCTTAGCACAAAAAAAAAATGGACAAACAAAGCCAATAATGATGGAATACAAATTCAGTTCTCACTTCACACCTTAGCACAAAAAACCTGGACAAACAACAAAAACAATAATGGGGGAAATACAAAGTTCAGAAATGGTGGTGGTTAGGGACTTTAGGCTCTTCTTACCCTGAAGCAAAGGTACAGGGTTTGAGCCTGAACACCTATAGCAAGCAGGTGTATTCTGTGGGGGCATTTACACACACACACACACACACACACACACACACACACACACACACACACACACACACACACTTCCCTCTCGCGATAATCCATTTGCGATTGTCTTCTTCCACTTGCTCTACTGCACATTTCCCGCTCGCAGCCAGCCATGACATGAGCTCACTTCCGACTGGCTGGTATCCTTCTTAAAGGAGCCAACACCCTTTAAAAATACGTACATTTTTTTTAAAAATGCTACCCCCTCTTCTAAGAATTTGTACTGAAATCAGTACAGTGCGTATGCCTCCCAACGTCCCTGGTTGTAAATGAATTTTAGTTTGATTATGATGACAAAGGATCTAATCCTTTGTAAGGTGCCAAGTAGGGAAGTTGAATAAAGAGGGTGAGATGTCAGAGAAAGTATTGCTATTTGTGTGAGGTGCAATGGGTGATGTGGAAAATGTTGAAGTTGGGGAGTGGAATATAGTATGTAGGGAGGTGGTGTGGTATAGGAAAAGAAAAATGGAGGTAAGGGAGATTAAGCTAATATAAGGTTTTGATGTATAGTATGTTAGGAAAAGGTTGTGGAACTATAGTTTAAGCAGAAGAATAAGGAAGATTCAGGAAGAGAAAATATTAACAAGGAAGATAATTAAGGTGGAGTGAATGGGAGGATACCGGTGTAGGTGTGTCTGGGGTTGACTGGTGTTCCATTGGTCGGTTTCATCACATTTTGATTTTGTTAGTATTTAAGTGAAATAGTGGCTGTACTAGCAGTTGTGAAGAAGGCTTTACATAGACGAAAGCGCTAAACTGCTATAACTTGCTATTTTTGCTGCTTGTTGATTTTAATAAATCGTTTGGTGATATTTCTCCGCTGTTGGTACTGGTCTTTTTGGGAACCTGGATCTCTTTTCAAGTTTTTCATTTGTTTCAGTTGATTGGGGGGTTAGACAGGAAAGGGAAGAGCTTATGGAAGATATAAATGTAATTGATGGGGTGGGTGGGAATGGGGGTAGGGTAGAGGAGTGGTGTGAGCCTGAGCAGAGCGAGGGTGAACAGAGCAGGCAGAAACCTTGAGGCAGCTAGCCAGACCACAGTATAAACAATCAGTTAACAATGTGTGCCTCAAGACAGTGGAGCAGTTAAGAGTAGGCAGTTCCTAGAGGTAAAAAAAAACAGATGTAATAGCAATCTAACACATGCTCCTTTATTAGTTCTACATAGTTTTTCAGCTCTTGATATTAGCAGTTGCTAAAAAAAGAGAAGAATGGAGGAGAAAGTTCAGGGGATAGGATAGGAGAATCCAACACTATTTGACTGAGTAAGTGAACATGCCACTATTCAAATAATCACTAAAGTGTTTCACTACAGAAACTTGCCTAGTACAGCAGGAAGATTAATGACACTAATAGTTGCCCTGCAGGTGAGATGAATGCTTGTATTTCTCACCACGAGGAAGCTGCAAAAGTGTGGGAGATCCAGTTAAGCAGGATTAGTTGGGTGTGCTCACTGGGAAATTGTAAACAGCAGCTGAAAAACGAAAAAAATGTTAGAACAGGGATTTTAAGAGGGATGTATGACAGAAGGCATATGATCACTGAGGAAATGTCTCAACGTAATAATAGGAGAACTAGACAGGGAGGATAGCAGACAGGGTTGTTAATAACAAGGGGTTTGAGGGAGTGAAGCAACAACAAATATTGGGTGGGTGAGAAAGGAAAGTAGGAGGCTCTATGAGAAGGGAGATAATTAGTGCAGCAGAAGTATCAGAAATGAGGCAGAAGTAGAACACAATATATACAGTAAATCATTTTACAAAATGCAAACAATAGACATGGTTACTATAAACCCTTTAAGGGAGTGTTTACAAGTTTAAGAATAAAAACAACAGCACAGTACCCATCAGTTAACTTAAGCAAAATTAGCTCTACAAACAAAGCAGCTTAAGTAGACAAGAAGCAGTAAGTAGAACACTGTATAGCTAGTAAAAACACTTTACAAAATGCACTCTATAGCAACTGCACTATCCTCTTCAGTTAACATTTCCTCAGTAAATTTGCTGTATCTAACAAAGTAGATATAATAGAAACCAGCCCCAGAAATACTTATATAGAAAGCAGTACATCAGTTACAGTAGTGCCCAGAAAAATAAAAAAAAACATACAGGTAATGCTTTAAACAATGATTGTGAAAATTGGAAAGTTAGGTTTATCTTAACATCATGAGAAGTACAGCACAAACTTTTATATGCTTTTATTATCTCAGGGTCTCAGTTCAAAAATAACTCTCTTGTGAGTTTTTCTTTCCTCTGCGCTTTACATCTGTCTCTGCATGGGGTCCATTTCTTTACAGTCCCAAAAAATATGTCCACATGTACCTTCGACACCTGAACTACATCTGCAGCCTATGTTGGGTACCATTTGGGAAAATTCTGTGTAATCCTTGTGGTGTGTAAAAGTATCATTGCAGACACTTCCCTGCAAAGATCCTAAATTTCCTTGTCTTTCTAGAGACCTTGACACCATCAATGACTCCTGCCACTGCTTAACTGTTGTAATTCTGTACAAGTTCCTTACCCATCCATTGGCTAGGTGTCCATTAAGCCCTTATGCACTCTGGCAATTTATTTTTTATTAAATCCTGGCTCTAACCGGCCTTCTCTTATGAAATTCATCCATGTGAGCATATTTCCTTGTACTGTTCTTTGCCTCATTGATATATTTGCTTCTCTAGACAGTCCCATGTATGTGGTATCAAACCTCTCTGTCAGTACATTATGATATTGTTAAATGAAATGTTCCCAAAATCCTGTTTCTGAATTAAGAGTCTTACACATTTTTGCTGTTTTGCTTTCCATTTGTTCCTTTCTTCTGGTAATCCTTGCTTCTAATCTTACAAAATAGCAAATCACATCTTTTTAATTTAGCTTCTTTATAAAGTTTTGGAGAGCTGTTGCCGCATATCACTCAGCTATCCTTTTTTTCTGACACTGGCAACCAGAAGCCCATTCCCTCTGCCCCCATCTCCTTTGCTGCACCAACATCATTTTTTTCTATCTTGCTTTATTTGGTTTATATTATAAAATATTGATTGACCTGCCTAACCCAGATGTACTTTTTCGGCTCCGGCACCTTAACCCTCCTATTTCTATTGGTTGTATTACATTACTCCTCCCATTCATTAGCCTATACACACACGTTTATACATTTGTATACATCTATTCTCCTGTCATAGACAAATTGCTCTTTCCTTTCAGTTCCTGTCCAAGCCAGGCACAAGGAAGCTCTCCCAGAGACTGACGCTTCTCTGGAATAGTCTCCCTATTCAGGTAAAACAGAGCTCCTCACTGAACTGATTCATAACGCAACATAGATAACTGGCTAGGAGACCACAAATTCACCCTTGGGGTGCCAAATTTGTCCCTCATGGACAGGGGTAGCCAGTGTTGATCACAGACTGCTCTGTTTGTAAATTTATTCTGCAAACTACCCAAAGAAGAAAAAAATGGGGATACTTTGGATTAACATGGTTATGTTTGTAAAGGCTCTAGGGCTAATAGCCTAGTAAATCCCTATGAACATTATTTCAGCTCACTCCAGCTTTATATCCCCCCCAAAATAAAAGATTTTAGTGCTTTATCTAGTCTTACCAACAACGTATCCTGTAGTTTTACTGGGCAGGCCTGTCCTACATATAATGTCAATGGAATCAAGAACATCTTAAGAGCTTAAATGTTACTCTCTAAATCCATTGCCACCAGATCCTGTACCCTGATGAACCCCATTATTTTCCTTTCCATTTCCTCCTACATTTCCCTCGCTGCCTGCCCCACTTTGTTTTCACTCAGCACCGCTGGATATTGAATTTTCTCATGCCCCCATGAGAACGGATATAGCTGAATCAATTCAAACGTCGGAACATAATTCACTGCATGTTTGTTTTGTTGCCTTAACTTTACATCTGACTTTTCTGTTGTATTTTTGTAGTGTGGACAAAAGTACTGAAAGATCTTTTTTCAGTCGAGTAAGATATAGCATGTCTTTAACAAACAGTGCAGTTTTCTCCTGCCCTCCATATCAGTGGTACCTTTCCAACTGGGATTCCCTTATCTGTATCGCTAATAGTTTAGTATATCAGTTCATAGTGCAAATAATGCCAGTAGGGGGCACCACTGCCTAGTACCTTTTGTCAAATTAACTCTCTCTAACATGGAACCTACTATTTTTATACCAGCTCATGCAGAGAAATATACATGTGCTTTTCTTATCGATTTTATCAAAGCTTCAGGGATTCCAAATGCCCTCATAAAGCTGAATCAAAATTCCTGTCTCACCCTGTTGAAAACCTTCTCAGTGGCTAAACCCATCAATAACAGAGTATCTTTTTTTAACTCAACTTACCTTTTTGTTGAATTATAATCCTTTTTAGGTCTTTATGGATACAGTGTCCCCTTATGCTGTGCTGATGAGGTCAATAAAAAGGCCGAAACATGCACGTCCACAGCCAGCTAGTGGGGTTTGGCATTATGGGTCTGATGACTTAAAAGGTAAGAAGTCTTGGGCATTCAAAAGCAGTGCAGCTGAAACACTTAAAGTCCTTAAAAAGGTCATTTACGTGTATTCCATGAGCCTCAGTTACAGGAGGTTTTAGGTATCACACAGTGAAAACTAGCTTGGCTAGGTTTTTCTTGCAATTTCTATTAAATGGTTTGTCTGTGTGACCTTTTTACCCTATGGTTTTGACGTAGGTAGAATTGTATTTAAAAGGCTCAATGAATGCAGATTTCCTCATGTTCTGGGCTAATAGTCTTATTTCTTTTGGATTAAAAAATGTTGCTCCTTTTGTATTTTTAAGCCCTGTAAAGGAGTGGTGTATTTATGACTAAAAATGTAGTCCATTTCCTGGAATCTGAATTTCTTTACTAGAAAAATGTGTTCCTCTATGTTCTTGTACCTGTTCCATTAAGTCAGGAGGTTTAGAGCAGTCATATGTACCTTGGGAGTTTCCTGCAGATTGTTGAATTTAATAAGGCCCATGACCAGTATCTTGTGGCTGGCAAATGGATGTTATTTGTCCTTACTGATATGATAATCTAGATTATTCATTTTTCTCATAGTAACATTTCTACTACATTTTTAATATCCAGTCAGTATTTTGAACAAGGAAAAACAGAGGGCTATGTGTAGGTTGTCTTCTGTATGTAGATATCTATATAGCCCTCTCACTAATGACTCCTATACAATATACATTTTGTCTATCAAATCTAAGCATTTATAAAGAGGTAGAGATTTGATGGCAGTATAGGATATGGAAGTTCAGAAATATTAGTAGCTTCTGATCCAATCGGATGGGATGACTTTTACTCACTTGTACACCGCTCTCATTTTCCTGTTACGACCTTCTCATCGCCTTTTATTGACATTCTAGACTTTAACTGGCATCACATTAATGCTGTCCAAATCTACACTCTGCCAAATCTATACCGTGCCATTTCTGAATCGGAATCAAATAGACTGCATCTTGTTTTTGCAATTACAATTTACTCCATGTCTTAAATCATTTGTTGGATTTCTGGGCTTTAATATACATCTCTGCTCTGGGACATGGTTTCACTAGACTACATTAGTATTATTTCTGATTTTTCTTTTCTGCTGACTGTACTGTGAGTACAGAACTTTTGAGTGTTATCTGAATTACGATATTTCATGGGATTTGTTTAGCATTTCATGTATTATTTTCTGTTGGTGCTATTGTATAACATTTGTCATACATGTCCTTTATTTGCATGTTTGCCATTGCATATATCTGATAAGGTTTTTGTTGTTTTTATTCTATTAATTTTGCAGAGAAGTTACATTAGTTTACCATGCTCCATGCTGATGAATTATAAGTGATAGAATTTTAAAAACAGCAGTTAATCTCCTGTGCTGTATTATTATAGTATGAAAAAGGGTGTCTATATGAATTGCTTGTGGTCTCACGGTCAACTATAGTAATGGCTGATTTAAGTTAATATTACACAAAGTTTTAAAGTTAGAAGGTACACTTAAGTAAGGTAAGACTTCAAATCGGAGAGCTAGTCGTCTTAATATACCTTGTTATCCTAATATACATTATGTAGTTATTTGGGTCAACTTGAAAACTGCAGAGGTACTAGGCAATTTGCTTTCTGCACTATTCTTGTAGTTACTGCAGTGTGGAAATACAGAACACTCACTAAAGTAAGACAACATGTGATACCCTGTCCAAGCACCTTAGTAAAATTAAACAAGCAAGCAGTGGGTCTTAATGTAAAAAAGCACTTGACTAAAATGTATGCCCATCACATTGAGATATGAAAGATGAGGTGGACTGCTGCTCTTTTACAGAAGTGTTCACAAAAAATTAATGGAAAGAGAGAAATAGTTAGAAAAAATGGTTGGTCAGTTCTAGGTATTACCCTGGTTGTAGACTCTATATTTACTAAAAGAACACAAACGACACTGTTTCACTTCTACTGGAGAACAAATTTCCACCATTTTGGTTGCTGTATCCTACCAGTAAAAGAAGTTTAGTCAGGCTAACGGTAGTACCTGTTAAAACTGTAACTCCACTTAGGGCAAATGACTCGACCACATCCCTTCTTCATGCAGAAATACACAAAGAATATTGGACGTGTGTTTGTGCATGTATGTGTCTGACCACTCACAAGCTGTTGATCAAGACCCTAATGAGCCATTGAAAACCCATCAGGCACCAGAAGAAACTTCCAGCTAGGACAGGACAAGACAGAATACATGTAAAATTGGTTAGTTTTTTTTTTCTGCCTAAATAAATAGATTAAAGCAAGTTTAAGCAAGGTTTTCATGCTCAGCCTGCTTAGCAGTTCTGCACATTGAACTGAGTTCCAGGAAATCAGTTTTTTGTAGGGACAATTTTTTTTTTTTGTGGCAGAAGTACCAGTATAAGACCCCCCCCAATTTGGTTAGAGTTTCTATGTCATGAGGCTAATAATAGTCTCTGTTAAACGAGAAAGTACTAGTGTCTGCAGCCTTGCCTGCAGTTCTACACAGTAGAGTGTTAAAACATAGCAGTTATTAAATAAAAATAATGCAGTTTCCTTAAATAACTATAACGTTTAAATAAATGGCGGTGAAAAGATACAAACCGAATTCAAATATGAAAAATGAATCCACAGGTGAACTCAAAAAGCTGCTGTGAGATGTAGTTAAATCAAGAGATAGCATGAGAAGTGCAAATAGTGCAATGGCAGTGATTCTGAGATCCAGACAAAATGTTAAGTTGCGATGTAATCGATTTAGATAAACAGGGGCAAAGTCCTCGAGGATAAAATACGTGTAAATGTAACACCGCAAGCAACTTCAAAAAAAGAGTAAAACAATGTCGCCAGTTACACATTTGTTTCAATATTTTTGTTAAAAGCACAGAATGCAGATGTTTTTTTTTTTCTGAAGCAAACTGATAACACCTGTAATACAGCCACAAATTTTCCTGCTCAGATTTACACGCAAGTCCTGAACAAGGGCCGACAAGACCAGAAGTGTGATAAAACACAGATGCATCTTTATATCTTATCCATGTAAAACATGATATTAATGTGACACTTTAACTGCGTAAACTACTAATTATATTACACTGAAAAACAACAACAGAGGAAAGTTCAAAAAGAGTCAGCCATTTTATGCTGATGACAAAAATAATTCAACAGGAGAAAGAACTGGCAAAATAAAGAGGACAGGCCACAGGAGGTTGGGATCAAGGACAAGAATTTGTTGACATTAAGTATGAACAAGAAGAAGAGAAAATGGATCTTTGTAGACTGGTTATGTCTGAAAAATATTGAAATATATATTAACTTTTCTCTGGTGGGAAAAGATAATGTTTTCTTGTAGAGAAACAGAATATGGGCCTTCAGAGGTGAAGAATCCGCAGACTCATAATTCAATTTGCTTGCTTATCTGTCGTCTATTTATTAAGACATTAAAATACTGCAAATCTCATCATCTCCAAATAAAAACATGACATTTTGGGCATAGTTTGGCAGAATAAAACAGTGTGTGTGTGTATCTTTAATTAAGAAAACAGTTGATTCCAAAGCTTGTATAAAATGGAAGATAATCTCACAGATGATTTAAGGTGGTCTGCCAGAACCTCTCCCTCACTCATGGGAATGGAACGCCAGCAGCTGCTTCAAATAGCCTTGTCTCAGGCTGTGTAAGGCCTGGAAAACAAGAGCAAAAATCTTTAAAACAGACCTAGCAACAACTGGCAGCCAGTCCAAATCACAGAACAAGGGGATGATATGACAGATGTGGGGTGCTTCTGCCAGCAAAATAATTCTATAGTCCCTCTCAAATGTCCCGATTTTCACAGAACATCCAGATCTCCTATTTTTGGTCTGTACCTCAATAAATGTGTTTTTTTTTTTTTTTGGATAAATCTGTGAGGATTGAAGTTAGCAAATGACATGCATCTGAGTTTTCAGACTTCATATCCTTCAGAAATGCATGCCAACACAAATCATGCTATTTATTCTAGCAATATTTAAAATCTTTCCCTGTTTTTGGGCCTTCATCATTTTATGATTTTCCCAGGTGTCCTTTGTTAAAAGATTGAGAGATCTGTTCTGCACCCATTGAAGTTGATCCAGGTACCTGCCCATTAGTCCACAGTAATGCATTAGTTTGACCAAGCTGAGGGTAGTGCAGAAATCATGATCTCAAGGTCAGGAAATGGAATTAAGATGTCTTGGTCACATAATTAATATACAAAGCTTGGTCTAGCTCTTCCAAATATAATAAGTGGGGGAAAAAAGATGAGATACAAAGATGGTGGGAAGGGTCACAACCATGGTGATCTTTGTGGGACTGAGTTTTAGATGATCTGTTAAAATCCAGTAAAAATGGAGTTGAAATACTCTTCTGAAAAGTTCAAATCTTTTACTGGCCCCGAAGATATGAGCCTTAGCTGAGTATCTTCTGCACATGACTGATATCAAATATTTCTCCCCTTCAGTGACCTCCCTTAGGGTCAGTATGTACATAGGCCTGTAGTGTCTCCTCTGCCTGGGAGTTTCTGACTCCTGCAACCCCCAGAATGAATGGACAGATTAGGTGCAGGTAGTGATGGCATTGGCCTTACTCAGTCGAAGATAAAAGAGGGAAAATACGAACGTTCTTAGTCTGAAGTCACAAAAAAAGCATTATAACTTAGTAATCGTTTCAAGATCTTAAAAACAAACAAACAAACAAAATTAAATTAAGCCAAGTTTACTAGATCAATAAATGGAATTACTTGATAGTTCTCCAAAACAGGATAATTTAGTCATCAATGAAAAAAGTTATTTGGAAAAGTCCACAAGGGCCATCACATATTTGGGGCCTTCATGAAAAATAAAATATTTCTTATTCTGATTAGTTGTAGTAAAACACCCTTTGGAATCGGTGTCAGCTGTCTGCTAACTCCAAGGGTGCCGGAATCATAGAACCAGGGGGAGGGGGAGCCCCCCCCCACACTTTTTCAGCTGCGAGAACCTGTCGGAAAAAATTAATGAAGTGGAGTTTTCATGCTAGTGTGGATTTGCGTGCGGAAGTTAAACTAACTAAACTAGCTGTTACTGTTTTCTTATTGCTGTGTGTTAGAGAAGTTATGCTGCCGCTATTCAGTTGGCGCTGCTAGAGTCATGCCGGTAAGGAGAGTTTTGTTCTTTTATTTGCAGGAGTTATACTGCTCCCGTGTGTGTGTGTGTGTGTGTGTGTGTGTGTGTGTGTGTGTGTGTGTGTGTGAAATGCCCCAGTTAGGTATACCTGGTGGTTAGTGTTACTCAGGCTCAACAAGAATCTGGATTCCATACTCATACCACCACTTGTAATTCAGGGAGTGGAGTCCGTAGCTCTCAACTGTCCAGATTTTCACAGAATATTTGGCTCATACTTTTGGTCTGTTCCTCTTAAAATTTGTGGTTTTCTGGCAAATCAGTGAGAACTGAATTCACTAAATAATGATAGCTCTCTAAGTTTCAGACTTCCTATCTTTCAGGAAACACATGGTAACACAAAACACTTTATTTTAGCAAATTTCTAAGATTATACAAGCAATATTTAAAATGTGTTCCTGGTTTTGGGCCTTTGCCCCCCTCCCCCAAATACATTTTGGCTTTTTCCAGATTTCTTGTACTGCCTAATTGAGAGATTTAGTTGAGTGTTAAGTGGATTTTGCAAGGAGCTCAGAGTTTCAGGGGAAGAGAAGTTTAGTGCTACTTATGCTAAGTTGCTTGCATTGTTAGTAGCACAACAGGTAGTATACTTACTTTTGATGCAGAAGGCTGTGGGTTCTACTCCCAGAGTATGCAGATGGATTACTGATACTGTACTGTGTTATACTTTAAAGGGAGTGGATGCTTCAGTCCTATGAATGTCCTCCTTTGGAGGAGTTACCTAGTAACTATGTTTCTGTCATCAGTTTGCCATCCATTCCTCATTGAAAAATTACTAGCTTATCATTTTTTTAATGTAGCATAGGCAATTTATTCTTCAAGGGCAACAGGCACTTTATTTGTAGAAGAAACGAAATATAAAGTTGTTTGCTAGCAGCAACCTCTTACTTAGTTACAGATCCCTTTAATGTGGAATTATTTAGATGACTTACTTCTGCAGATATTTTGCATATTTACTGATATTGGTGGATTATAATGACAGAAGTCTGAGTGGCCTTTTATGGTTGAAATTTCTGAAATGGGTAGTTTTGTTATTATTGGTTCATACATTTTGTTTCATTTCTTACTAGAAGATTGTTCCAAACTACAAATTTAAAACATGTTCTAACAAGTGGTGCTGTATTATGCAAGGAATATAACTTAATACAATCAGGAAGGTGAATCAAAGAATGCATACATGTATGCTTGCTCACAGGATGCAGGAGATCAAAATAGGGGAAGAGACCAGTCACCAATGGAGTCCCTCAGGGTTTGGTGCGGAGACTTTCTGTTTGGCATATACATCTCAAAAGTAGAAGGAAATACCAAAGAGCTTTGGCTGACTAAGAGATGACTGCAAGCTAGGAGCAGTTATTGAATCCCCAAATGACTTGGCCATCATGCAGGAGGGTTTGTCCCAAACAATAACTGGTGCCAGAATCATGTATTGAAACTAAACTCCAAGAAATACATTATCTTATCCTTTGGGAAGTCATCTACTCCAGGGAACTGTCAAATTGACAATGCCCCCTGAGAACTGACCCAGTTGTTTGGCATTTGGGAACTTGTGTGTACAGTGACCTAACTTTTGACCATGTGCCCAGAGTCATAAGTCTTTCTATATTGCACAGCTTATAAACATTGATTTTGACTAGATCTTGGGTTCATAGGTTCATACTAGGCTATCTGCCCTAGGGCATTTATAAGCCTAGTCAGAGTGTGTTTGGCTTTCGCCACCCATTTTAAATGAATTTTGCTATGCCCTTTTTCGAGGTTAGTATACTGTGCCTCTGTCTAACAGTGACACAGAAGTGATACCCGGGGTAAACCTACGATCTCCCATCCACTCATCAAGATTCCTCTTGAAGAGTGTCAATGAGGGACTCTGCCTAACCTGGACTGGGATTTTATTCCAGAGTGAAGGGAGCCTCTTGGTTATGAATCTGTCCCTCCAGCATGTCCTATTTATTTCAGTGCTGAGGTTCAAGTCTCTCGAGCGCGTAGCTCGATGGGATTTGGATTTTCTGTGGTGCAGCATGTCCATTAATTCCGGGTTGGACATGGCTTTATACATCAGGCACAGATCGCCTCTGAGCAGGTGGTATGCTACTGAGTAGAGCTGGAGTTTCTTTAACCCGGCAGCATATGGCATCTGTTTGAGTCCTTTGATCCTCTTGGTGAGGTACTTTTGGGGTCTTTCCAGTTGCTGCAGGTGTATGGTAAGGTACATCCCAAAAGGGGCATTGTACTCAATTATGGGCCTGATGAGTAAAGAGGCACGATGACCTCCCATGATCTAGATGTGAATCCCTTCATGATTAGGTGGACTATTTAAAATGTTTTTCTAACCACTTTGGCCATGTGGTTTTCAAATGAGAGATTGCTATCAACTTGGGTTCCCAGGTCCCTAATTACTTCTTCCTTACTTAATGGATTACCACCTATGTGGTAATTTGTGGGCACTTTGTTTTTGCCAAAGGGGATGACTATACACTTTTTGGTGTTTAGCTTGAGGCCATGGCTCTGGCACCAGTTGTCTGTTTCTATGAGGCCCTTTTGTAGGATGCTTGTGTCGGCTGAAGAGTTGATTATGGTGCCTAGTTTGCAGTCATCTGCGAACTTGGTCAGCCACAGTCCTTCCGTGTTGGCCTGTACCTCCGAGAAATATATACCGAACAAGAGAGGTCCCAGGACTGAGCCTTGTGGGACCCCACCTGTAACTGGTTTGGAGTCTGACATGGCTCCAGCAATTCTAACCATGTGGGTTCTGTCCTTGAGCCAGTTTGCAACCCATCTAGTGACATAGGGGTTTATATTTAAGCTGGTGAGCTTATCTATAATGCCTGAGTGGGGTATTGTATCAAAGGCTTTTGCGAGGTCCAGGTAGGCTGTGTGGACCACCTTCCCCTCGTCAATGGCCTTGGTGACTGTTTCAAAGAAATCAACCAGGTTTAGGAGGCAGGATCTGCCCTTAACAAAGCCGAACTGGGTAGGATCTAGTGTCTGTAGGTCCCCAATATCTTTATTTATGAGCTCCATGATGATCCTTTCCATAGCTTTGCAGACCAAGCTAGTCAGGCTTATGGGGCGATAGTTTCCAGCATACATTGAGGCACCACCTTTGTGGAGAGGGACCACTGTTGCTATACGCCACTCTTTGGGTACATATCCTGTAGTAAGGCTGAGATTGAACAGTAGTTTTATGTTTGGGTTTAGCTCTTCTTGGAGTTCATGTAGGATGCAGCCTGGGGCACCGTCTGGTCCCATTGATGCTGTGTTTTTTGCTTTGGAGAGGGCGGCTCTTACTTGAGCATCTGAGATGTCAGGGGGGCAGCACTCTGCTGGGATAGATATTTGCCTTTTTGGTGGGGAGGGGGGAGAATCTGGAGATGTTATTGCCCCCTTTACAAAGCCCTCATTAGGTCAGTCATTTTGTATAATTCCCACGTTGCCATGTATCTGTCCAGACCTATGCAACAATTGGAATACCCACAGAGATACCTTACTAAAAGGATACAAGTCCTAAACAATAGGTCATGCATGGAGCACCTCAAAGATTTATCACTATACTCCGTATCCTACAAAGTGCTTAGAGGTGACATGTCTGGCATACAAGGCACCATTCAACTTAATACAGATGGACCTACTGAACATCAACAAGTCAAATGGCATCAGCAATACTCAGTCCAGGTATCTAAACTGAATGTTGTAGAGAGATGGATATATATGACAGAGGCTACCACTGTTCCAGAACAGACTATCCATTCAAGTAAAACAAAGCTCATCCCTTTCCATATTCAAATGCAACTCGGATCTAAGGATGGGTAACAGAAAATGTACTCCAGGATTGCCCCTCATGCCACTAATGGATAGAGGCAGTTTCTAAATGCTGCATCCCTTATATGGGTCCCCTCAAACTGTCTATAGTATGATCACATTTATTCTCACTAGGGCTAATATTACAATTATTAACCATGGAATAGGTAAGACCAATAAGGAAATGTTAATTCAAGCACCAAAAGGGAAATTGGCTAAGCTTAAAATATTCTCCAAGCGAACCTATGTTGCGGTAGTAAATAATTTAAAAAAATTGCCCTTTTTAGATCACTGAGTGTCTCTCTCATCCTCCGCCCCCCAAGTCTTCAACAACTTCTGGCACCTTTGGTTAACTCAGATGTACAATATTGGCAAGGTGGGGAGTAGAAAAGCAAAGAGCTTCTGAAAAGTACCACACACACACACACATATATATATATACTAAAAGCAATTTATTTTTGGAAGCTGTTAATAACAGTTTTCAAATGAGCATGAAAGGCTGTTACTGAAATTTGTTTAAGTAGATCAGTTGAAGTAGATAGTCATTAACAGTTATGTTACTGTTGCACCTAATGGAAAAAAGGGGGGATCCCAGAAAAAATGTATGAGCTTTTGGGAAAAGTGAGATTCTTATTGCACCTGAAATTGTTAAATCTGGGATGGTAATTAATACATTTAATAGTGAAAATAAAAAAATAAGGAAAATAGGTTATTGCTTCTGTATAATGTGTGCATTATAGAGATTGTGTGAGAACTGGAATTAATTTTATTTGTGGGAATGAAATAATTTGTGAGGGAATTAGAAGAGAGTGGATTTCCTGATCACAAAACAGTAACTGAAGTTGAAGATAAATCTTCAGAGAAACTATGAACTATTTTTACTCAAATTGAAGAAGCCCAACCTTGTAACAACAGATTGTGGAGAAATACTACAGAGCTGAGAGAATTGTATACAATCTGCAAAGACAGGCAATTTTTTTAAGGCAAAATATAATTTATGCAATACCAAAAGGGTATTAGAAAGTTAAGGCAAAAATAAGAAAACGAATGCATAAGAATGATCGAGGGAACCAGAGGTTAGTGAAAGATGAAAAAAAATGCTGCAATAAGAGAATATTTTAAGGAAAATGTAACAGTATCACAGGAGGAAAATGTATGCTTACGGTAAGGAAGGAAGTAAAACGGGAAGAGAAAAACTATTTCATTTCTTTGCTATGCCAAAAAGGGAAAAAAAAAAGTTTTGGAGTTTTTGGAAGTAGGAGATGGAAAAAGAGAGAGAAGAGAAACAAGCTTATTGCAATTTAGAAAATTTCTAGGAACGATATTAGAAAGAGGGTAATGCGCAATCTCGATAATGAAAAAAACTTTGTTAGAATGTAATCTTAAGTGCTGAGGTTAAGAACATTGATAAAGAACTAACTTTAGGAAACTTGCAGTTCTTGAAGAGAGATGGCATTTTTAGGGATATAGATTATCCCTGGGATTCAATAACGTTTACACTAATTGTACACTGTTCAGAGTGAACAGACAACACAAATATACTTAGTATAATCTTTCTAAGTGACTGGAAAGCGTAAAAAAATTCAGTAGGGATGTTCTTGAATACTGTGTACATTTAGTGTAGGTGTTATTGAATCTGGCCCTATAAAGGAATTTTTATTTAAATAATTTGTTTAATTGTTGTAGGCTACACACTATAGTGTGATAGCCTTTTCTGATCGTTTGTAGTCATATAAAGCTGTTTTAAGTGTATTTTTTTTACTGTTTTTGCCTTATCTTTTCAAAAAAACAAAAAACATTCCTTGTTTCCTACCTTTCTAAGCTAGTATAGTCCATTTTTCAGGCTAGTGCTGAATTCAGGGCTGTGTTCAAGTTTCTGAGTTGCCCATACCTTACTTGGATAGAAGGAAGTTTCTCTGTTCACCTGTGAGATAGGGGAGCTTTGAACAGCCTATCTGTCCCTGGAAGAGTGGTTCCAGCCCAGAAGTTAGTAGTTTATTGGCCATTTTGGGCTAATTTCTATCTCTTTCATTTCCCTGCCATAAAAACTGCATTTGCACGGTTTTGCGCGCTGGGCAGCTCTGGTTAGCTAGGGTTAAATTATTCCTGGCTCCACTAAGTCTCCTCTTCAGTTTTTCTCTTGAAACTAGTCTAACTCTCAACCTAAGCACTCAAAAAGCATCCTACAGCCCAGCACTTGCTCAGACCTAATAGCAAGCACTAATATATCCTGACACTTGATTGCCCAGCAGGGCAGGGCTCTTTATTCACCCCTCACCAACCAAGCAGCTCACCCTACTATTCAGGCATGACCAAAGGGCAATTTCAGGTGTACTCTCCAGTCCAGCTGGTGAATCTGGGTATCCTGAGGCAATGTTACAACTGCCTCATGTACACAGACAACCCTCTCCTCCTACCACAAAACACTAACATATGCGAGAGATGTAATTATACAGCCAAACTGGAAGCTAAGCTGTCTTCACCCAAGACTGGAACAGACAGTCAAGAGGAGAAGGTTAACACTTGCCCCACACCTCCAGCCACACATAGACCTAGTAAAACAGCACTGGCAAAAAATACACATAAATGCACAAAATCATACTCGGAGGCTCTAAATAAAAGCCTGCAAAAGCATCAGAGACCTCCAAAGCAGACACCCAAACAATCTGCACCTCCCGTCACAAACCAGACAATACATAAAACACAAAATCAGTGTGCCGCACAATCACAGCCCTTAAGGCGAAATAACATACATAACACACTAGTAATAGGTGACACTATTGTCGGGGACACCGACGTCCCACTCAATAGGCTGGACAAGCAGAAGGTTACTGTTAGCTGCCTGTCGGGAGCCAGAATCTGCCACATAACACAAGCACTCAGGTCACTCCAGAACAAGTACAAATATGACTTTGTCATTGTTCATGTTGGTGTGAATGACCTGGGACATACCTTCATGGACTACATGAAAAGAGACATGGAAGAGCTCTCTGATCATGTAGCTCAGGCTGATATGACCCTGACTAGCATCCTGCCTTCACCAAGAATGATACCTCAGTATAAAGAAAAAATGATCAAGTTCAACAATTGACTAAGCTTCTGGTGTCATTCAAAGGGGATCCAGTGTCTGTCAGCCTGGGACTACATGCTTGACAAGCCGCATTGCTTCACAAGAGATGGCTTGCACCTGTCACCCCTAGGCTTTTGAATACTGGCCAAGGCTCTTGCTGCCCCCATAGTGCCTTTTTTAGGCAAGCCTCAAAAGTCAAACCCACCTCCATAAACAGCACAATTAACAAAAAACTGAGGTTATGCTACTCAACGCCAGGAGTTTAAATCTCAAAATGCACACGCTCGAAGCACTCCTCAGTATGGAGAACGTCGACATCTGTGTAGTAACTGAAACCTTGTTCAAGGCTCCAGAGAACACCCCAGCACTACTGGGCTACTACTCGTACCACACATTTCGGCCACAGAACACAGACCGAAACACAAAAGGAGGGGGTATATCCATATTCATCAAGGGTACCTATACCTCCAGGTTAGTGGCGCAGCATGATACCTCTGAGATCATCCATGTACAACTAACATCGGGCAAATCTGCAATGCATATTGTGGTCTGCTACAGATCACCCTCCATGACCCAGGACCACCAGTCCACCTTTCTGGAGACACTGGAAAACATGAAGGTCCTACCGACCACCCTGATATTGGGTGATTTCAATTACCCTACCATTAACCTGGGAAAACTGCTAGAGTACAAATTCCCAGGCTCAGCGCTTCCTGGAATTTATAAACTCAAACTGCCCTACCAGAGGTGAAAACATATTGGACCTGGTAATCACCAACATGGGCGACAGGTGTTTCACACCAGAGGTCAACCCGTCACTGGTTAGATCAGACCATAAAGTAATCACTCTGGATGTCCACACCCCACTACCCCCTCCAACTAAGGAAACCACAGTAAAAAACTTTTTTAAAGCAAACTTCACCTTACTTAAGACAGAGGCGGTAAGTTTCACAGCCCCCATGCTAAAGGATAATGCTGCCTAAGATGCAGAAACCTTTACAATGCACTCTATGAGCACCTACAACGCTGCATGGATTGTGCCATCCCTAGCAAAACCAATACTCACTCCTCTAAGAGAAGGAAACCAGTCTGGTGGACCCCTGCTATAAACAGGCTATACAATAGAAGGAGGAAAATAGTTCATAAAAAAAGCAAATCTCAAGAAGGAAAGACATCCCTGATCAGTATCAGTAAGAAACTAAGGTCAACTTCAAAAGAAAAATTAGCCAAGGATTTGAAAGATAACCACAAAGCCTTTTTAGCTATGTTAAGAATCTAAGTGGCAATGCGCAGATATGCACTGAACTAATGCAAAATAGCACAACATATACTGAACCTACTGATGTTGTGAACATCCTGGCAGATAGATTCAGTGCAAACGTCACCCCCCTCTCACCCCCAAAAGGGCCCACATCAATACTGGAAAAGTGTATTGTCCAAAAAATTACAGATGCACAGGTGTAAACAGCCCTTTCAAAAGCCAAAAAAAACAGCATCAATGGGGCCAGATGGTGTTCCAGGCTGCGTCTTGCACAAACTACAGAATGAACTAACCCCCCACCTAAACATGCTGTTCAACCTCAGCCTCTCCACAGGTTACGTGCCCATAGAATGGCACCCAGCAACGGTTATTCCACTCCACAAAGGAGAGGCCACAACTGACCCTGGTAACTATCGCCCCATAAGCCCGACTAGCCTGGTCTGCAAGGCTATGGAGGGCATCATCATGGAACTCATTAACACGGACATTGGGAACCTCCAAACACTTGACCCGACCCAGTTCGGCTTTATTAGGGGCGGAGCATACCTACTAAACCTGGTTGACTTCTTTGAGACAGTCACCAAGGCCATAGACGAGGGAAAGGTGATTCACACAGCCTACCTTGACCTCGCCAAGGCTTTCGATACCATTCCCCACTTGGGTATTACAGAAAACTAATCAGCCTGAACATAAACCCCTACATCACAAGATGGGTTGCCAACTGGCTTACAGACAGAACTCACACTGTAAAAATAGCGGGCTCCAGGACCGACTGTAAACCAGTCACAAGTGGTGTCCCGCAAGGCTCAGTCCTGGGACCCCTACTGTTCGGCATATACTTCTCAGAAGTACAGGCAAACACAGGAGGACTATGGCTAACCAAGTTCACTGATGACTGCAAACTGGGAGCCATAATTGACTCTCCAGCTGACACGGACATCCTCCAAAAGGGCCTTACTGAGACGGACACCTGATGTTAAAGTCATGGCCTCAAGCTAAATGCCAAAAAATGCATAGTCATCCCATTTGGGAAAAACAAAACACCCACAAATTACCACATAGGTGGCAGTCCCCTTAATACAGAAGAGGTAATAAGAGATCTGGGGAGCCGGGTAGATAGTAATCTCTCCTTTGACAGTCATATTGCCAAAGTAGTTAGGAAATCCTTCTGTGTGGCCCATCTAATTATTAAAGGGTTCGCATCTATAAATAGAGGTTATAGTGCCCCTCTACTCGTCACTCATCAGACCCATCATAGAGTACAATGCCCCATTTGGGATGTACCTCACAAGACACTTCCAACAGCTGGAAAGACCACACAAGTACCTCACCAAGAGGATTACTGGCCTCAAACATATGTCCTATGCAGCCCGACTGAAAAAACTCCGGCTGTACCTATTGGCATATTGCTTACTCAGAGGTGATCTCTGCTTGACTTACAAAGCCATGTGCAACTCAGAATTGATGGACAGGCTCCACCTAAAGAAATCCAAGTCACTGCGAGCCACACGCTCTAGTGAGCTAAATCTCGCCACAACAATAAATAGAACATGCTGGGGGAATAGATTCCTGTCACAGAGACTCCCCATGCTTTGGAACAAAATTCCAAACTACATCAGGCAGAGCCCCTCACTAACACTCTTCAAGAGAAACCTTGACGAGTGGATAGGTAAGAGAAAATACACCCCTGGGGTCACTTCATTGGCTCTTCTTGACAGAGGCAGAGCCCCTCACTAACACTCTTCAAGAGAAACCCTGATGAGTGGATGGGTAAGAGAAAATACACCCCTGGGGTCACTTCATTGGCTCTTCTTGACAGAGGCAGAGCCCCTCACTAACACTCTTCAAGAGAAACCTTGACAAGTGGATGGGTAAGAGAAAATACACCCCTGGGGGTCACTTCATTGGCTCTTCTTGACAGAGGCTCAGTTAATTAATCAACGGGGCGGTGAAAGCCGACACACTCTGGCTAGGCTTATAAATGCCCTCGGGCAGATAGCCTAGTACCTACCTATGAACCTATAATTACTATTTTGTGTGTTCATGGCATGAAAATGGATTGAACAGGAGAGAAGAAGCTACAGATTATTCGTGGCAGGTCTCCTGTGTACATAGTGTCTATAACATTCTAATCCACAATATCTGAATAAGGTTGATGGATACATGACCTAGCGATTGGGAAAGAAAGTGGAGAGATCTTAATACTACGATAAAGCCATGCCTTCTTTTCTCTCTGCCATAGAAATGCACAGGGTTTTAGGAGTTTCCTTGAGATAGGAATAAAGTAAACCACTTGCAATTGCAACATATTGGTAAAGAATAACTGACATGTGCAATTAAAATTTAAAATAAACTAGTGCAAAAATTGTGCAGCATAGACCTGGAACAGGCTGACCATATTAGTAGTGGAGGACAGTAATACTGCATATTATTTCAGAGACATCAGTTAAAAGTAATTTTGCATGCATACCAGCAGAAATGATGCTTAGGGAGCAAACAATACCACTGGGGTATAAAGGTCATGTCCAGTTTGATATTAAGTAACATTTTCAGCTAAGGAGGAGGCAGAAACAGAGAATAAATCCACGGGTCTTATTCTTAAGTGGAACATGAATTATTCCTGGCTTTGTGCCATAAATCGATGGAGTTCTGCCTGAGCCTCAGATTACCAAAGTTTAAAAAGTGCCTCATAAATTCGGTAGGGGCTAGGAGGAAGAAACTTTTTTTACTGGGTCACCTACTCTGGGAGGGACAACATTTTGTATTCTATTGCATGCATCCCCAGTGATGTGGATGATGTCATTATCAGGACAAGATTTTGTATTCTATCGCATGCATCCCCAGTGATGTGGATGATGCCATTATCATTTGTCGGATTGTCATTAGTATTTTGAAACTGATTAGTGTTATCTGATGTTACATGCAGTGATACATATGACAGGATTAATTTCACTCAGTTAGAGAACTCAAAAAAAAAAAAAAAAAAAAAAAAAAAGGCACAGACCAGTCTATATGTACTGCTGGCTGCCCTGATCTGAATCACTTTTCCATATCAACCTGCCATGGGTGTGGACCCAGCCCCAGGGATTAGTTATATATATATATATATGTAATATGGTTATACACACACACACATTTTTGTATTCCCCAATACATTTCTATTTTTTCCTCATCTTTCCATGATCTATTATTCAGCAATTCATGTTTCATCAGTCCATTCATAGTTGTTACATCAAGCAGTTACAGTAACATTTCCAGACCTTATGCAAATGCCTCGGTACTTACCTTGATACGTGGTTTTAAACTAATGGTTCCACTTGTAATCAGACTCAAAATCAAGGCAATAGTTGCAGAGATAATTGCAGCTACAATAAGCACTGCAGTTAATATACTTCCTTTTGAGGCTCCCATATCTTTGACAGCCTGTTAAAAAAAAAAAAAATTAATAAAAAATAAATTTCTTCATTAACACCATAACAGACATACAAAACGTTTGCTGTGTGCCATCTAAAAGAGTACATATGATAACTTCACGGGGTCACACTGCAAAAATCAGTCACGCACACTATTCAAATAATACATTTATCCATCAATAAAGATAGAAAAATAAAAATAAATATTGCATATAACCATAAAAATCAAGCAGCTTTAATTATATTGTATCCACTATAATATCTAAATGGAATTCAGAAGTAATGGGCTAAGAATCAGAAGTTTGGATTTTTTAAAATGCTGTTAATAAGTTTATTTTACCTATCTAATGCTATGTAATTTCAGAACTGATTATATCATGTAAACTGATTTGTTAATGCAGATTACAAAAATATTTCTTATATTTCTGTGAAGTTTCACATTTTTGGTATGTCACACCCTAGTCCAAATGTTTAACTTTTTTACAGGGCTTTTTTGAACAGATTAGTCATATTAGATTACTAGGTTTATACATATACATATATATATATATATATATATATATATATATATATATATATATATACACACACACACACACACACACACACACACACACACACACACATGTATATTGTCATAGAGCTGTTCATTGAACAATTAAGATTTATACGTTGTAGGGTAAACCATACTACTTAGTAATGTGACCAGAGTTTTCCAGTTTGATGATATTAATAATGAAACTAACTCTTGTAAGTCAAGCTATGCTATGCCAGAAGCATAAACCAAAGCTGCAATTTCAAAACTGTAATCTTAGAAAGTCTTAGATCAGAATTCTAAAATAATATGAATTGAAATATCTGCAAGCAGTAGGAAAAATATGCACAGTATAGTGAAGAAACAGTCATTAATATTTTGATTTTGCATGCAAACTGCATGTATGCCATCTGTTTTTGCAGGGGAAAAGCTCTCCTGCCTGTGTCCTAAACACTTAGACCCTGATATTTACCCAGCCACTGTTCATAGGTAGGTACTAGGCTATCTGCCCGAGGGCATTTATAAACCTAGCCAGAGTGTGTTGGCTTTCGCCGCCCCATTGATTAATTAACTGTGCCTCTGTCAAGAAGAACCAATGAAGTGATCCCAGGGGTGACTGTCAAGAAGAACCAATGAAGTGATCCCAGGGGTGAATTTTCTGTTACCCATCCACTTGTCAAGGTTTCTCTTGAAGAGTGTTAGTGAGGGATTCTGCCTAATGCAGTTAGGAATTTTGTTCTAAAGCATGGGGAGTCTCTGTGACAGGAATCTATCCCTCCAGCATGTTCTATTTATTGTGGCAAGGTTTAGCTAAATAGAATGAGTGGCTTGCAGTGACTTGGATTTCTTTAGGTGAAGCATGTCCATCAATTCTGAGTTGGACATGGCTTTGTAAGTTAGGCAGAGATCATCTCTGAGTAAGCGATATGCTACTGAGTACAGCCAGAGTTTTTTCAGTTGGGCTGCATAGGACACATGTTTGAGGCCAGTAATCCTCTTGGTGAGGTACTTTTGTGGTCTTTCCAGCTGTTGGAAGTGTCTTGTGAGGTGCACGCCAAATGGTGCATTGTAGTCTATGATGGGTCTGATAAGTGACGAGTAGAGGGGCACTATAACCTCTTTATTTCTAGATGCGAACCCTTTAGTAATTAGATGGGCTACATAGATGGATTTCCTAACTACTTTGGCAATATGATTGTCAAAGGAGAGATTATTATCTACCTGGGTCCCCAGATCTCTTATTACCTCTTCCGTATTAAGGGGGCTGCCACCTATGTGGTAATTCATGGGTGTTTTGTTTTTCCCAAATGGGATGACTATGCATTTTTTGGCATTTAGCTTGTAACCATGACTTTGACACCGGGTATCCATCTCAGTAAGGCCCTTTTGGAGAAGGTCCTTGTCAGCCGGAGAGTCAGTTAAGTCTCCCAGTTTGCAGTCATCGGCGAACTTGGTTAGCCATAGTTCTCTTGTGTTTGCCTGTTCTTCTGAGAAGTATATGCCGAACAGTAGGGGTCCCTGGACCGAGCCTTGTGGGACACCACTTGTGACTGGTTTAGAGTCGGACCTGGAGCCTGCTATTCTTACCGTGTGAGTTCTGTCTGTAAGCCAGTTGGCAACCCATCGCGTGAAGTAGGGGTTTATGTTCAGGCTGGTGAGTTTTCTATAAGTCCCGAGTGGGCAATGGTGTCAAAAGCCTTGGTGAGGTCAAGGTAGGCTTTGTGAACCACCTTCCCCTCATTTATGGCCTTGGTAACTGTCTCGAAGAAATCAACCAGGTTTAGTAGGCATGATCTTCCCTTAACAAAGCCAAACTGGGTCGGGTCAAGTGTTTGGAGGTTCCCAATGTCTTTGTTAATGAGCTCCATGATTAATGAGTTGCATAATTGAGCAATACCTTTGGTTACAACATAGCAAGATGGTGGGGAGAGTGATTTTTGTCTTTATCTGTATATCTCCCCATGCAGTTTCTGGCTATAGAGTCTCACCAAATAGAGCTCACTTAACAGCCAATTGGGGGTTAGGCTGTCATAAATTTTGTTTGTGTCCTTACAATCATCCTAGCAATGAGGGCATTTATTTAACCAGACTTTCCTTCTTTGAGTGGAAGGGGCTATTGACCCACATAATTATGGGAAACATAACACCTTCCCCTATATTGAGATGGCATTTATTTAGCCTAATAATGCCCAAATCTCCTTATGGGAGATGTGACTTGCATCACCAAGGAAGGCACAACACACTCCTTATGGACTTCCATGCTCTTGTTCACTTGCTCATTAACATCTAGCACCAATTGGTGGCTTGGCATAACACATGCACGCCTCCACGTCATCTGCTACAGCACTGTGATAAGCTCTACCCCTCCCCCAATTGATGGGTCTGCCATCCTTCTTACTATCTCTACCAAATGTCGGAGGTATTAAACACAGGTCTTCTAGGCTGTCGTCAGAGTTTTATCCCTTATGCCACTGAAGCTGACAGGTAAGGTGAAATTTTTGACCACAATAACTTGGGTAGACAAAGCTCTGTCTTTAACATTAAGTTTAACATTTTTCATTTGTGAACTTCAGAAAAATAAGGGTAAAGGAATTTCTTTAGACAAGAGTTCTATATTTTCCATAATCACATGTATGTATTAGGTTTGTTAAATGTAGAAGTTTAAGATGCATACTGATTTATTAAAATACTTTTGCAGTAATCTATGTCAGGGTGGGATTCAAACCAAGTGATACCTCAGTACAATGAGCAGTGGTGTCCCCTTTGTTTCCACATTTGCTAAAATGACAAGACATTAAGTGCTGTAGGTAAAATAATAGTTTGAAATATATACCCCACTCTTTTTCAGTTTTCTTTCAGCCCACAATGACACCTATGCCAGACTCTGCAACTGAACTATCTTCTTGGCATCTTTTTTGTCATCTGGCCATATTCTCACTGTACCGCATTACCATCTCAAGCCAGTTTGATTCAGCTCAATGTTCTGCTGTGCTTAGTGGAAGCCTTGGTTCTAGAACCTTGTTGATCCTCTCTTATTTCAAAGCCTTGGTTCTAGAACCTTGTCGATCCTCTCTTTCTTCAGAGAGGAGTTATCTTAAGAGACATTTTAGTCTATGCGTCGTGTAGTACTATGGTGGGGAAGACCACTTTTACTGATTTGTTCACGAAAGGTAGGGCATTTTCTCTAGTTGTACTCTGTGTCAGTGGTCATTTGATCCAATTGTTGTGGCAGATGTTCATGTAATGTCTATCTGTCCCTGCCTGGACATTGCCAGGGAACAATCCTGTAATGACTGTGACTAATGGCCATGTGACTGACTCTTCCCATTATAAAACTTTACTTACAATTCACAATCTTTGTCAATTTAAGCTAATGTTAAGAGTTGATGAGCTGTTCTGTGGTTACTACCAGCAAACAGGAGTGACCCAACTTTGCACCGCTGGACTGGAAACTGTGCCTCTTCAGTGCTTTAAATTACTTTGCATTGAATTAGCTGTCATGTACTCTGTACCCTGAAGAAGTTCTTGCAACAAGGTAACTCTTCTGATTTTCTTTAAAAAGGATAATCCAACAGTGTGCATGTTTTGTTAAAGTGAAGCATTTTTAATTGCAGTTTTTGTCACTGTGGAAATACTGTAGTGACTGCAAGTCTCAATATTGACTCTAATTGCTACAATATGCCTTTGGCACATAACTTCAGTAATGGCCATCCCTCAGACTGACCCATTCTGAAGGAGCTGGAACTATGCATATCATCCCCCTTGTAACAGAGGCATGTGGTTTAAAACAGGGTGTTTTTGGGTGATACCATGATCTTGGGTAGGTATTTATTAGGTCTCTGGCTCCTGTTTTAAACTTAATTTATATATCTTGGGTCTAGAGCAAACAACACAAAGCTAAGGTTCTTCTTCACCTTAGGTCTTGCACAGTACTTTCATGCTCATTTAGTGTTATCTAGAACAATTTAGGCAACCAAGTTACCTTAGTAATGAGAGGGAAGATAATGCTGTTAATTATCACATCTGAAGTCATCATGGTCAGAACGGACCACATTAGAACTCTCTGCATTATTCATCATCTTCAGTAGGCAGATAATTTCTTTGCTTTCTCCAAGATGTGCATCCTTTGCTTCCAGACTTAATTCTTCTGTATGTAGCAGTGTAATAAGTTAACACACAAGCCAATCACATACTGTGCATGTAATATGTTACACACAAGCCAATCACATACTGTGCATGTAATAAATTATACATAAACCAGTCACATACTGTGCATTTTGATGAGATTCTGGAGAGTGGTGTTGAAGGTTTGGGAGTGTAGATCACCTCAGCTCATTGTAAGGCCTTTAATTAATTAGGCATTTTAATATGCTATGCTAAGCCATAAGAGATTTGTTACCCAGCAACCTGATACTGATATAATGTCAGGAGTAGAACGCTCTTAAGCATCTCAGTGGGAGGTACTGTATGAGAGTAAACAATATGGTGCAATAAGAAATGCGACGCTCATGCCACAACTTGTTGTGTGTATGAGTATTTTCTGTGCAGTAAGGCCAGAGAGTAGTAGTACATCACATCACTCAGCATACATGTTGTAACTCAGCACCGTCTAATAAATTTTGTGAACATGTATCCATATGATGATCGCTGAGCACTAACAAAATTACCAAATTACAGGTTACTGATGCTTAACGAGACCTGTTTGCTTATCACAGTCTGCCATCTTGTCTAACGAAACATGTTTGTTTATCACAGTCTGCCATCTTGTCTAACCCATACATCCAGGATTAGGGTTCCCTCAATCTGGTCTTTACTGCTTGATGCAGACTGAGATTCAACAAACAGGAACAAAACCAGCTGAACCTTACTTTTACAGCATCCAAGATTATAAAACTACAAAACCCCATGTCAATAAAAAGTTTATTGAATTAAAAAAAAAAATCTGTTTTTCCTTCTAAAAATATATTTACTTTATTTGCATTTCATCTTATTGTCAGTGCTGAATTTAACTGTAACCAGTTTTTGTCAGTGCTTCTCCAAATTACTTTTTTTTAATTTTTGGTGAACGTTCAGAAAACTGAAACTATTTTTATTTGTATTCATTTAACAGGTACAGTGAGACAGGTTAGTTAACTATGTTGTTTTTCCTTGATCAATAATCCAGTGCCACGTAATATTCGCTTTTCAACTTAGTTTGCTTGAATGTAAAAAATCTTCAGTGCCTCATCCTTCAAAAAACTAATTTAATTTTTTATTGTAAATAATTACTTACACATAGTATAGCATTGTCTACTGTGTGTACTTTCAGAGGGCATTAAAATTTAGAATGCAATGTTTTATTATTGCTTTAAAATATAGTATAATTCTATGAACCTGTGTGTTATTTTGCGTATTACCATGTATTTATTTTTATTTTGTTTTACAATTCATTATTGTGTGGGTGAGCTGGTCCACAGACTCTTCAGTCATAACTCGGGTACAAATAATAAAGAAGCATGCAGTGTTTGATTAAGACAAGAATGCAGAAAAATAAAAGATTAATACTAATGTAACAGTAAAGACTGAAATATAATTTATAAAAGCTGAAATGAGGTATTTTCTAAGATTAGCACATTATATGTGGATTCAGAAGGAATATGAAATACATTTGTACATTTGGTTATGATTTCCACTGATTACATTGGTAGGCTGGTAAGTGATATTCATTGCTAAACCAATGTCACTTGTACCCTGCTTCTGTTTTTAACACCCAAGGCTTTATTACATTTAACTTTATTTGGTAGGTTGTTCCATAGTGCTGGTTGTAGTCTGGAAAAAGCCTTTTCACCAACTGCTAATTTACAATATGGCCTTGGTAATGTAAGGATCTTGGTTGTGTGTCATTAAATAGTTTTTTTTCCCCCTAAGGGATAGATTAGTTCTCAGAGGTAGGTAGTAGCCTGTATGCATTATCTTGAATAGTACTGTACTCCTATTTAAAAGAAGAGTAGCTCTACTAGATATCAGGAGTCATTGAATTTTCTTTAATCTGTCACAGTCCCTCTTCTTTCGGCTTTTCACAGTAAGGGGTTGCCACAGCGGAACTCTGGTCCGCTCATGATTGGCAGTGGATTTTTATGGTGCCGACTTGCCAGCCCAGCCTTCACAGAAGGCACAACTATTCACGCACGCACCTACCTGCATGTCTTTAACATCACTCAAACAAAGGGAGGACATGCAGACACCACACAGAAGGCACGCCAGCCAAGAATCGAATGGGAGCACCTCATGCTGCGAGCCAACAATGCTAACTGCTGCACCACCGCGGCAGTTATGTGATTTTTTTTTTTTTTTCATGCAAGTAATGGAAATTTACATATTTGGGTCTGTACTGTTTGCAGCCTTTGGGTATTTTGTGAGGAATGTAGTACAATTGGGAGGCGGAGTGGGTCTTAAGGCATATAGCAGTGGTGGGGTGGGGCTTAAGGCATATACTAGTGGTGGGGTGGGGCTTAAGGCATATAGCAGTGGTGGGGTGGGGCTTAAGGCATATAGCAGTGGTGGGGTGGGATTTAAGGCATATATCAGTTTAGAAAGTAGGACATTTTTTGCTGTTGATTTTTTGGCAGAGGGAGTGAGGGGCGAGATATATGAGATAGCATAGTTTTAGTTGGGAGATAACTTTGGCTGCTATACTGTGAGTATGAGTTTTAAAGTTATGTAGTGGGTCTAGGGTCTGTCCTAGATATTTTTGTCCTATTACATTAGGAATGAAATCCCCTTTATGGTCCATGACTTTAAGATTTGTTAATATGGTAAGCTTTTGTGGGTTAGCAAAAATCCTAGCATTAGTTTTGTGGGGTTAATTAATAAGCTGTTAGAATGTAGCCAGCGGCACAGTTTGAGAATTTATGGTGAATGTTTGGTAGTGCTGATTGCTGGGAGTTGTCTGCATCTAGTAATAGAATGTCATCAGCACACATTATCATGTTTAGGTTACAGAGGTCAGTGGTGAGGTCATTAATGCATAGGGAGAACAGTGGTAGTCCTAGATCAGAGCCTTGGGGTGCATGACTATTAAACTTACTTGTTTCTGAAAGGGAATTATGAATGTAAACTTCAAAGGTGTTACCTTTCAGGTAGTTTTGGGACCTAACTGTGGCATTGTCTCCAAGGTTTAGTGGTTTGCATATGTGTAGGTTATGGTTATGTCTACAGATATACTAGCGGTACTATGACTGTTCTTCATATTGCTGTTGATATAATCTGTTGCTGAAATTAAAGTTGTTGGGGTGCTAAATGAGTTTTTCAAGCCACGTTATCATGTAGGAGTCTAAGTTTTGATATGTTTAAATAGTTGCTTATATAGGAGTTTCTCAAATATTTTGGTTATTGTACAAAGATTGGAACTTGGTCTGTAGTTTTTTGTCTTTGAATGAGAATTTACTTTGGGAAGAGGTATAATAGAATGTTTAAGGGGAGCAGGGGCCATGGTAGTGGTAAGAGACAAGGTAAAGATGTGTTTTAAGGGTTCGGCAATCTTTTCTGCTGCTAGCTTAAGGAATTTAGGGTGAAGTTTAGCTGTAGTGCGCAGTTGGTAGAAGGATTTTTTTTTTTAGTTTATTTAGTTGAAATGGGTAAGTTTGTGGCACGTTCAGCTAGAGGATGAAGTTGAGCAGGCATTTGAGGATTTGTGATGATTGAAGAAAGGAGTTTTATATTGGTTAAGATTGAATGGAGGAATTGTTTTAAAATTTGTTAGAACATTTTTATAGTCTGGTTCCTTATTGTTATTATCCCTGCATGATGATGATGATGATGATGATGATCTAGCCAGTTTTATTTTTTTTTCAGAACTGTTTAAGATTAGAAGAGAGCAGATTGTTCTGCCATAGCTGAAGGACTTTGGCTGTATCTGTAGCAATAAGCACTATAGGCAAATTCATAGGTCAGGCCTGCTTTAGACCATTCTGCTAGCCGCAGTTCTCATGTAGTCCATAATGTTGGAGATATAATTGTGTGGTCCTCCATTTACTACTGGATAATGATTGCTTTCTCCTTGGTCATACATTAATAAAGCTCTAATCAAAATACTGCAATACTGCTATTACAGCTTCAGGAAAGGTGTCCCTGAGTGAACCAAAGGATTTTGGGGTCTGGGAAACAGGCAAGTAGGACAGCATTAGTAGCCATTTAATTTATTATTGCAAATGTGGTGTCCTGTGCATACATAATGAACAGCTCTTTGTTGATCTGGCGCCACAAATACTGTGGGAGGTATAACTGCCATCTTTTGTAGAATGCCTTTGGAAAGGCTTGATGAATGCAATCAATTTCTGCCTTTTCAAATTCTGTTGTGATGTGCTATGGTGATAGTGACATGTGCTTCTGCTCTGCCTTCATGACTGTAGGGGGTCTATTGGACTGAAACTTCTTGGTCATCACAAACATGGGTGGAGCAGGTATCTGAAAACCCACACCTCCAGCTTAGCCAGGGATCAGAGTTGTCTACATATCTTTCTTCTTGTGTGGAATGTAACATCTGTGATAAAAGCTGTGAATGTCCCTGATCTTGCATGTTATTAGTGTTGTTAAGTGTAACACGGCCACGTTCTCATTGTTAATTCTGACTACTTGGTATATAAAGCTGAAACCTCCACTCCTGAGTGGAAATAGATGGTATGAAAGCTGAGAATGTTGGTCAGGGTCTTCAGCTTTACGTGTTGTGCTTCTTCTATGAGCTCGGTCACCACTTCGGTCAGTGGATTTCTAGGTGGCAGACTCTACAAGAAATTGCCAGAGATGACCTGCACAGCATCTCTTACTACCTTTCATTGCAAAACTGTTTAATCTGTCCTCCTCCTCCTTCTCAATGTATGGCTCACTTCTACTCCAACAGGTGTCTCAAACTAAGGACATAAAAGTGCTTTGTTGATTTCCACAGTACTTCTCCCTGGGGTACATTTAGAGCAACAGCCTTGCATGCATTTGTAATTTTTTTAAAATATCAGTAAGACTTTGTGGTTCATTTCATTTATTTACAATGGAGTCAGCCTATATTAGTAGGTGTCCAGAAGGGGAAGGATGTTTTACTTCTGCCTGGGGGATTATAAGTTACCTGTCTGTCAAAGTTCCCTGTTCTTTGGTGATATCAGTTATGTATCAGGTAGTCTGTGTGTCTGTGTGTGTGTACTTATTAGCTTTAGTTCTCAATCAAACACCAACTGTTTAAATCTTTCAATATTACTATAATTTATCTTACAACTCCACTATAAGAGTATTAAAAACTGGAGACCAGTTTCATCTCACTGGACTAGTACTTCTCCATAAAAATGACATTGAACCATATATATCATTTATATTCTAAATGATTATCTGATCAGATTATATGATTTTTTGTCTCCATCATGATTTTATAAAACCTCTTTGCATGGGCATCTAAAACTTGATTAAATAGCACTAACACTCAAAACCGCAACTACAGTTAAATGTTTCACGAACAATTGCATGAATGTTCATTTAAACCAAAGCTGAATAGTTCCCATGTTTTAACAATCCAGAACTTCTCTTTATGTTTAAACTTTGTAGCTTCATTCCCATTTTTTTTTTTGGTCCTGAAACTACTTTGTCAGTTCTTGTATTGCTGTTAAAATACATTTTAACATGCTTATATTTAGCATTGCTTTCAGTACGACAATAAAGTTCACTTAAATGTTCAGGAGTTCTCAGTTTTAATTTGCCTACCAGCAGTCATTAATTAAGTGGGGCATTGCCAAATGACTCCAGGGTGGATCATAATTGTCTAGAGTTGTGAGAGAGAAAATTAAATGTAAGAAAATCTTTACAACTGAATGAAAAAAGCAGCTTTTTTATGTAATTCATGTTCAGCTATACTCATTTTCTTACATTTCACATGTTTAACTATGGCTTTGAATACCACAAATTTAAGAAATACAACTAAATTGCAATGAAACAAAAGCACAATGCTTGGTCAGCCTCGTTAGCACTGCCAGCATTAATGAGTTAAATGTATCTTGATATTTTCACAAGATAAAACATGCCACAAGTATAGTGTACCAGCTAAATCACACATTAACTTATACAAGTAGGTAAATATCAAATGTCGTACCTGAATTTGTTGTAATGAAAACTTGGTTCTTAGCATATATTTACAATTAGCACAGTTATCACAGGGATGAGAGCCGTATGGTGTTCTTTATATTGATCACTGCTGCAGTAGCCTTAGCTAGATGGGTTATATACTGCCAAGGGTATAACAGCCAGCTTCCAAGTTTTCTGGGTACCTTCCACGCACCCAAATTGTTAAGCAGCTCAAACTGAGCTAAGACAAAGGGCCAATAGCCTAGTAACCTCCCATGATACTATGAACCTATGGGTGTGAAGGCCTTAAGAGCGTTACTGCTGCTGAAGTGTATGCCGCACTGAGGCTTTCGGGGATCGATGCTCGTCTTGTACTTTTCTTTGCTGAGCAGATAATTTTACTTTGGAGAGAAAAACTTCCATGTTCTTAAATTCCTGAGGAGGAAATTAATAAGACATCAAAGTAAAGTTATTTTAAAGTTAGGACTGTTGTTATTTTACAGACTGTCTCGAGACTTTAATGTTCTTTTAATCGGAGCACTTGTTTCTTTTGGTTTTAAAAATAGTGTATACTAAATGAAAATGTATTTTCTGTGGAGAAATTGTTTATTTTTCCATTGTGGGCTGGCATAGTGTTTTAAAGTGCTTTTAAATGTGTTTTTTTTCTGTCAAAAAAGTTCCTTGTGTGTACTGGTGGTTTTTACCAGCATTTGCTGCTTGTCTTTCCAGGAAAGGAAACACCATTTTGGCTTGACCATAGAACAGTCTACCCATCGCATGGTCGGTCCTTCTAGACATAACAAGAAAACGTTCAGCATACAGCTTTTGCCACCGCAGCATGCTAGCAATTTGCCTCTGCCACAGGTGGGTGACTCTGCCGTGGCCATTTAGCATACATCAGACAGCTCATCTTTTACCACAGATCTGTCTGATGTAGCACCTACAGCCACATCCTCTGTGGCTGTTGGGGTCACCTCAGTGCACAAGGGAGAGCCACTCTTGTCAGTTCTGGGAAAGGGAGCAGAAAGGTTTCCCTGTTGTGTCAGAATGCTGGGACCATCCCTGGGGAAGCTGCTGACACCATTAGTAATAGTACTGGCTCCATTTTTCCTGTCAAAAAGAAACATAAAACCAAGCATGTATCTACTCTTCTTGAAATTCGTTTGGATAGGAGTAGTTTACTTAGATTGACTCAGGGTTTAATTCAGGTTATTGATCTTTCTTGTCATGTGTTTTCAGGTAAAAGAAAGACGGATTCCTCTTTTCCTGAACAGATTCAAGATTCTGAATCTGAACAGGAAGATGCAGGGACAGATTCCGGGTTTTGTCCTCAGATTTCTGATTCAGGCTCAAAGGAGAGCTCAGTTTCTGATTCTCTCTCTGGTGGTTTGTCTTTCTTTGAGACTGTTGCTATAATGTCCCAGTGTTTTTAGTGAGAGAACATTGAAGTTTCTCAGTCCCACAGAAAATACTATGAGTTCTTAAAGGAGGATTTTCCAAAACCTACACGCATTCCTCTTGTCATGTCTACTTTAGAGCATGTATGTCTTACTGCCTGCGATTTTCCTGATAGTCAGCAAACTATTCCTAAAATGGTAGATAGGATGTGGAAAGTTCCCCAGTTTTTTACATTATTATATACTATTCCAAAACCGGACCCAGCAGTCAATGCTGCTAAACACTTGGTTAATTCCAATCATACTGTTTCTAATAAGGATGGAGAAATTAATGATAGTTATGGGAAAAAGTATATACTTCTGCTACTTTGAGTCTCAGTATTTTGAATTGTCAGGCAAGTATGTTAGTTTGTCCTGATTAATTGTGAAAGTATGAAGAATGTTTTAAGCACAGTTTCGTCTTGAAGAAAAACCTGTTTTAAATGTAGTTTCTTTTATTGCACTCATTGTTTACAAGTGTTTGTATGACTCTTTCCAGGGCTATGGCCACTGGTACTGTTTTAAGGAGGTTTGCTTGACTGCATTCTCAGAACCTATAGATGATAATAAAAAGATATTTTAAATTTATCCAAGGAAGAATTTAAAATCTTATTTTTTACCTCACCTGAGAGGTCCTCCCTTGGGTAGAGATTTAATGTTTAGCCCATCTGCTGCAGAGATGATCAAAACGTGTGATGAAAGGGGCAAGCTGATCCAAGAAATCTCTAAGATCTTTCAGCCGTCCTTTTCCCAATTGTTCAAGAGATTTTTATTTCTTTCCATACAGTTTTGGCAAAAAACAGAATAAACAGCCTCAACAGAATTTAGGTAAACAGAAGTTTAAGAGGAAATGGCAAAGGGGTTCCAAAAAGAAGTCTCCGACATCCCAAAACCAAGGGTCCCACTTCTCTTCCCAAAGGTCTGAATCTCCATTTTTCACTTTGACAACAAATTGTTTCAGACAAATGGGTTCTGAAAATCATTCATCAAGGTTACAAGATGGCAATGGGATGAAATTCCTCTTTTCCATAGAGTCGTTCCTCATCCCACAGATCAGACAACTTTGTTTCCACCTATTCTTCATTGCATGTGGTCTCAAGGAAGGATGGAAGTAGTTAAACCTTCCCAGGTGGGAAGGGGTTTTTATTCAAATATGTTTCTAATGCCAAAGAAAGAAAATGGTTGGAGACCAATTTTGGATCAGTCTTACTTTGACCTGTTTATGATAGTGCCCAAATTCAAAATGTCCTCCCTTCACAGCCAGTTACCTCTTCTTCCTCGTTCACGTTTCCTGGTAACACTAGCTTATCACATCCCTATTCATCCAGACTTCAGATGTTTCTTAAGATTTTGTGTCTGTATGACATTATTAGTTCTCCGTCTTACCCTTTGCACTAGCCACTGCACCAAGAGTGTTCACAAACGTTCTAGCTCCAATTATGGCTCACTGAGGGTTAGAGGGTATCCACATTTTTCTATGTGTAGACAACTTACTTATCTTTGCAGAGCCTTTTTCAATGTGTTAGGAATCTTTCTTTGGTGAGAGATCTCTTGCACAAATTGGGATTCCTAGGGAACATTCAAAAGTCTTTCTTGACTCCATCCCACAGGATTGTATTCCTGGAGTGTCAGCCAGACAACTTGGTTCAATGAGCTTTTCTTACACAGGAAACGGATCTTTATAGTAGCATAGCAAGAGTGAGGTAAAGGGAGAATTTTTTTGTTCTTCCAATGAAGAATTGGTAAGGAGGCAGTGTGTGTATGAGCAGGGACGTTCAGACTGACATGGGCATGGGATGGGACTTTCAGATTGCTATGAGCAGTCTGTTTATTTATTTATTTATTTTTTGGTCTTCACAAGGGAGTGGTTTGCTCATTGAGGGACTGGCACATGGTACTTGTTAAGTCAGCTATGCCTCTGTTTACTTAGATCTGATTCTAAGGTTTTCCATTCAGACTTCAGTCATGAAAAGGGAATACCTAATGATTTTGAGTCTGATGGTATCTTTGATTCTCATGATACTCCTGGCAAGATTCCACATGAGAAAGATTCAGTGGTATCTGAAATCTCCTAGTTCCAGCATCAAGACCCCTTATCTTTTTGGATCCCACAGCCGGTGTTTGTCCTCAGTGGTATCTGAAATCTCCTAGTCCCAGCATCAAGACCCCTTATCTTTTTGGATCCCACAGCCGGTGTTTGTCCTAAGAACTTTTTTGGTGGAGACAACAGATGTCCTTAAATCCAGGTCTCTCCTTCTCCCTCCCTGCTTCAAATCAGTGAGTTACCACAGACACTTTGGACTTTGTGTGGAGCAGTTTCAAGAGGGATAAAAGTGCAGGGGGTAGGAGACACCAAGGAAAGATGCAAGCACATAAATATGAAGGAGATGCTTTACCCTGATGAAGGCACTCAACTCTCTGAACCATCTCTGGTCCTGGGGACTTCATGTGGTTACAGACAATAACACAGTCATGTGGTACGCTTTACAGACTAGCCATGTTAGCTTGGGATATGGCTTCATGGTTTACCATCATTTTGTCGAACGCAGTTCGTGCGACTGACAAAATATCGAATCTGGCTGTCACTAACTCATTAACTCGAAAAAGAAAATGTGGGAACTGACAACAGCAAATGCAATAGCATTTGCTGTTGTCATTTCTGACATTTCATTGCAGCTCACACACTATAGTGGGGATTGGGAAATGTACCCTTTCCCTCACTATAGTGCGATCCCAGAGTTAGTATATTTAAGTAGCAGGGTGTGTGTGGGTTGCAACCCCCCACATGGGGGGTGCAGGGGGGGCTTGCCCTCCTACAAACATGTTATTTACTGTGCAACGCACAGTAATGGTGTCCCCGGAAGTGTGGTGACTGAAAATGTCGAAGTTGACATTTACAGTCACCACACTTCGATTTTATTGTTATTCGTTGTTTTTAGTTTTGCAGTTTTGCCTCGACATAATGGCGATTTGCTGTTGTGCGATCTGGTTAAATGATAGTAAACTGGCTTCACAGCACAGTCTCGCTCTACAAGCCTCCTACATTCTGTCGGAGCAAAATTGTGTAGCAGACAAGCTGAGCAGGACCAGGGCAGGCCATCACAAATGCAAAGTAGATCAGGGGGTCTTCCAGGAATTGATCTATCTGTGGGGAATTCCTCAAGTAGAGCTCTTTGCCTCCTCTTTGAATAATCAACTGGCAAAATTGTGCCCCAGGACTCCATGCAAAAAAAGCCTGGAAGACAGATGCTTTTTCTTTTCTTTGGACAGAAATGGTCATGCTTATGCAATCACCCAACTTAACCCTATCTTCCCCTCTTCTTATACTCCTCTAACACTTCTGCAGCAACCGTCTCTTCTCTGTCTTTCTCACAAGTCTACTAATAGTCAGTTTTTCTCACAGCCTACAGCACTAAAGACTTGGATGGTAATCTGTGCCTTACGATTATCGCCTGTGTATAGTAGACATTTATAATTTATTTGTTCACTTTATTTTGCATATGTGTGACCATTTTTAGTTTTCTTCTTGGTACATTTTGACCTCTAATATGTTTTAAGTCACTGTACATGTTCTAGCATATTTTTTTCTCTGACTCTTTTGTCATATTTGTTAACTCTAAATGTTTTTGTTTACTCTGTCGTTTGGATTACTTTTGTTACATGTACTACTTGGAGCTTTTCTCCTCAGGCCTCTACTGAAAAAGGGCTGCTGCCCAGTCAGACTAAACCAGTTAACAAATGTCAAGTAAAATAAAATAAATAAATGCTACTGTATGCTTTTCCACTCATTCCGATAATATCCAGGGTACTTTTCTAGATTCAGAGGGAATACCCCAAGATCACTGGGGTGACTTCTTTCTGGCCCATGCAACTGTGGTTCTCCCTTCTTTTGGAAAAGCCAGGGACAATTACCACAAGCTTCCTCACAGACTGAATCTACTCATTCAAGACCAGGGGTGTTTGATACACCCCAACATTAATCATCGTGAACGGACTGCCTTGATGATGGGGTCTTAACTCCTTTTAGGCATCTATTTACTGAGGATATGCAGCAGGTCCTAATGGGGGCAAGAACGCCTGCTACTCGAAAATCCTATATTAGTAAATAGAAAAGGTATTCTGTTTGATGCCAACAATATAAATAGCACCCATTCAGGGCTAGTTCTCAAGTTGTACAATATTTGTGAGAGTTACTATACTATGACCTTTCTTATTTCTCTATCAAGGTTCATTTATTGGCCAGTTCAACATGTCTGCCCATGGATCCCCCTGTTTCAATGCAGTCTCATGTCAAATGTTCTTGTAAAGGGGTTTTCATAACAGGCCTCCTATAAAAGTAGTGGCTTCTCCTTGGAATCTTAATTTTATGTTAGAGGAGCTATAACACTTGCTCCATGTGAACCAGCTAATCTGGCTGACTTGAAGTTCTTAACATGGAAAACACTTTTGTTGATTTCATAGACCTCTGCAAGAGCAGCATTTGCATTGCAAGTTTTTATTGTGAGTCAGCCCTGTCTAAATTTCCATAGGAATAGTTTTTATTGAGAACTAATCCTTTTATGCCCAAGGTGGTATCCAAAGTTTACTTTAAGCCAAACTATCAATTTCTCAGTTGTTGTACACTATCTTGACAGAAATAAATCTTTCAGCTCTTCAGATCAGCTGTTCATTTCTTCTGAAGTTAAGGAGGAACAAACTGTGTCAAAACAGACTATTTCCAAAGGTTTGTCTAAGGCTATTACCTTTTGTTACACTCAACACAGCAATTCTGTTCCAGGCAGGGTCAAGACCCACTCTGCCAGGCCTTGGTTTCATCTATGACTATTTAGAAAGGGTTGGATTCTAGAATTATTCTCGCAGCTGCTTTTTGACCCTCTGTACATAATCTTACAAAGCACTACAAGCTTGATTCCTTCTCTAGTTCTAGATCAAGCTTTGCAAAGACCATGCCCCTGGGCTCTTCTTCTCCTTCCACCTCTCAGACATAGCTGTGGTAAGCTACCCATATAGCTCAAGCTTTGCAAAGACCATTCTGCAGGGCCTCCTGGGCTCTTCTCCTTCCACCTCTCAGACATAGCTGTGGTAAGCTACCCATATAGCTAAGGCTACTGCATCCGTGATCAATATAGTGAATGTAGTTCAGTTGTGTTAGTTGAACTTGCCAAAACAGTGGATATTTGAACGATTACTGTTGCAGCAGCTGCTCCCTCCCTTCAGTCCCCTTGTATTTTTATTTGTATTGGCCTTTTCAGGGTTCAGTCTCTCTCTCTCTCTCTCTCTCTCTCTCTCTTTTGTATGGTTGGGAAAGCTCTGACGGTCTTCTCACCCAAACTTGTCTTTTTATTCAGCTCAGCTCAAGTTTCTTGAGAGTTTGATTGCATGGAAGGTGTCCTGAAGCTTTGAAGTTAGCCAGCTGTCATATCCTTGGCAGGCTATAACCCATACAGGTAATGCTACTGCAGCAGCAATCATTTCAACATTTGTTAAGATAAGCTCAAGTTACACAACTGTACTGTTTAGATTATCTGTGATCTAATAACATAGTAACAGAACCTGAAATATTTCCATCTATTTTGTTTTGTCTGTTGTAACAAACCTCTTCCATTTTCAAAGTTGAACTTACATTCTTTCAAAAAAAACAAAACAAAACAAAAAAAAAAAAACAAAACTGCACATTGTCCTGGAATAGCTGCAGTAACTGCCAAGTCATTTAGCAAAGTAAACCAGTATCTGTGTATTATTACAGGATGAATTTTACAGAAATTATTATATAAGCAGTAATGTATTTTATATCTGCTGAAGGAGCTTTCTGATTCTTGATTAAATATAATAAGTTCTACTCCAGGTATTTATATTACTTCTGATTTAGCTGTGTGTGTGGTTTCCTTACTTCAACTATGTCTAAAATGACGATAGCGGTCATCAAAATATTTTTTTTGCAATCTTCTCTTACTCACATATTGAAATTTCAGAATATTGTAGTTTTATAAACATGAAATGACAGCTTGTTGCTTGTAGAAAAGTATTTTCTGCACAAAGTGTTAATTTTGTTACTGTGATATCTAAGAACTCTGTCATAAGGTACTCAAAAGTGAAATGGATTGAAAACACAGCTCTGTCGATATTGAACAGACAACCTTAATGTAGTAATACTTGATTTCCATGAGACAACAGTCATCTAGGAATCTTTGCCACATCTCTTTGTTATGCAAATAATTAATTTCGCACATATGTTTTGTCTCAAAATTACCCATGAATAAACCCACAAAGATGGGGCAAACAAGGTCTCTATCACTGTTCCATGTAATTGTAAGAAGCACATTTTTTAAAAGTAAAACATGATTTTATTTAACTTGTAAAAAAGCACCTCGAGTTGAGTTGGAGAAACTACAACATGTATTCTAACAGTGTGGTACAAAGTGACATTTCATGGCATGTTTTAAATGTTTTTAAATGTTTTTAATTACTTAATAACTCCTTATTGGTTATACCTCTAATTGGTTTTAAGTAACTAGAATATAAATTGGGAAGGATGTGACTTCATTTTTATCTGACGAAGTTGAAGACGAAAATGTGATTACACATTGTAAACGTTATTTGTGTTGGGTCTGTTATTAAAGCTGTTCGTGTTACTCCAACTCGACTCGAGGTGCTTTTTTACAAGTTTATTAGTGGCGTTGAGCACCATCCATTTTTTATGCTTTTATTTAAGGCCATCTTAGCTATCTGTACTAGAAATGTATCTGATTCATAAGTATACATATGTGCTATTTATAACAAAGAATGTACAGATTATATGCTAGTGTATAAACTCTAATATCAAGTCTATGCCTGTAACAAGACAGTTTCATTTGAACATTCCCAATCAGTTGTAAAAACACAATTGCATCTTTCAGTCTGGCATTAATACAGAAAAAAGGTCTTGAGACAAACCTGTTAAATCTGATAAGGGTTCTGTCAATGAACCTTCCTAGAAGTTCTAGGGCATGCAGGAGAATGATCAATAGTTCTGACCACTTGGTGATAAAAGTCATGTGCTACGAACTCTCTTTTTAAACATTCAAAAATAACTCATTTACTGACATTAATTTGTGAAAAGTGATTGCATGCGATCCTGAAATACAAGAATGGCCCACAAAGATGCTTGCAGTAAAATAAATGAGTTGTGATAATATTTCAGCATCATAAGCTATTTTATCCCTTACCACTCCCCCTGCCCATTTATCTGCCTTCGTGTAACTACTATCTCAGTGTCATGTGGCAGCTGTCTTAAAGCTTTTTATTGACCAATAGAAAATGGTTAAACTTGATAAATAGTTGTGGCATTTAAAAATTGTCACTTTTCAAAAGGAGAAGCTGTGACTAGGTTGCAGAGCTGCTGAAAGTTAAATGGTTTGAAAAAAAACATGGTGGCTATGGGTTTTACAATTTCATAAACATATTTGTTTTTAAACCATAACTTCATTTTCTTTTTCTTTCTTTTTTTATTTAAACTTTTAAATCCAGTATAGATTTAAAATAACTCATCAAACAATTTGGAGCACTACAGCACACTCCCTCTAATCTGGTCTTGCTGGGACCAGACCTTAGGCTGGATAAATAAATGGCTAGTTAATCAGGAAAAAAAACATACAAAATAGCATGTATATGTTATAAATCGGCTAGAATAACATGAGTTGTATTAGTATGCATTTTTCTAAAGAATATGAAGGCTAAAACTCAAATGTCTGTCGGTATTTAGTCTAGAGGAGGCAGAAGTGTTGTCCTTCTCTGTGGTCTTTTGCTAGGGCTATGGCAGAAATTTGATGACCAGATAAGAGGGAATCTACTGTATTTTTAAAAAAGTAATAGAAATGATTATGACCATGACTGCATTTTTTCTAAACATCAAATTTTATCACATTCGTCAACTGTTGAAGACTGGCATCTTAATGGCACATTTGTGTTTTGCTGCCTTCCCTTGTCTTAACGGGGATGAAATCCTATTTATAGTGTTTAGTTGCTTTGGAAAGGAATCCACTTTGGCTTATTCATCAAAAGTGTCAGTGACTGAAGCATCATCTGTAGTCAGGAAATCAGTTGAATCAAGAACTACATAAAATGGACTTAAGGGGTTTATCAGATCTCTCTCATCACCCTTTGTTGTTTGCTATTAAATGTTTGGTTTGTTGAAAAATGACAAGCATGTCGATGTACTTTCTATGTTAATTATTTTTGTTCATAATCTCTTAAAACGGAATTGTATTTGATCTTTCCTGCCTCACCTATACACTCATTTTTTTTTTATTTTTGAAATATAACTGTCAAACAGCATGACATAACCTACATCAGATGCAGATTTACTAAACAAAGGAAGGCAGTCAGTTGCCAAATTATTGAAAGTGGCTATTTGGCATTCATAATATTTTGCTGAATAGGTTGTATAGATTGCCACTGATTAATAAGTTCATAGTTATTAAAAATCAACCTCTGGCTTCAACAACAGTCTTAAACTGTGAGGTGTCATGATAGCTAGCTAACAGCCTTTCCAGTATTTATGATATCAAACTGCAGCATTTGCATTGCCAATAGATTCCTGGGTGCTTATTGGAGCCAAAATTTGCTCCAGCTTATGTTATTTGTTATAATCATGAGAAACTGTTACGCTCATCACAGCCTACTGTTGCAAACTAAATGTGGCTGTTCGGTAGCAGCAGCCTTTCTTCTGTTCTCTCCCTGTGTGTGTGTGTGTGTGTGTGTGTGTGTGTGTGTGTGTGTGTGTGCGTGCGAATACGTGCACAGACACTGACACCACTTCCTCCTTTCTAGTTTCCTCACTGCACAAACAGGTGCTGCATACTTTTGTGGTTTTAGTAAGATGCTTGGAAATACATAATATATTTACAAAGACCCAGAAGATGTAAATTATTCCAGGGAAGGCAGAAGTAAAACTAAAAACTAGAACCCGATGTTGTTCATTATTTCAGTTGTTGATTATAATGAACTACTATCAGAGGTGTCATTAAAAAAGCAAATGCACTGGTTGAAATGTTTACTGGAGGAACATTTGTCTCTAAAGGCGTGATCAGAATGTCAGTGACATACCAAGGAAAAAAACGAAATGTTATACCTGTGTCATGAGTTCTGTAGTTTTTGTCAGGAAATTGTTTTAGAAATTTGACCTAAATTATGTATCCTGGTTATAGTAGAGTAGCCTAAATCGGTGGTCATAAAGCATGTACTGACAAATGCAAAAAATGTCATCATAACAAGTATAAAAAGGCAGGACATGGCAAAATAGCAAAACCCAACACAACTTTTGTTAGGCAATAATTTCTTCACTGAAATGTGTATCTAGCAAAAATGGAATGAACAACTTGTTAGATGGTTGGGTGGGACACGAACACACCATAGCTTGTGTCACAATGGAGGTGGGCCCAGAAATGCAGAAATACTGTCGTATGTCCAAGACCAGCTTTCATTGGTCCAGTAGAAGGGGCTTGCAGAGGCAACCACAAAAGGCTGATAATGAGCTTTTGAGATAATTATATTAAATATGAATTTCCCTCTCGTAAAAATGGCACCATGGAATTGCTGGTGACATGCATAATTTTCTTTAGTTAAGTTTTATTAATGGTAGAAAACTGATACATCTGGGCTATACGTAAGCTGCTGTTGGACTATTAGAAGAAATAAAAGTGGCACAAGTTAAGACCTAGTGGACAATCAAGTCTGTGATCCAATTTGGAAGGTCAAGAAATCTTATAAGCTTTGCTTTGCTAATGAAATGCTAAATTCAAGGTTAGCTTTGATAACCACACCTTTTGGCCACCTAACCCAGAACGAAGCACTAAAGGTGGAGGCATGTCCATATTCATTAAGGATATCCACATCTTTTTGGCTAGGCTTATATATGCACAGGTAAAAAACACAGGAAATCCTGACCACTGTGACAGTGTGATTATCAAAGGAGAGACTACTGTCCAACTGTGTCCCAAGGTCTCTTATCACACTTTCAGCGTTAAGTAGACTACCACTTACGTGGTAGTTCATGGGTACAGAGTTTTTACCAAAGGGGATGACAATACACTTTTTGGCATTGAGCTTCAGGCCATGGCTTTGACACCAGACATCTGTCTCAGTGAGGCCCTTTTGTATTATGTCCACATCATTAGGAGTTTCGATTGTGGTTCCTAGTTTGCAGTCATCTGCAAACTTTGTTAGCCAAAGACCTTCTGTGCTAGGATGTACTTCAGAGAAGTAGATACCAAACAGAAGAGGACCCAGGACTGAACCCTGTGGTACTCCACTTGTCACTGGTCTGAAGTCGGATTTAGAGTCTGCTACTTTCACAGTGTGGTTTCTGTCCATGAGCCAGTTGGCAACCCATCTTGTGACACAGGAATTTATACCTAGTTTAGTGAGCTTATCTATAATTCCAGAGTGGGGATAGTGTAGAAAGCCTTGGAGAGATCTAGATAAGTTATGTGAACCACCTTACCCTCATCTATGGCTTTGGTGACTGCTTCAAAGAAGTCAATCAGGTTTAGGACACATGATCTGCCTTTTACAAACCCGAACTGGGTAGGGTCCAGAGTTTGGAGATTACCAGTGACTTTGTTTGAGTTCCATGATGATATGTTCCATGGCCTTGCAGACCAGGCTCGTCAGGCTAAAGGGGCGGTAGTTCCCGGGGTCCGTCGTGGCTCCCCCTTTGTTGAGTGGGATAACTGTTGCAGTGTGCCATTCAGTGGGCACAAAGCCTGAGGTGAGGCTATGATTGAACATGATACTTGGGTAGGGTGCCAGTTCATTCTGTAGTTCATGTAGAATGCAGCCTAGGATATTGTCAGGTCCCATGGATGCTGTGTTCTTGGCTTTGGAGAGTGTGTTTTTTACCTGTGCAAACGTGATTACAGGAACTTTGCATTCTTCCAGTATAGAGATGGGCCCTCTAGGGGGTGAGAGGGGGGTAAAGTTAGCACTGAACCTATCGGCCAGGATGTTGGCAATATCAGTTGGTTCTGTATATTTAGTGCCATTGTGCTGTAACTCAGAGCAGATCTGAGTGTTGCCATTGAGATTCTTGACATAGCTATTGAATGCTTTGTGGTTGTCTTTAGAGTCAGTGGCAATTTTGTTTTCATAACTAGCTTTGGAGCATTTTATGAGGGATCTCAGCTTCTTACTGAGGTTAGCCAAAAAGCCAAAAAGTTATCTTGGCTTTCCTCACCCAAGAAAATTATTTTCCTGTGCCCCCGTCGAGCAGAGCCACAGAAGTGATCCCTGGGGTGAATTTCCTATTTCCCATCCAATCATTAAGATTTTTCTTGAAGAGTGCTAATGAGGAGCTCTGTTTGACATAGATAGGTAGTCTGTTCCAGAATATGGGAAGTCTCTGGGACAGGAATCTATCCCTCCAGTATGTTCTGTTTATTGTGGTGACAAGGTTTAGGTCCCTAGATCATGTAGCTCAGAGGGATTGGGGTTTCTTTAAGTGGAGCATGTCCAACAGCTCTGGGTTTGACATAGCTTTGTAGGTTAGGCAGATATTGCCTCGGAGTAGGCGATATGCAACAGAATAAAGCTGGAGTTTTTTTTAGACGGTCTGCGTAGGGCATCTGTTTGAGGCCAGTAATCCTCTTTGTGAGGTATTTCTGTGGCCTTTCCAGTTGTTGTAGATGTCTTGTGAGGTACATACCAAAAGGGGCGTTGTACTCTATAATGGGTCTAATTAGTGATGAGTAGAGGGAAACAATGACCTCTTTTTTTCTGGATGAGAAACCTTTTTGGCTAGGCTTATATAGGCCCTAGGGCTAATGGCCTAGTACCTACCTATGAACCTATAAAGAAATACACAATCTGATATCATGCTCTCAGGTGTAATTTATGTATCATATTCAGTGTCATAAATGTAAAACAGGAATGGCTATGATATAAAACTTAAGGTCCACTACTGGCCAGGTGAAGCCATATAATAAGCATATAACTAAAGATACAGTAATGACCAGATGTATAGCATAAGCAATGTGGAAGTTGGAGCCATAAATAGAGAAAGATGATGCATGTTATGTATCCCTAATGTATGATTATGTCTTCAGATGATTGACGGACTCTTGCATCACACCCATGAACTTTTCCAGGACAGTGCAGCAATATGATAATTGTTACAAACTCCCTTATGGAGGTGGAAATGAAGGTGAGTGATGCCTTAAAGAATTAACGGAGGTCAATAAACACATGAAGCTTTATTAGTCTTTTTAATAATGTGTGTGTGTGTGTGTGTGTGTGTGTGTGTGTGTGTGTGTGTGTGTGTGTGTGTGTGTATATATATATATATATATATAGATATATATATATATATGTATATATATATATATATATATATATATATATATATATATATATATATATATATATAAAACCTCAAATATATTTAACATCACTTACTCCTGAACATGATTGTTCATCTTATTATTGTGTGTTTTTGTAAGCTATAAGTATATAGTCATATTATAGTGTGACTGTATTGCCTTTAGGTTTATAAGACTGCATATACATAGGTATGATTTGAGGTTTCTATGGCTGTATATACATAGGTATGATCTGAGGTTTATAGGGCTGTATATACATAGGTATGACTTGAGGTTTATAGGGCTGTATACACATGGGTATGACTTGAGGTTTATAGGGCTGTATATACATGGTTGTGACTTGAGGTTTATAGGGCTGTATATACATGGTTATGACTTGAAGATTATAGGGCTGCATATATATAGGTATGACTTGAGGTTTATAGGGCTGTATATACATGGGTATGACTTGAGGTTTATAGGGCTGCATATACATAGGTATGACGTGAGGTTTATAGGGCTGCATATACATAGCTATGACTTGAGGAAGCTGCTCTTGTTATCGTGTTAAACAGCCTGCCTCAGCAGGTATTCCTATCTTATTGTTTCTCCCTCCCATGCTAACACTTCTACACCTGGCCAGGTTTGTGCACATGTGCCTAGCCCGTAAGAGCTTTTGTGTACAATATGAGCACCATGAAACCTCTCGGTAGTCTGGTGTGTCTTTGTTTGTTTTTTTTTTTTAAACAAGAAAAATCCTTATTAAATTATCACGTATGACTTAGGCAGTCATACATTAATATAAATGAAAACAAAGCATATTGACATATTTTCAGTTGCTAACATTATACATCAGTTATAATCTATCCAGTCATTGTCAGTCAAGCATAACATACCTCATTCATTTCCTGCCTTCCCTTAAACCTCATTCCTCCTCCAAAACATTATTCTGCATATACTGTTCCCATAATTCTCATTTTTTTCTATATAATTGGCTCCTACCCTTTTCTAAAGATCTCACTTCCAATTGTTTTATGCCCGTTAATATATTCACTATTTCTAGAACAGATGGTTTAGACTTTGATTTCCATTTTCTAGTAACTGCTTTTTTAGCATCCACCAGAACTAAACGCAGCAACGCCTTAATATGTCTAGCAGTTCTGAATATCTGTCACAGCCGTATTTGGTTACACCAATTTGCTGACCCAGTATTTCTGATGGAGTAGTCGGCGGGGGATTTGTAAAGTCTGCCAACTGATTACACTCTCCAAAACAGTTGATTTATATTATGTTTTGATATGATACAATAGTGATTATAATCCGCAGTGGTGCAGTGGTAGTGTTGTTTCCTCACAGCAAGAGGTTCTCCCGTTCGATTCTCGGCTGGAGTGCGGGAGTGTCTCCTGTGTGGAGTCTGCTTGTCCTGCCTGCGGTTGGATGGGCGTTCGAAAGCATGTATAAATGGGCGTGCCTTCACTGAAGGTTGGACGTCGAGCTGGCACCTCTGCATTCATGAAAATCTCCTGCCAATCATTAGCGGACTGGAGTTCCGCTGTGGTGACCCCTAACCGGGAAAAGCCGAAAGACAAACAACAAACATGATACAATAGTGACTAATTCTGCATTATCATTAGATATTGTGGTGATGAGCATCAGAAGTGGACTATGAACGGATAGTTTTTTTTTTATTTTTGCTTTAGACTTTATAAATGATGATAATGATTGATTACAGTAAAGAAGACAGATGACATCACTGGTTCATTTTGTTAGCATAATACTTAAAAAATACAAGTGATGGAAGACCTCTGCATGCAGCAGCATGAAACAATAGAACACGCAATGCAGTGTCAGGAAAAGGCCATATTCATTCAGCCTTTGGGCTGCTCTGAACTGCAGCAGCTGGAAAAAAAGTGTTGTCTTCGGGAAGTTAAACACGTAACAGCTGATTTTCATTTTAAGTACTTGTTATGAAAGGGCTGTAAACTCTCACAATTATCATCAGTCCATTACAAACCTCACGATATAAGAACACTACATTACATAACGTGGCATGTTTGACATCATCAGACAACTTCGATAGTGCTGTATGGATATTGTGCCCCAAGTAACAATCATGCTAGGCTGGATGTGATCATGTATGTAGAAAAATATTTTGAAGACGTTTGAATGAGACACTATGATAAACATACCTCACAAATGTCCTTGATATAATATTTTTGCTGTGTCCCTCTTGAATGTTTTTATTTTCTGGAAGATTGCAGTCAGTCAGTAATGCCAGACATGGAGCTTCATACTCCTCATTCCAGAAAAGTCTGCTAATGCAATACCCGTTCAATTAACCTTTTTACATGAACTGGAGTGATAATTAAAAAAATAAATGTCCCCGATTTTGTGTCCCTGTTATTTCTACTTTGTCCACAGTTCTTGAGCAAATAAGTTGACAGGTGTGATGGTAAGAAACTTTTAGATGGAAGGAAACTGCAGAACTAGTTTGTTAAAATGCTTGCTGTTTGCCTCTTCTGGGACGTTTGGAAAATGCTGGTTCAAAGATTTAGATATTATTTAATTAGGAGGGAACCTGTGTAAGAGCCATTTGTAGCAGATTACTGCATTCTCTAAAGCTTGGCAGTAGGTTAGATCATAGGTAGCACACTTATTGGGAAAAGAAGTTTAGCATGTTTCATGCAGGTGTGTCTGTAGACTAAACTAGCTGAGGCAAGTGCAAAGCTCCTATGCACCTGCAGCCGAAGTGGAAGGCTTAATTTGACTTGCATGGGAAAACTTTAGATATAGAACTGCCTTGAAGCAATAGCACTTTAAATGTGTATAGAGCTGATTTAGCTGTCGCTTGTAAAGATCCAACAGGTCATGTAAAATGCCAAATGGGAACAGGAACAGCCCTTGTTTGTGAGTTCACCAAACTGCGGCTTGGTGCAGTGATCTGGCATTTACTGGTATCTCTCAGCTCGGCGGAGTTACTGGTTTCGGATGTCCAGTATTCAGCATATTTCTTATAGGTTCATAAGTGTTTACTAGGCTAACGACCACAAGGGCCTTTTTAAGCCTAGCCATGCATCCCAAATCTCTGAGTTCTGATACTCTTGATAAGTGTAAGCATGGGCCTGGGAGATGAACCATTTACTGGTTACCTGTCTGTATCAGAGACACAGGTGCCAAACCAGAGATGAATTCAAATAGCTCCATGATCTCACCTCAGTTATTCAGGCTGTGTATCAGGAGAACCTTCTCCGTGAGCACAGTGGTTCTGACCCATGTTGCTTGTGTTGTCCAAAATGGCATCCTTATGTAACATTCTTACCTATTCCTCTCCCGGTTTCTTTTTTGGAATGAATTTTACTTTCTTGACATTCTAATGCACAATACTTCGCATAATCAGATTCTTGTTGAAAAGTAAAATGCCTTTCACTGTAATGCAACAGAACCTGATTCATCAGTGTACTCACAGCCTCAAGATTTGTTTTACTGATTTAATGTCCATGGAAGAAAATTATCCCACCTGAGACTTTTCCCACTTGGCATATCTGTTAATATCACTGACTGTTGCAGTTTCTGCTAAATTGTATGACCAGTTTCCAGATTAATTTCTGTAACCACTTGCATACAGTGTACAATGAATATTGTTTTATGTTTTAAAATAAACTGTTGTCTCAGGGAGCCATTTATGATGAAAACATGATGTTAGGGTTATTTCTGCTGTGTCTGTATGTGTGTATGTGTACATGTGTGTATGTGTGTGTGTGTACATGTGTGTACTGTGTGTGTGTGTGTGTGTGTGTACATGAAGAACACAATCTTTAACTAAAATGGGTAGAGTTCCTCTAATACACCAGGTAAAACAAGTAGTCTAATTCAGAGGAGTATGAAGACAACTATATGCTCATAATTAATGAGGGGTATGCAGGAAAGCATGTGGTAGGCAAAGGCACAAGTGAGCAAAGAGTACTGCTGGATGATAAATGAAAGTTTCTACTGAGATTTATAGGTGCATTAATGAAAACTGAAGCACTAAGGATGGGAAAGAATCATGATATTAGAAGAGAAAAAGGTATCAATAAGGACCTAATGATCTTAGAGTCCGAGCCCTAGACTGGAGGCTACGGCAGGACTCATGTTTCTTTAAAGAATGAAACGTTACAAATGTTGTATGCAGTATTTTACTTTGTGCAAATTCACCATGTTTTGTAGCTCCTTTCTTTGAGTTGCTTCTTTTCTTGCAGTATATTTTTAGAGCTATATGTAAATATTTTACAGCGTGGATGATGCGAAGATAGTACAGTATTCTGGAGTCAGCCAGCAACAAACACTCATCACAGAATCCGGACACTGTTTTAGAAGCCATACCTACTAATTAAGTGCTTTGATGGTGGAGATGTGGTACTAATTCTTTGGAAATGGCTTCTCCATGACTGTGCTTCCATATGTAAATGCTTCATTAGTGACTTGGTACAGCATCATGGAGGTGTGTTTACCCCAAAGAACAGCAGTGTGATGAAGTCAGTTAACCAGGTGATGATGTCAGTTAACCAGGTGTGAGCAGCTGATTTGTGTGCCAAATTGGGAATTCACCGAATGCTAAATACATGACAATATAGTCATCCAGCTCTTTAGTATGCTGCTGTCTCTGGGATGTTACTGCAAAATGTTATACAAAACTGGAATCTGTGTAGAGAACTAAATCAAATTGTTTAGATTTACTTTACATGCTTTTTCCATTGGGATAAATTGCTGACCTTCTCTGTACTGTGGACTCTAGGCACTGTCCAGTAGTTTTTTTGGTAATGATTATGTAACTTGACCGATGCATTCCTTATTAAAATGAACAGCTTCTCAGTCTTACAGTACATCTGTTGTGTTGTATAGCTACATCAAGGGAGCTGTAGATGAAAACAAGCAAAGGTTATGTGAATCTAACAGGCACCTTATTATTCAGGAGACCATGCAGTCAGGCCAAGCTGGGCACTTTGTTTAGTTAAAGAATTAAGGAAAGGGAAACAATATGCCATTGCACAAGGGTTCCATTAGAAAAATCTTTTTCAGATGACATTAACATGCAGAAGAGAGAGACAGCTTTATGCTACACACAGAAGGACCTCTGGTCTAGGTGACCAGGTTCAAGTCACAAACCCAGTCAATGAGGCACACAGAAGGACCTCTGGTCTAGGTGACCAGGTTCAAGTCACAGACCCAGTCAATGAGGCACACAGAAGGACCTCTGGTCTAGGTGACCAGGTTCAAGTCACAGACCCAGTCAATGAGGCACACAGAAGGACCTCTGGTCTAGGTGACCAGGTTCAAGTCACAGACCCAGTCAATGAGGCACACAGAAGGACCTCTGGTCTAGGTGACCAGATTCAAGTCCCAAACCCAGTCAATGAGGAGTGAGAGGTAGGGGGATAAAGACTGAGTGACATTTTTATCAGCACACCTATCCCAGGAAGAGAAGGATGGGATGTCTGTTCAAGGCTGCACCATGGTAAAGACCAATAACTATAGTTGTGAATCGTGAATTGTGTACTGACATAAATGTACATTGCGTAAGGCATAACAAAAATCCATTTTTACCTTTTACGATGATGTCATACCAGATCAACCAATTTCTTCTTTGTCCTCTTCCTGGACACTTACAGAGAGGCCTTCCCCACCTGCAGAGTGCAGGTCTGTTTATGGATAAGCCAGTCAGCTGCCAGGATGCTTGACTAGAAGACAAAGTAGGAGCTCTGAGGCATAGATTTTGGTAGTGGAGAGGGAACCAAAAATGAATGGGACATGTAGGAGTAATAGCTTAAGGTTCTGAATGTTGCAGCTAACATTCAACATAAAAAATATATTTGGAATGAAAAAAATTCAGTGAAGGCTTCATGATGGTTCATAGCTTCATAGGTTGGTACTAGACTATTGGCCCTAGGGCCTATACAAGCCTAGCTATAACAATTCCTTGGCTATTTCTTCCCACAATATTTACTTCCCTGGACTCCATGAAAGAGAAAAAAGGAATATGACAACACAGGAGAAGAACTGTAGAGAATTCCTGTCAGGTTGCTTAAAGGCAGCTGCATGATACACCAATGGTATGTCTTTGTTGCTGTGTGTGGTTGGGCAGGTGAACACATACAACAGTAGTACTAGAATGCAAATTTACAGGAATAACGAGCAAAGCAAACAGTTGCAGTGCAGCTATACATGTTACACGATAAACCTAATTTACATCTTATAGTAATAGTAGAATTATTTACAGAAAAATAGTAAAGGTGTTGCAGGAAATGAATCATTTGGGGACAGAATATGGAAATATATTTGTTATACCTTAGGGAAGATGAGACTGGCTATGCATTACAATAAATTAGATGTGTCAAAGAGAATAGAATAGAATAAAGGATAGGAGCACCATTAGGAAAAGACAGTACTTAGCCGATGAGCTGGCTTGGCATGAGACCAGAATGTGGCAAAGTAAATGTGAAAAACATTTTTTTTTTACAGAAAGGGTAGTGTGCATATGGAACAGACTTTCAAAAGAAATGATAGAAGTTAAAACATATCAGAAATGCTTGTTCCTGGCATTTAGAAAAAACAAAAGGAAGCTGGCTTTGAGGATTTTTTTTCTTGCCTCCATGCATCTCAGTTCTGTTAACATGGAGCAACATCCTTTCAAAAATAAAAAAAGATAATAGTACACAGTTGTACCTCTTGGCTATCCAGAATTATACAGAATGCTCAGACCTGAGCCTTATATTTTCAGTCTGTTACTCATGAAATTTGTGGTTTCTGGCAAATTATTGGAGATTTTGAGTTTCAGGTTCCTCATCTTTCAAAAATACATGCTAATGCAAAAGACATTATTCTAGCAACTTTTTAAGCTTAAAAGAGCAGTGTAAATATTTGGCAGTTAGCACAGAGGATTAATGCTATGTGATGCTAACAAGCTACTTCCTGTGGTAGAAGGTTTGATTCCCTCTGACTTTATTTACCTATTGGGTAATGTTGTGCAAGTCACTTAACCAAACAATGCTTTAGTTTAGGGCCATATTTGGGCTGGGCTCCACAACTGAATGCCTAGTAATTACTATATACATTAAACTCAGTTAACTGGCACCTATGGGGATTGGTAGATGCCAGATAAGTGCAGTTTCTGGTTGCTTGAGAGTTACTATTAAAAATAGACCTGACAAATACTGTACCCTATACTATACCATACCGTAAACACTGTATTGATTTGATTTTAATATTGAAATACAGTAATTAAAAGCCTGGCTGGATTGATGATATTTTAAACTTGTATTTCTGCTAAAAAGCATGGCATGCTGAACGGTTTTCTGTGGCACTCTGAGTGGATTGGAATTCAATGAACTGAATAAAGAGAGAAAGTGACTGCATGTATGAAAGTTGAAGAGACTGTGTGTGTGTGAGAGAAATCGGAGAGAGAATGTACAATCTGATGCACACTGAGTATGGAGCAAGTGCTGACATTTTAGCGATTGGACTTGTTTCGTTTGACTTGTTCTCAGGTTGGTGAGAGAGGGAATTTATTTATATCTTCCTTTTTAAAGAGCTAAAATGTGAAAACATAAGGTATGTTTCTGCAGAGGGAAACAAAGTGCAACGCATGAAAACCTGAATTGTTCATACTGTGCTCTATTTCTTCGATTTTTTTTTTTTTTTTTTGCTGGTTGCTTAAGAGTTCTGGTTGCTTGAGAGTTTATATGTATGTATGCATCTCTATCAGTTGATAAAGTTTTCAGAAACTTGAAATTCATGTAACAATATGAATGAGTTTCTGAGAACTTGAAGCTTTTGAATGGAGAGCATGGTGTAGCGAGGATCAAGAAATTAACCCTTTTCTTCACTCTAGTTCATAGGTTAGTACTAAGCTAACTGCCCTTGCGAGCCATTTTAAGCCTAGCCAATTATCCCTTGTGAGACTCAAACCCTGCACCTTGTGTTTATAAGGCAAACACCTTAGCCATTAGGCCACCCTCCCTAGTGAGATGTTGGAGTTGGTATATATAGAGGCAGGGGGTATTGTGGGCTCAGGGAGGGGCTTGCCCTCCTGCATACATGTAAAAAAGTAGATTTTTGTGTTTTTTTTGTTTTGGAAACTTGATCATATGGTCTCGTCAGTATGAATTTTGAGTTTCTGAAAACTCGATCATCTATGTCAATAGATCCATGTGTGTGTGTGTGTGTGTGTGTATATATATATATATATATATATATATATATATATATATATATATATATATATATATATATATATATATATATATATATATATATCCATTATTTTTGGCTTTGTCTAGATTTTTTTACGTTAAGGGGTTCAGAAGTATGTATATAGTCGCACTGTGCTTACAGTGTGGTCTTTTGGCTCTAGAGTCAAGGGTTTAATTTTGACATCTGGATACTGTTTGTAAAGACTTTGTACATTCGTTGTGTGGTCACATAGGTTTCCTCCCAAATATGTTTGGCTGCATATTAAAAGCTGCTCGTGAGTATAACCTTTGCTTTTCCCTTGTGGCCCTGATTCTAGTTCAAATGCTGCAAAGATCACTTACATGATTAGAAAAAATAATTAATAGGTTCATAGGAGATTAGTAGGCTTATGGCTTAAGAGTCCTTACAAGCCTAGCCAAGGTAACTCGATTTTACCAAATATATGGACCTTAGGGGTAAAAAAGATGACATGGAATTGTGCCTATGCCTTGAGTATCTTACAGATTACCCCTATATATATATATATATATATATATATATATATATATATATATATATATATATATATATATATATATATATATATATGTGTGTATGTATATATGGGACATAGGCAATACCTCAGGTGTGAATTTGGGATTCCCCATCCATTGATCCAAGCTGCGTTTGAAGACGGCTAGGGAAGGGCTCTGCTTAACGTGAATAGGAAGCCTGTTCCAAAGAAGTGGCAATCTCTGAGACATGTCTGTCCCTCCAGTGTATTTTGTTTGAGTCGCTGACTATGTTTAGATCCCTAGTTTGGTTGATATTCATGTTGTTTGACTTGTGGAAGTGTAGCAGCTCCATCAGGGCTGAATTTGTGAGTGCTTTGTAGGTCAGGCATAGGTCACCGCTTAATAGTCTGTAAGAGAGAGAGTAAAAAGATAGGGCTTTTAGCCTATCCATATAGGACATGTTTTTTACACCTTGTATTTTCTTTGTGAGGAACCTCTGAGGTTCCTTCAGCTGCTGTAAGTGCCTAGTCAAGTACTCGCCAAATGGAGCATTGTACTCTATTGGTCTAATGAGGGCTGAGTACAACAGGACTATCATTTTCTTGGATCTGGATGCCATATCTTTACTTATAAGTTGTACCACATAGAAGGGCTTTCTCACTATTGTGGACACGTGTTGGTCAAAGTTCGGGCTACTATTAGTCTGTGTACCTAGATCTCTCCTAGCTGAGGCTACTCTTAGGGGTGTGCTATTGACGTTGTCATTTTTATTCTGGTTCTGGCACCAATCATTTCTCTGATCTAGACCTTCCTGAAGGATATCAACATCACTGTGAGATTCACTGATTGCCCCCAGCTTGCAGTCATCGGCAAACTTTGTCCTCCAGAGTCCTTCCACATTAACTTTGACTTCAGAGAAGTATATTCCAAACACGAGTGGTGCCAGCACTGAGCCCTGTAGCACACCACAAGTAACTGGCCTCTTGCTGGATCTGGATTCACCCAATTTAACCACATGTCCTGTCCGTGAGCCAACTGGCTATCCATCTGGTGATTGTAGTGAATTCTGCATAGTTTTGTGAGTTTATTTATAGTACTTGAATGGGGAATTGTGTCAAATGCCTTGGCTTGGTTGATGTAAAATTTAAGAACTGTTTTACCTCATCTATGGCCTTAGTGACTTTCTCAAAGAAATCCACCAGGTTCAGTAGGCATGGCCTGCCCTTGACAAAACCAAACTGGGTTGGGTCCACTGTTTGGAGGTTTCCTAAGTTGTTATTTATCAGGTCCATGATTATTCTATCCATGGTCTTAAATATAAGACTAATCAAACTTATGGGTCTGTACTTATCCCTGGTCAGTAGATGGTCCCCATTTATGTAGAGGGATCACTATTGCTATCCTCCACTCTGTCATGACAAAGCCAGTCTGGATGATGTGGTTAAATAGAGATCCTAATTGTCTTGATAAGTCCTGATTTAAGCTGTTTGAGGCATCTTGATATACTGTCAAGCCCCATTGAAGCTGTGTTTTTAATTTTAGAGGGGTCAGTAATAACCTGATCTTTGGTGTTAAATGGAGGTGGAGTGTTGAAGGGCATTTCTTGGAGGGGAACTGGGGGTGATGCGGAGGTGAAATTTGAGCTGAATTTGTCAGCCAACAGATTTCTTATATCATCCAACTGAGTATAGGTGATGTCATCTGCAACTAATTCCACACATTGTTGAGTGTTGTCCCTGAGACTGCAGACATAACTGAAGAGGTTATCCTTAGCTATGGAGGCTATTTTTACCACAAAGTCTGCTTTCAGAGACTTGACTTGTTCCCTGATTTGCTTGTTTAGAATAATAAAGGACATTTTGCTCTGTTGTGCACATTCCCTCTCATTTCTTGACTGGATTTTTTCTTTTTTAGTGCAACCTATCAATATCAGGGGTTCAGTAGGGTGGCTTGTTTTTGTGGTTTGACCTGGGTTTATTTTGGTCTGGTACTGCTGTTTCTGTGCAGTTGTTTATATGATCATACAGGGCTTTTGTGTAAGCCTCTACATAGGTTTCAATATTTTCTGGATTTGGGGGAGCTTGGAAGCTAGTTATACCATCCCCTGCCCATACATGTCAAGCAGAGTGCCTCTTTGGCCCTCTTCAAAAGGAACCTTGACGATTGGATGGGAGATAGGAAATTCACCCTGGGGATTACATCAGTCGCACTGCTAGACAGGGGTCCAGGACAGTAAATATTGTGGGAAGAAATAGCCAGGGAATTGTTATGGTGAGACATGTGTAGACCGAAGGGCCGATAGCCTAGTACCAACCTATGAGCCCTAATATGGGGTAATTTGCCTTAGATAAGTTCATAAAGTTTTTGGAGTTAGGCAGAGGGACTAGTTTTATCCTTTATTTCAAGCGAGAGCCCTTTCTGATCTGATCTTACCATTGAGGGCATCACACTAGGTGGGGTGTAGCACTCTCCCATATTTGTGAATACCAGATCTAGGATATTTGTTTCCCTAGTGGGAGTGCGGACTAGCTGCTCCAGGGATTTGAATTTGAAAAGTTAAGAAATGTTTTGACCTGCATGTTATTGGTCATGTATGCCTCCCAATTAATGGATGGGGTAGTTAAAATCACCCCTGAGTATGATATTGAGCTGGATGTTGAGTGATTCTCATAACTTCAGGTATGATGTATGGTTTTCGTGGTTCATGGTAGGGGACCTGTAGCTAGCAGGTATGTGGTAATGGATTTTTCCCATGGTTAGTTGGACATTGAGTAGCTCAAGCATGTCATATTGTTTGACTGGCCTTGAGGTGTGTTTATCCTTTATGTAGATCGATACACCTTCATGTTTTGCTCTTTCATGTTCAGTGGGAGGTCAGAATATATGAAAGGAGTTAAAGCTATGCACTGGCAGAGTGCTTTTGAGGGCTTTGAATCATGTTTCAGTAACTGCACAAATATCAGCATTTTCCAGTGTGAGGAGAGCTTCCAGGGAGTGCAGTTTCTTGTTGAGACTGTATTAGCATTGAGGAGTAACACTTTTAGCTTGTCCTGAGTAGGTTTTTTGGGTCTATATCACTTGGTCGAAAGCTAATAATAGCGAATGACCACAACTTTGAAAACACCGGAACTCTAAATTGCAATTGTGGGGGGCTACACCTCCCCTGCTAAATATATATACCAACTCTTAATACCCCTATCTACACTATCGTACAACCCCAACATAACTTCATTTCTGGTGTTTTCAAAGTTGTGGTCATTGGCTATTTTTAGCTTTCGACCACATGATATAGACCTGCTTTTTTTCAGTAGATTTGTCTGTTTGGCAATGCGTAAGAAAGGCACCGTGGGGTGGATAATGTTTTGGCCAATATCTAAAAGCCTAGACCTGTCAGTGAAGACCATCCCTGGCGAAGTAGTGTGGGCTGTCAGCGATGTCCTTCCCGGCTGATAAGTATTGGATCCCTTTGGAATGACACCAGTAGCTAAGCCAGTTGTTAAAGTTGATCAATTTCTGCTAGTACTGTGATGTCATCCTTGGAGATGGTACAATCCTGATCAGTGCTAGACTCGTATCTGTCTGTGACACACATTCTGTGAGAGCTCAATCAGGTCTCTCTTCATATAGTCCGAGGAAGTAGATCTATGGTCATTTATGCCCACATGGACTATGACCAAGTCTTACTGGTACTTGGGGGTAAGTGACCTGAGTGCTTGTGTGATCTGGCGAACCCTGGCCTATGACAGGCAACTAACTGTAACCTTTCCCTTATGCAGTCTGGTAAGAGGGACATCAGTTTGTCTTACAATGGAGTCTCCTGTGACCATAATATTTGGTTGTGGAGTGTTTCACCTTATGGGCTTGGTAGTTCAGACACAATGAGATGTGGATTTATGTGCAGTGATGGGAATTGCCTTGTTTGTGTGCATGCAGAGTTTCTGACTGTGCCTGTGAGCCCTTTGAGATTTGGATAAGTTACATGTGATCACCTCCGCATTTGCGAGTCTATGTATGTGGTCCTCTGTGGGTACAATGAGTGATGTGTGTGAGTCGCTGACAACCTGTTTGTTGCTTTTTGTGTCTGCATGTGAGAGTCTGTCCTCCATTGTCAGTGTGTAACCCCATGCTTCACATACTATATTTGTTTGAGAAGTAAGTAGTTGTTAGTGTACATAAGGCAATGGTTACATTTTCACATGATGCCCATGTATAACAAGCTGGATGCAGAGATAGCAGGAATGTGGCCATGCATGGTTGCAGGTCCTAATACATACCTGCAAGGGATAGGAGTGGAGGGTATTTGTAACAGGATGAGGGGAGGGTGCTTACTTTGTCCAGTCTGCAGCTACTCTAACCACTGATGCTTCCCATTGCACAAACCAGATGCTTTCTGACCTGCAATAGGCCTGGGTGTTATAATAATGTAAGTTAGACCTAAACAGTTCTAACTAAATGCATAAATGCTGCTCACAATAGAAGCTAGTTTCTCAGTGAGTAATGCATGACTGAGGTAAAGTTCCAAGGTGTTTTTTATAGGGAAATTCCAACTTCTGGTGATTGTGTGTATCCACGATACCAGTAGCTGCCGCTGGGTGAAGAGCAGCTTTTCGCAGATACAAGGCTTTTATATATGATCAGAAAAATGCAAATTTCTCACTAACTATGCTCTTTCTTGCCAAAAGAGTGCAGACCTTGACCCTCTTAATTTAAAATGACTGGTTTTGGAGCCCAAGGGTCAAGGAACCTCAGATAGATGTGTAATACTAAGAAATACCAGATACAATCTATTTCAGTGCAGAACAGTAGCTCTTACAGCAGTTTGAAAATCCAACTTTAAATTTTAAAGAAGTGCAAAAAAAATAATAAACAGTACAGTAAACATTTTCAGTATAATGAAAATAAGCAATGTTTCCAGATCTTTGCATCTGTACAGGGCACTGGCATAGTGAGGAGCTCTGTGCAAATGTGCTGAATTTATACCTGCACTGGAAGTAAAGAAATCTGACTACTGAGCCCTCTGACCAGTAAAACAACTGCACTTAGAGGTCTTTTGTGTGCTTCCTAACTCAAATAGGCCAGGTAAATACCCACTGCCACTAAGATAATAATCCCAGTCTTCCTAATGTAAAAACACAGTAAAAGTGTGCTTGAGTAAAATGCAACCGCAAACAAGAAAAGGCAGTAGGAATTCAAGATAATAAGTGTACTTTAAACAGCTTATACAGGTGTGATTATTCCATAGAAGTATTTCCTTTTGCAGAAATGAGCAAAGAACCACTAAACTGGGCAGAATTTCTAAAGGTACTAAAAGCAAGTTAAGCTGATGGTATGCCTTCCAGCCAATAAAACAACTAAATGCAGGGATCTCTAGTGTGTTCACCCCAATCTGTACAGACCAGGCTGCCACCCATTGCCACTAGATGGAAATTCCACTGTCCTCTAGATGTAAAAACACAGAAAAGAGCTTGCTAGACTGTAAAATGCACTACTTTCTTCAACAGGTAAACAGATAATGAATTCAGAGCAAGTAAATCAGAACAGATGAGGCAAAATGAATTTTTTTTCTAAGTAAGCACAAGGAAAGGCAATTAATTAAAGATATAAACAGCAGTGTAGCAAGAGAAAAGCTATAAAGTTCAGTTTACAGTAAGGGTGGGCAGCTTAAAATCACAGATCAAGGAACGGAAGGGTGGGTAGATATTCTCTGTGTATTTAAGTAACCCTCAAGAAACAAATTAACCAATGAAAACACATGAGAAATGAGACCCTAGGTAATTTAAGTGTCTGTCTGCCACACAGGCGAAAAACACCAGGCCAAACATTTCTTAAAACAAAACACAGCAAGTAAAACAGAAAGCAGCTCTATCAGGTTAAGCAACTCGGACAAAAATAGATTTACTTTCCTCACCCAGCACGGTTAATAAAAATTAATTCTGAAAAACTTGTCTGACTGGTATATGTAGATTACTAAAACTAATGGGCGAGAGATGGCAGTGATCCATGTGGAGCCAAGGACTTGAAGTAGACCTACAAACAAAAGTTGTGTATGAAGTACAAAAGGCAACGTTGCTTCACAATGTAGACTCCTTAGTCACATGAATATGAAGGGCTTTAATTAAAGGAAAAGCAAACATTGGTGAATGTCATCGGACCTACTGTCCTGTTATGTACAGTGTGACAAATCTGTTTCTTAAGTACTATGCTTAATCATGTGTTTAAGTTAGAATAAGTACAGTTATAACTTTGCCCTGAGGTATAATGCTGTGCAATATTAATGTGGTAGGAATTCCATCAGTGTCACTGCAAATATGACCTTCCTTGAGCAGGTCATAAACACAAAATGACAAATGTACTGGGATTTCTGCATGGAATTTGCTGAGGATGGCAATATCACAGAACCAGTAGTCAGTACTAGTGCTTGGCAAGATGTAACTACACGCGTCATAAAAAGCACCATCCTGGCCACTGATGTATAAGTATACCTGTTATTTCAGATGTACTGCCCACAATGGATAAGACTGTTCTGTTGTACAGGCAGCAACTTTGCACAGATACTCTGCCTTTCTGCTGCAATGCTGACGAGTAGTGGTGCAGCCAACAACAAATGACCAAATATTCAGTTATGACCTGCTGCAACAACTTATGAGGGCCGTATTATGGTAGTGCAGGATGAAAATAATGTATTTGTGTGCTTTGAACACAGCTCACTTGTCAGCCTCTAGTAAAGTCACACACAGCCACTCAGAACCTGATGCATGCTCTAGCTTGTGTGTGTGATCTGCTTGTGGTTGAAGCATACAAGAATGGTACTGCTGTTACCCATAGCAACATACCATATGCGTCTAATGTATTATTGTATACATTGTGTGTGTATAATATATAGATATATATGTATATGTATTTGGAGGGGATTGTTTGCTGCATAAGATGACTTCTGACCTATGAACAGTCTCCATCCATGCACAGTGTCACCGTGCTAGTGTCAACATTCTGGAATGGACATTGTGAAGGTTCTCTCCATAGTGTACACAAATAGCCATTTGGTCATGTATGCATAAACTGTACACAGACACAAGCATATGCAGTGCAGCATGTTTGTTGATTGTCCCTACCAGTACAAATGAGTATGATCGTTGTGTGTGTGTTTATGTCCTTGGTACTCTACGTATGTTGATATTCTGCAGCTATACTTACGTGTAGTATAAGGATACTTTATATAATATACAGAGCACTGTTCAATTTCACTATAGTGACCACATGAACAAAATCATATTACTATATGTTCAGTACCGGTCTACACCTGGCAGCACTTTCCAGGTGTACCCTGCAAAGGTAAAAGCTCCCTCATCAGTCTAGACAACCAAAACTCAGAAGATTAATAAAGTTGACAGCCAGATTTGAGGTAAAATAGCCAACAAGGCCAAGGACAACCACAAGGCTTTCTTCAGCTTTGTCTGAAACCTCAGTCAATACACAGCAGTGTATAAAATTAATTGTAAATGGTGTCACCTCTGTGCCACCAGAAGGACATGGCTAATGCCTTGGCTGATACAGTTGGTTTAGCCTTCAACCCCCTTCCCTCCCTAACATTCCTCAGGAATTTCTGACCTCTATCATTCCCCTTGCCATCACCAGAGAGCAGGTGCTCAATGTGCTGTCCAAAGAGAAGAACACTACATTGAGGAGTCCTGATAATATTCCAAGACGCTTCCTTAATAGCGTGAAACATGGACTGTCTGTTCCCACTAGAATCTCTCTTCTACCACTACCACCAATTGGGCTTCATAGCTAATGAATGGAAGACTCCCGTGTTTATACCTCTGGACAAGGGTGGTCCATCCATCCACCCAGGAAACTGTCAACACATTAGCCTGATGATCCAGCTGTGCAAGGCTTTGGAGAAGATAATCATGGACATCATACATGATGACATGAGTAACCTACAAATACTGGACCATAGTTACTTTGGTTTTGTCAAGGGCAGGTCTTGACTGATAAAATTTGTGAACTTTGAGAAAGTTACCAAAGACATGGACAAGGGCATATTGTTACTTACTGCCTACCTTGACCTGGCCAAGGCATTTGACACAATATCCCACTTGTGCATTCGCTTCCTGAACTGGGTATTAACCCATATGTCACCTGCTGGATAGACAGCTGGCTCACTGACAGGACAGAAGAAGTTAGAATAGGGAAACTTGCCTTCTCAAAAAGGCCAGTTACTACTGGTGTCGTTCAGGGCTCCATGCTGGGGTTGCTACTGTTTGGCATCTACTTCTCTAAAGTCAAGTCTACTGTCAAGGGCCACTGGCTGAACAAGTTTGCAGATGACTGCAAATTGGGAGCAGTCATTGAGTCTCCCACAATATCTTCCAAGAGGCCTGACAAACACTAATATCTGGTGCCAGAGTTATGGCCTAAAACTTGATGCTAAGAAGTGCATCATAATATCTTTTGGCAAGACAGACAAACTTGCAAAATATCACCTTGATAATACATCTCTGACAGTCGACCCTGTAATCGGGGACTTGGAAATGCATGTAGACAGAGATTTGACATTTAACCACCATGTTTCTACCATGGTGAAGAAATCATTCCATGTTGCACAACTTATAAGTAAAGGCATGCCATCTACGTCCAGACAAGTAGTCATCCCGTTGTCCTCTGCCTTCATTATAACTCTTAATGAGAACAACACCCCCTTTGTTATGTACCTCATTAGACATTTGCAGCAATTGGAGTGTCCACAGAGATTTCTCACAAAAAGAATACAAATGGTTGAAAACAAGTCTTATACAGACCACCTCAAATCATTGTCCCTTATGTTTTATTTCCTACAGGCAAATGAGAGATGACCTATATCTATCTAAACCGCTTTCTCACATACAGTACTAATGGACCTGTTACACATTTGCAAAGCAAATAGCATGAGGAACAGCTGATCTAGGGATCTAAACCTCATCAGCAAAAAAATAGGAAGTGTTGGAGGGGATAGGTTTACGTGCATCAGAGGCCCCCCCCCCTTCTCTGGAATAGGTTTCCTGTCCATGTGAAACAGAAATGCTGTCTGCATTTATTCATGGGAAACTGCAAATAGACCTCTGGTCTGCTACCCATCTCTCCAATAGAGCGAAGTTTGTAATTGTTTGATTACCTAAGAATATTCACCTACCACAAAACATTTGAGGACCATTACCTATCAAATTGTATGCTGATGAACTTGGTTAGGCTTAAAATGGCCTTTTTGGTTGTTAGCCTAGTATTCTGCTATGATACTATGAATACAAGGCTAGCAACTGTATAGTCCAAGCTACCATTTGTGCTTGTAGAGAGCACTTTGTGCTAATAAGCCCTACAAAATTCATTTCTTTGGTGAAGAGTGGTATATTAATATTGCCTGAGAGGTGGTTGATTCCATAGATACCAATATTTTTGTTAAAATGGGGAGAAAGGGGGTGTATAGGATAAAGTAAATAGGGGAAGAGCAAACAGAGGGAAATTTATAAATGGAACAAATAAGTGTGCTAGGAAGGAGTTCATAGGTAGGTATTAGGCTATTGGCCCTGGGGGCCTGTACAAGCCCAGCCAAAAATGTACCCTGGCTTTTGCCACCCAAGAAAATTATTTTCCTGTGCCACTGTTGAGCAAAGCCACAGAGGTGTTCCTGGGGTGAATTTCCTATTTCCCATCCAATCCTCAAGATTTTTCTTGAAGAGTGCTAATGAGGAGCTTTGTTTTAAATAGATAGGTAGTTCATTCCAGAATATGGGAAGTCTCTGGGACAGGAATCTATCCCTCCGGCATGTCCTGTTTATTGTGGTGACAAGGTTTGGATCCTTAGACCGTGTAGCTCGGAGTGGCAAGGTAGGGTGTTTTTTGTAGGGATAAAGCCCCTTTATTTATATAGAGACAGGATTAGAGGATTATGGTGCAAAGGTGAAGACTGGAAATGGAAAGAAGGTACAGGGTATTATGTGGGGCAAAAAAAGGCAAAACAATGTAGTCAAATGGGGTGGATTAGTGCACACAAAGATGGGGGTGTAACAAAGGTTGGGCACAGACATGCAATCAGTGTGAAAATGATGGGCGAATTGGAAAATATACAAGGTATGAGGCACTGCACACACTAGGAATGGTGTTGCACCAGGCAGGGGATAAGGTGGTGTACTCCTCACTGGGGGTGTGTCAGACTGTCCCAGAAGGCTCCCTACAATAAATCACTGCCAGCTGATGATTCCACATCAGCCCTACATGATGGTTCATGACCCTCCAGTGGCCAAGTGGTCAGGGCCTGCCTTTCCAGGGTATCTGCAATCTACCTTAAAGGGGGCATCTTTCTGCCAAAGACATTGGCCACTGTGATGTTTGACTGCATCCTTCATACACCTTCACCTAGTTGTTGCATATGTGGTTGGTCAATGGGTGAAGGGCCTTGGATGATATAAATCTATGCATATCAGTATCACCGTGTTGTGCTGTTTGTGCTGGAGAGCTAGCTTTGCCATGGAATACAGCCAGACTGCCATTGACTATCCTGTCTTAAGATGTGTTAAGTCGTACCATTGCATAATACATGTCCACTGTGAAGATCTATTACATGGTCAAAACGTAAAAAATAAAAACAAAAGGCAGCCCAGCACCAGCGGGTGAATTCAGTATTTAATAATAATGCAATAAATAAAACAATATGAGTGCTTTCGTCTCAAGACCAGAGACTTCCTCAGATACAATCCAAACTGTCACTTCCCCTACTTAAATACATTCAAAAATAAAACAAAACAATTAAGCACAGCCCTTAAGTTAATTTGCATGTTAAAAGTTTAAAATGGCAATATCATATGTCATAAAACACAAGTAAAGGGCTTAAACACACTTTTGCCATCACTTTGAATAAAACCCTGTACCACTGTGCTTAAAACTAAAATATGATTTTTATGTCTTTTCTTAATGGTTGTAACTTCCAGTCACCTCCATAAGTTCAGAATTAATGATAAAATGGATGGTGTTAGTTATGGAGGTGATTGGAAGTTACAACTATTAATAAAAGACATAAAAATCATTAAGGAAAGAATTGCTTTGGCAATTTAGGTTAAGGGCTATTTTCTTTCTGGGTTTGAATGAACAAACATCTCTGAAACCAGTGCTCAAACAAAGGGCATTAATGGTGTAAGACATTAAAATCATATTTTAGTTTTAAGCACAATGGTACAGGGTTTTACTCAAAGTGATGGCAAAAGAGTGTTCAAGCCTTTTACTTGTGTTTTATGACATATAGTATTGCCATTTTAAATTTTTAACATGCAAATGAACTTACCTGTAATTTAAACTTGATCAAGCCACACCCACCAGAGTTCAAACCACCAAATCTGCTTAAGTAATTATAATTAATCCCTCCCATTACAAATTACCTATCTACAATACATTTGCACTCTCACACAGTAGCAACTACCCAATAGAAACATACCCAGTAAACACCCCAAACATCTCATACATAACTTCTAACATTGAATATGTGACATTATAATCCACCCCTCCTAGGCCAAAACTTCCTACCACAAACTATCTGTATATACTTCTCAGTTACCCAAACCCATACTTTAAATTTTTACTAATATCTACTTAATCCCAAACTCACTCCTCATTATATCCTGAATAGTTATCTTGTTTACCAAACTTATTTCACTTCTAACTCAAGCACTACTACTTATTACCATATCTTACCTAACCTATCACACCCAACCTTTCAGTGCAAATCACCCACCCCCTATTCATACAACTAACCCAATCTCCATGATACATACATATTCCTCAACCTGCGTATCACCCAGTCTCTACCCCTTCAGTAATAGTGTGCTCTTCACCTACAAACTCTTACCTAACCCCAAAAACTCTACTCACATCTATATTAGCCACATCCCCATAAAGCTTACACCCCATAGATTACATACCAAGGAACTCAAATACTTCTTCTGCCATCTCATCTCTATCCTTCTGTCTGGCGACATTAACCCAAACCCTGGCCCTTCTCCCTCCACACATCTCAACCTTCCAATCCCATCCTCCTCCCACAACTGGTAAACCCCTCCGTTTCTCAGCTCTAAATGCTCAGAGCATATGTGACAAAATTCCTAACCTCCATGCCTGGCTTCTCCATAACCAGTCCGATATTCTGGAAATCTCAGAAACCTGGCTCAAACCCCATATAAAAGACTTTGAACTAACAACACCCAACTACTCCATAATTAGGAAAATAGAACACACAAGGAGGGGGAGTCGCTCTCCTCTACTCATCATCCCACTTAGTTACCCCTATACCAAACATATTCCCAAGTTTGGCAAGGCAGAACTAATTCCAGCCCTACTTCATATAAACAAACAAACTTATATGCATAGTCTCCCTTTATATCCCTCGTGTAGACAATGTCTCAACCCTTGAAGATATTCTCTCCTGGTTCTCTAACAACATCACTAATGAAACTATAATCCTGGGTGATGTTAATTTACTGGTCAACAATTCAATCTCCTACAAACTCACTTAATATAAACTTGTACAACTTCACTCAGCTTATTAACTCAACAACTATGGAAGCACCCTGGGCTGGATTCTAGTTTTTTATCCACATTACATCTCTGATAGTGGCACTCTGCCCGACCTATTAGGCGACCACTTTCCCACTTTTGCCCACTGTCTTCCCTCCTCCGTACAACTAACTCATACCTACACCTTTGCTCACAGTCTAAAAAACTTTAATCCTAGCACATTCTCAAATTCAGTTAAAAAAATGAACTGGAACCCACTAAAAACCCTTCCCTTAGAAAAAGCTGTTGCTTACTTTAACTCAACTTTACTCAACTTGCTTGACTCCTTTGCCCCTCTGAAAAAAAATGCATAAGAAGCAATCCTGTACCTTGGCTAACCAAAAATAACTTACTAGCCATGCGATTCCGGGATAAAGCCTGGAAATGCTACTCCAAAAATAAAACTATCACCACCCTTATTGAATTTAAAACACTTCGTAAGAAATTAAAAAAGTATTATCTCAGACCGCAAAACCTACTTTTCTACACTCCAAACCAACCATAATACCAACCCCAAAAAATTCTGGCATGGGATCTCCTCCCTTCTCAACCCTAGCAAAAAAGAAAACCCCTGCCCTGATCCAGATGCCTCTGACTTGGACTTAGCCACCCAATTTAACACTTTCTTTATTGATTCCATATATTAAACTTACATCATCCTACACTTCCCATTTGGCTTTCCCACCCTTATTTCCACCTATCCCTCCCTCCCCTAGCATCTCCTGCTCCCAACCTCCTCCTTTCTCCTTCAACTCCATCCCTACAGCCACCATAAAAAAACTTCTACTAACATTGAAACCCAGTTCCAATGCCCCTGATGATATACCCTCATATTTCTTAAAAGTTGCTGCAGAAGGCATAGCTCTTCCTGTCTGCATTCTTATAAATTGATCTATTGCTGAATGTCAAGTTCCCCAGCTCTGGAAAACGGCCTTTATTATTCCACTCCATAAAGGTGGTAAAAATAATAATATCACAAACCTTCGACCTATTGCTATCTTATCCCCCATTTCTAAACTTCTCAAAAAATCTGTCCATCTGCAACTTCTACCTTACCTCATAAAAAAACAGCTTCTAACCACTACTTAACATGGTTTCATACTCTGCCACAGCACTACCACAACTCTCCTCTCCTTCCTAGAAACAGTTAATAAGGCCTGTGACACTGGCCACATTGTGTCTAGTCTCCTCCTTGACCTTTCTAAGGCATTCAACACTATCTCTCATAACCCTTCTTTTCACTAAACTCTCCAAACTAAATCTATCCTACTCCTCTATTAACTGATTTACCAGTTACCTCTCAAACAGGCAACAAGCAGTCCGATGGAAAAAAAGCCACCTCTCCTTTCCTCAGTACTCCCACAGGTGTCCCCCAGGGTTCAATTTTAGGCCCTCTTCCATTCAATATATTCATAAACGATTTCTACCAAGCCATCCCAAATGCCAACCTTGTCCAATATGCCAATGATTCAACAATAATCTGCTCTGCCTCTTCTATACGCACCTAGTTAAATTAACCCAAGATGCCTTCTCCTCCACTGAGCAATGGATGATGGACAACCATCTAGCACTCAATGCTACTAAAACTAAACTCATGATATTTACGGCTTCCAAAACTACCATCCTAGATAAAACCTCATTCTTAGTCACCAGTCAGAATAATACTCCTCTCGAAATAGTCTCTAATGCTAAACTACTATGAGTCCTGATCAATGACCAGGTAAAGTTTGATAATCATCTACAAGTAAATATAAAAAAAAAAAAACACACAAAAAATAGGCATGCTTTACCACCACAATCATTACATTTCTCCCTCCACTAAGGTCATCCTCGCCAACACTTACCCCATCCCTCCTATACGGTGCCTCTATCCTTACTAACCTGCAATCCTCCCTCAAGACTAAACTCTCCTCTTGCTATAATAAAACAACAATATTTGCAACTGGCCATAGATCCACTTCCCATCACTGCACTGCCCTACACCAACTGAATTGGCTTGAGCTGTCTAGTTACCTCATCTATATTCAACTTGTCCAAGCACACAAACATATTTTCACCCTCCCCGTCCCTCTCTTGCCACCACCTTTAAAATGCACCAACCAAACAGACTTTTGAGATCTAATTCCCAAAATCTAATTGAACTGCATAAACCTGCCCATCCACCAGGCAAACATCTAATGTTCTTCTCTCTAGCACGCCATTGGAATTCCCTCCCACCTCTCATCCGCACCACCAGCAGCCTCTCTTCATTCAAAACCTTACTTCACACACACCTAACTTCGCTCCCACCCCACATAATCTATCTACACTATAGCTACTCTCTATAAGCTATAATTCACAATAGCCTCCCATTGTTTTGTACCCCTAATAAACTAAGAATTAGCATAACTCCTAGAATGGTACAATTCAATAGCCTAGACATTAACTGCATGAATTAGCATAACTGTTAAAAAAAATTTAGACAGTTTCTGCTATTGCATTGTGCTAATATGTTAAACTGTTAAAAACTTTGACTGTTTGTAAATATTACTCTTATTGCATTGTACTAATATGTGTTTTTCTAATTGTTTAATTTTGCTTAATTTGTGCACATTACATTTCTCTAATAACTTACTCTTATGGTAAATCTGTAATTTGTAATTTTCTGGAGCTTTTCTCCCCAGGACTCTGTTGAAAATATGCTCCTCATGGCCCAATGGACTATCCTGGCAAACAAATGATACATAAATAAATAAAATACATTGTTTTATTTTTGAATGTATATAAAGAGGGGAAGTGACATTTTTGGATTGTATCTGAGGAAGTCTCTGGTCTTGAGATTAAAACGCTCATACTGTTTTATGTATTGCATTATTAAATACTGGATTCACCTGCTGGTGCTGGGCTGCCTTTTGTTCTTATTTCTTACGTTTTGGTTGTGATAACACACATCTATTACATGATACTGTAGACTAAATAAATTCCACACACTGTAGTGATTTGGATGGGATCAAGTTCTGGGTAATTAACAGATAGACTTTCATCCCAGTTTCTTTCAGTTATTTCCAGTTTATTCCATTATTTAAAAGTCCTATCAATTCTTATAACTACATAAGGACCCCTTCCATTTGCAGTACCTGTTTACATATTCGTGTTTACCTTTTGTATGAGTAGGATGCAGCGCATCCACAGGATGGGTCAGGTATAGACGTGAGAATTTCAGCAATTCTGAAAACTGCATTCTGGTGCAGGCAGTAACGGTGGATGGGTATTGGATAAACCATTTTGAGACCAGGTATATCTACCTTTTCTGTGGGATATAAATGTAGTGGAAGGGAACAACTGCACAGTGTGGCCATATTTTCCATCACTTCACTGACGTGCTCAGCTGTATGAAGCAGAAGGCGAGCTGGAAAAATCCACCTCTGGGTGAGGGCCAGCCAGGTCAACAAGATTGTCAGATGTGGGAGAGTTTCTTGTTTTGCTGGCTGGAGAGTTGAAACAGGATTCATCCTTGACAGGGGTGTGGATGTTGGTGTTGGCCTGACCCCTTCATTCCACCTGTGCCTCAGTAGGTGACTGACCAAGCTATTCGTTTAACAAAATACCTAATATTCTCATTTCCTTTCATAAGAATATTAGACGTGCAACAGGTTGCCACCACCAGAGTAGGTAAGGTCATTAGAAGGACATTGTTGCATGTAGAACACTGTACTGCTCATCACAAGGGCAACTTTGTTGCATAAGATTAGATGTTCAACATGGCGTTTTCTGTGTTATACATAGGCAAGAACAATCTGTGATGGGCAGCATGTAGAAATGGCTGTGACCAGACAAGGTGCAGATGTGCACAGCTCTGCAGGGTCTAACAATGATCTTGTGATGACTGCAGATGTCACAGTCAGAGGACCCAGTGATACTAATTCTTATCTAAATCCTGTGTGGGTAACAACTTTCAATTGATGGTGTCTGTATAGCTGATGGAATTGAGTCCACTGTGGATGTACTGGATGACTGTACAGACCTTTGAAGTCTTCCCAGAATTCATCTTTTCATCATTATAGGCAGTGAGGATTAGTGATTTGACAAACAGGTTCCCTTACGATGACATGAATAGCTATGGTAAGAGTTACGGCCATGTTGAGCTGTATGTGATCAGCTGTCCAATTCTGGATGCATTCCAGATCCTTACCTGAGGAAGCCACTACAGACAACTTGTCCTAAGGAAAGGAGAGGTGTAGCAATGATTAAACAGACCTCTCTGTTTGATAAGCTCAGCCACCATGATGGTAACATATGAACGAAGAACAATAAAGTATCCAATATGGAACCCTATGGAACTCCAGATATAATGTGATGCCGAGATGCTGCATTTATCCCTGAGACAGTCTGCTGGATGTTTCCTGTAAGGTAACAGAGAGACTACCTGAGAACAGTTCCTGCCACTCCACACTAAGTTTGCAGCAGATGAAGATGACTATTGTCATCTGCCACATCAAATGCAGGAGACAGAACAAGGAGAACCATAGGCCAGATGAAGGGTTGTGTCAGTACTGTGTCTGGTACGAAAACCAGGCTGGAATGGTTCATGCACACAGTGTTCTCTAAGGGTGAATTAAACCTGTGAGCAAATAACCTTTTAAATACCCATACTAGCAAATTGGAAGATAGCTATCCCAAGCATCTGGATCTAAGTTATGCTTCATCAGAAATGGGGTAAAAAAATTAATGCATGTCTCTCTTGCCTGTATTTCAGGGCTGATATATATAACATTGTGGTTTTACTATTTTATTTATTTTGTTCAGCATATTAGCTATATTCTCTATTTGGCTTCATTGATAATGTTTCGCTATTTCAGACACATGAAAGTCAAATTTCTTTCCTTTGTCATTGTACAATACCATGTTATACATAGGCAGGAACAATCTGTGATGTACTGACAAATAATGCCACAGTGTGGTTTTCATATGGTCTGCTCATCAAACCGACTCCCAAAGTAAGTTTTCATCTCTTTACTGAAGCATGAGAAAGCATGTGTATTATACAAGTATAAACACGTTCTGATCCGTATTTCAAAAAACATAGCTTTTGCAGGAAAAAACTTGTCCCTAACTTTATGCATTTGACATTTAACATTGGCAACTGTATATTGGCACTGATGTACATTTCTGCTATGCGTTCTGTACATAGCTGAACCCTGTAGCTTATTTCTGTCTGCTAAGATTGTATAAATAGATATCTATGTCAGTTTAGTCATTCAAGTACCTTTGAGAAAATAGGCATTTTCTTTTTCTTTCATGCCATTTAAGCCCTATATATAATAATCTTCAGAGCTGTAACTTACTGACATTTTGTAAGGTCACCTATTTCCTGCTGTGATTAACTTGTCATCACTAAGTCGATCAGATTAAATGTTTTATGCATAATTTGCTAGATAATTTTTCTTTTAAAACAAAAGTAGAACACTGAAATAAAGTAAAAAAAATATTTTGACTCCTGCATTTTAAAAATACACAAGACCAAAAAAAATCCCCAATATAATTGTGTAGATAATGCAAAGAACACTTGTTAGTAAATTAAAAACAAAAACAGAACATTGCTGAAATAAAGTGAAAATAAAAACTTTTTTTATTGGAGTCTGTGAGCTTGAACCTATTGCCTTTATACATTCTTTCTGTGTCTGTGCAGACTTCTTCAGGTCTGTTTAGGCATATTTTGTTATGGAGAAAAATCACTTGATAATTGGGGAATTACCTGTTTTTTTTTTGCTCATAGGAGTTTACTAGGCTAATAACTGCAAGGGCCTTTTTATGCCTAGCTATGCATCCCAAATCTCTGACAAGTTCTGGTACCCTTGATAAGTGTAAGAAGGGGCTTGGTAAATGAAACATTTACAAGTGGGGGCCTGGGGATAAACTTTTTGCAGGCTGCCTGTGTCCATTAGAGAGAGATGTGCCAAACCAGGGATGAATTTCCTGTTCCCCATCCAATTGTCCAAGTTACATTTTAATTGGGACTGATCTCTGAGGGACTGCACTTGAGACTGGCCTCTTTGTAGAGGTGGACTCCCCATTTCTAACTTCCTGGGTCCTGCCTGTGAGCCAGCTGGCTATCCACCAAGTGACGTATGGGTTTGTACTTGACCTCTTGAGTCTATCAACAATGCCTCAGTAGGGTATTATGTCAAATGCCTTGGCTAGGTAGGTAGTGTGAAACATTTTGTCCTCCTCCATTGCTTTGGTGACCTTCTCAAAGACGTCCACCAGGCTGAGTAGGCATGACCTGCCTTTGATGAACCCAAACTGGGTTGGGTCCAGTCTCTGGAGGTTTATTATATTATTATTGATCATTTCCATGATGATTCTTTCCATGGCTTTGCATATAAAACTAGTGAGACTTTTGAGTCTGTAGTTTCCAGGGTCTGCAGATGGTCTACCTTTGTGCAGAGGGATGACTTTTGCTGTTCTCCATTCATGAGGCACAAAGCATGTTTGGAGGCTACAGTTAAATAGCAATTCCAGAGGGCCAGATAGGTCATGTTTCCTGCTTTTAGAAGGCATCCTGGGATGTCGTCTGGGCCTTAGAGCATTAAGGACCTGTTCCCTAATGATAGCAGGGGAGTTGTATTTGATGGTATTTCCTGAGGGAAGTTTGAGAGTGAGAGAGGGGTAAAGTTGGAGCTGAATTTGTTGGCCAGTAGGTTTGCAACATCTTTTGGCTTAGTATAGGTGGCTCCATATACAATGTGCTCTGCACACAATTGCATATTGCCTATGAGGTTGCAGACATAGCTAAAGAATGCATTGTGGTTAGATTTGGCCTTGGAGGCCAACTTTTCTTCAAATTTGGCTTTGGTAGAATTTATTTGCCCTCTGAGTTTTTGTTTAGTTTGAGAGTGCTTTTATCCTGTTGTTTAGTTTGAGAGTGCTTTTATCCTGTTGTTTAGTTTGAGAGTGCTTTTATCCTGTTGTTTAGTTTGAGAGTGCTTTTATCCTGTTGTTTAGTTTGAGAGTGCTTTTATGCTGTTGAGTGCTGCACCTCCTAATTTTTGCCATGATTTGCTTCCTTCTGTTGTACAGCCTACTGATTTTGTGATTCCACTAGGGTGGCTTGTTTTTTGAGTTAGTTCTGTACTCCTTCCTGGTGGGTACAGCTGCCTCTATGCAGCTATTAACATACTTGTGTAGGATTTCTGTAAACAGTTCTCTGTAGGTAGAAGTGTTTTCAGAGTTTATGGGGGCTTCCAATTTTGTCGGGTTATCACTTAATAGCAGGAGGTTAGCCTTAGAGTAGTTCCAGAATATTCCAGGGTTAGCTGGGGGTCCAGGTTTTATTTTTACTTCAAATGAGATTACTCTGTGGTCTGACCTTACCAGGGAAGACATTACACTAGGGGGTTTGCAGCACTCTCCTGTATTAATGAGGACCAGACCTAGTATGGTTGCACCCCTGGTTGGTATATTGACAATCTGGTCCAGGGAGTTTGTGTTTACAAAATCCAGGAATCTCTGTGCATGCACGTTTCATGTCGAATAGGATTCCCAGTTAATAGTGGTGTAATTAAAATCATTCATGAATATGGTATTAGGTTGGATGGTGAGTGTTTCCAATAAGTTTAAATACATGATGTGGGTTTCCTGGGTCATAGAGTGGGATGTATAGGATGTAGTATTGGATTTTGCCTATGGTAATTTGAACATGAAGCAGCTCAAGTGCATTGTCCTGTTTGACCATCCTTGAGGTATATTTATTTTTTGATGTAAATCAAGACACCGCCACTTTTAGTCCCTGTCTGTGTACTAACTGATCTAATGTGTGGAAGGCATTATAACCTTGCACTGTTGGTGTACTCTCTCCAGCTGTAAGCCATGTCTCGGTGACCACACAGATGTCAGCATTGTCTAGGGTGAGGAGAGTTTCTAGGAAATGGAGTTGTTTTGGACTCCTAGCATTGATCAGTGATACCTTTAGATTTTCTTGTTTTGATTTGCTATGTCAGAAGTACTTTCAGTTTGGCATTGCCTAAAAAGGAACTATGGGGGAAGGCAATGTTTTAGCTATTATTCAAAAGCCTAGAAGGGAGAAGTGCAAACCATTCCTGGCAAAGCAGTGTGGTCTGTTGAGCATCTCCTTCCATGTTGACGGATATTGCACCTTCTTAGAATGACACCAGAAACTAAGCCGATTATTAAAATCCTTCATCTTTTGTTTGTATTGTGGCATCATCCTTGGAGAAGGTAAAATGCAGTTCAATGCTAGGCTAATATCAGCCTGTTTGGATTGTTATACCTTTTAAAAAAGGCCTATGCATCTATGGCAAAATAATGATCTGTCTATGTATACTGTTAAATTAATACAATCCATACAATGTTACTTGTTGCTGGTTTACTGCATTTTCCTACCACTTACTGTAACAATCCATACAACGTTACTCGTTGCTGGTTTACTGCATTTTCCTACCACTTGCTGTAATCTACTTCACCCAAACTGGGTTTGAAAATGGTCCTTTTTCTAAACAGTGCGCAATCCTGGTAAACAAAAATAAAATAAATGCAAAGTAACAAAAAAAAAACAAAAACAAAACAAAAAAAAAGATGTGTCCAGTTGTTCAGGAATCTGTTTCAGATGTACCATGGAAGCATTTTTGTACTGATGTCCTTTCACATGCACAAAAGGGAATATGTCTCTGCCTTTCAGTCTTTGTTACTTCTGAAATTGGTGGGTTATGGAGCTTATAATCTCTAAACCCCACACGAGAAATTTCTGAAAACTGGTAACCTCCCCTAAACCCCAGCCTGCAAAATAGTGGAATAGTGACCTTTGCAGTGTAAAAGTTATTTCTGTTTCTTTAAGGGAAAGACAAGCCTCAGCTGATTTAAAATTCTGATTCTTGTGTATTATTAACCAACTCAGTACATTAAAGTTAGATTAATTATTTTGATATACTTTCTTTTCTTATTGTTAAATGTTTACTAAATACTTTAGGCATACTCTTGACATAACAGTGAACGTTGGAAATGGAAGTCTACATAAAAATATTAGTCACCAATTGAAAAATGACAATATGCACATTATTTTGAGCCTAGTTTGCCTCTCCACTTATAGATGTAGATCCATTTGCAAATAACTGCAGGCTGACTTTCAGAACTATTTCTTGTCATGTGTTACAACACACACACACACTTCAAATGCTGCTCAAAAAGAATGTAGCACACATTAACGAATGTGATCAGTAAACTATAACAGTGCCCAAGGGTGGTCTACAGTTCTCCCATGGTCAGAACTATGAAAAACTATGTTGAACTGTAGCCTTGCAACTGACATTACAAGCAGACCACTGCAACACCACACTGTCCTGCTTAAAATGTTGTTCCAGAGAAACAGTACAGTTCAATGTGCAAGAATTGTTCTTGGAGGAGTTAATGTAGTATGCACTCGTACAGAAATACTGCTGTAACTGGCCATGCTTTCTATATCAGATGATGGAATTTATCTCAGGTTGGACAATGTTAAAGAAGGGAGACAATTTATATTTTTTAGCAATTCATGGTTGGATACAGAAAAAGACAGTTAAATTGCTGTGGATGTAAATACAGAATAAACAGTTTTAAAAGGACATGCTCTGTGACTTCTGATTGAAGTTGAGTGCGAGATGCTGAGGACAGACAGAGAGATTTCTCTGCTGATATACTGGCAAATACACTAAGACCATGCAAGGTATAATGCTATTAAACATAACTCTGGGAAAATCATATCAGCAAGGTACTAGGTACAATTAAACATTTAAAATTAAATACCCAAATGCACTTATGCACAACAGGAGACGTTGCACATAAAACACACAAATAGCTGGAAGTAATATAAATACTTACCTGATTAAATTTCACGAGCAAGGCAATGCAAGCTCTAGCAGGAATTCAGTGGAAAAAGTCAAACTTGGAAAAAATGCAGACAAATGTCAATGTAAAATATAGATATGTATTCATGTGGAGAAGGAAGAGTTTTATCCGGAAGAAAGTGTTTTTGAGATGCTCTGAGGAGGACTGTTTTTATATATCATAAGCAAGGGTGTGGCATTTTGTTTAACCCATTGAACCATTCAAAAAACTTACACCTCTATAAAGCTAAATATGCTGTTTATAACCAACACCTATAGATGGTGTGTTTTGCAAATTGCAAGCTTGCTTTTAGCCCTTCATTCATTCATATGAAACTTGCAGAGGAAGCAGGGTAAATCAGCCTGTTAGCTTATCAAGTTACGTTAAGTATGTCACTTGCTTGGTACCACATAATATTCTTCCAGATGCATTCTCCTAGTTTTTTTCTTAGTTCCTGTCCTCGTATCTTTCACAGGTATCTAATCTCCTGGTCTTATCACTTCATTCCTTCGAACATTAGTCTGAGTTTCTTGCACTGCCATAGTATTATTCAAAATATTGTTTAGCATTTTGCCTTATAATTTGCTTTTCTACTTATCAAAACTAGATTTAGGTTTTAACTGTCTAATAGCCTTCCAGTTTAAAATTGATGGATGAATCACTGTGCTTTATATTTTCTATTCAGGTCATATAGGTTCATAGGTTCATACAAGGCTATCTGCCCTAGGGCATTTATAAGCCTAGCCAGAGTGTGTGTGGCTTTACCCATTAGTTTGCTGTGCCTCTGTCCAGCAGTGACACAGAGATGATTCCCGGGGTAAACCTATATAGATTTTTAGCTATATATTATCCACTACAGCCCTACAAAGAGTACAAGTTTAGGGCCAACTGTTTTCATAGAGACCATCTTTCCTTTATGCAATCGAAATATTTTATTGTGTGCCTCATATGTCCATACAAATTCCGAAATGCTTTTCAGGTGAATACACACAGAAAAACACCTTCCATGTGGGATCTTGTGTGCATCTTCTGCAGTGGCAACATTTTTGATATTCTTTGCAATGAAGTTTATTCTGTTTGCTTTTGCAAAATACTACATTTCATAATTGCCCTGGTTGCTATTTTCTACTTACTTTTCCATCTCCTTTCTTTAACGTTGTTGAGTCTTTCGGCTTTTCCCGGTTAGGGGTCGTTACAGCGGAACTCCTCTCCTTTCTTTAACGTTGTTGAGTCTTTCGGCTTTTCCCAGTTAGGGGTTGCCACAGCGGAACTCCAGTCCGCTAATGATTGGTAGTTGATTTTTACATGCCGAGTTACCAGCCCTGATGCACAACCTTCAACGAAGGTACGTCCATTCACGCATGTTTCCACGCATAAGACGCTGTAGCTGAGAATCGAACCGGATAGCGTCTTACATTTAGTTTAGCTCACATTTCTTGGCATGAGAACAAATGCTCCAAATAGAGGGACTTTTCTCTAGCTTAGTTGACTTTTCCCTTTAGTCACATGCTTCCTACAGTCACCCCCCCCCATTATATGATGCTTCCTGTTATAGTTTTTGTGTGCATTTGTTACTATGTCCTTTCTAATACTGCAGTGTTAATAGTCCAGCAGGTTGCACACTTGCATTGGATGTTGGGAAAATCAGAATGCAGTAGATTCTGTTCCTTTACTAAGCACTTTGATTAATATTTCAGTACTGAATTTGCATATCAAAAAGATCAGAGGATTTTCTTCAGATATGCCACACTTTTGATGAAACATAAAACAGAGTTCCTGTCTTGTTTTTTTTTAATGTTTAATTTTATTTTTTAACACTTTTATTGAATTGTCACTTAAGATAAAACCAAACATGCATTTAAATAAAAGAAAGCAAACCATATTAACATGTTCCCAGTTAGAAACTTTATACATCACATATAGTCTTTTGCATAACTATCGTCAATTCAAATTACATAAATTGTTCAATTCACGTCTTCCCTCAAACCTCTTTTGCCTTTAAAACATGATTTTATATGTACTGTTCCTCAAATTTCCATTTTTTTCTATGTAATTTGCTTCTACACTTTTCTAAAGTTCCCACTTTCTGCTCTTTTATCTGTCTTGTAATATTCAGTACTTAAAATACATATGCGTTACACTGTGATATCCATTTTCTAATAATTGATTTTTTGATAGCTACCAGAATTAACTTGGCAAGGCCTTACTATGTATAGACACTTCAGATCCCATATCTCAGGAAAAATTATTTTTGTACTTAAACGCATTTACTCACCCAATATTTCTGACAAAGTGCTCCATATAAAATTTTTTAAAGTTTGTCAACTCATTGCACTCTCACACATCCAACATTTGGCATCTACCTGAAGAAAAATTTTTTGGAGTCTGCTCAAGGTATAAAAATGCCTCTGCAAACACTTCCAAGCAAAATCTTAAATCTTGTAGACTTTGTTGCATATTTTGGAGACGTGCATATGCCCTCCTATTGTTTCCTTGTGAATTGCTTATCTAATCTCTCTCTTCATTTTTATCTAACCTTGACTGATTTCTATAGTTAATGTGCAATATGTTGTATGGCATGCTAGTTTTCCCTTTTTAACAGCAGCTTCTGTTCTAGCTTCAACTAAAAACTGTACCAGAGCAGGTCTTTCACTTCAGATTCTATTATCCTTTTTTTCTCTCTCTCTGTACTCTTGATATCAATCCCTGACAGGGAAGGCAGTCTCTAGTCTGCAGTCCAACTGCCTTTCTGGCTGCTTCCCATTATATTGCCTTTCCATTTCTAGTTATTTCCTCACAATGCCTTGGTTCCTTTGCCAGTTTTCTCCAATAAATTCTATCCCCCTCATACTTATTGTCTGTATCCTTAATTGCAGTCACCCCTATCGGCAGAATCTCCTATATCCATTCCCTTGTTGGCTTAGTTCCTTCTGTTACTTTATGAATATAATATTCTGTACAGATGATGTTATTCTCCTTAAGGATCTGCATCCAAAATCAAGTTCTCTCCTCATTTCTTGAACTGCCCCACCTGCGAGGTCCCATATTGTTGAGCTGATGATGACTCTCTCAATTGACAGAATATATACTAAGGCTGCGATTACACGATTACAATGTCTTGGAATGCTACTCTTAATCCAAGGTACAATGATCTTAGAGTTAAAATATATCCATGCAGCAGTTGTGTAAGGGGTACAGCCTCAATATGTCAATAGGTATGGCGTGGGGTAAAGTCTCCAGCAAAACTTCTTTGTGTGTTATTGTGAGTTTCAAGACTTCTTTCTTTTTTTTTTTTTTGTAGCTGTACTTTATTCTTCAGCTATGGGACTTGCAGTTCCATGTCTGACATTTCTGCCTTTTTATAGGTTCATAGTTAGGTACTAGGCTATTGGCCCTGGGGCCTATATAAGCCCTATATAAGCCTAGCCAAGAAAGGTTCCCTGGTTTCACCACTCAAGAAAATTATTTTCCTGTGCCCCTGTCAAGCAGTGTCACAGAAGTGATCCCTGGGGAGAATTTTCTATTTCCCATCCAGTCGTCAAGATTTTTCTTAGAGGGCCAATGAGGAGCTTTGCTTGACATGAATGGGTAGTTTCTTCCAGAGTATGGGAAGTCTCTGGGACAGGAATCTATCCCTCCAGCATGTTCTGTTTATTGTGGTGACAAGGTTTGGGTCCCTGGAGCATGTGGTTCCGAGAGATTGGGATTTCTTTAAGTATAGCATGTCCAACAGCTCTGGGTTTGACATAGCTTTGTATGTTAGGCAGAGATTGCCTCTGAGTAGGCAATATGTGATGTAGTAGAGTTGGAGTTTTTTTGAGATGGTCTGCATATGGCATCTGTTTGAGGCCAGTAATCCTCTTAGTGAGGTATTTCTCTGGCCTTTCCAATTGTTGTAGGTGTCTTGTAAGATACATGCCAAACAGGGCATTGTACTCTGTAATGGGTCTGATGAGGGATGAGTAGAGAGGAACAATGACCTCCTTTTTTCTAGAGGAGAACCCTTTTGTGATGAGGTGTGCCACGTAGAAGGATTTCCTGACTATTGTGGGGATGTGGTTATTAAAGGAGAGACTACTTGTCCACCTGTGTCCCGAGGTCTCTTATCACACTTTCAGTGTTTAGTGAGCTGGCGTCTGTGTGGTAGTTCATAGGTACCGAGTTTTTCCCAAAGGGGATGACAATGCACTTCTTGGCATTTTTGGTAAGGTTTGACCATACCTTGTTTCTGTAGAGACATGAAGGCACTAACACATGTAGGGGAAGTCTCATAAATGGGGGGGGGGTTGCTAAAGGTGTAACTATGAAGAGGTATATGATGCAAGAAAAAAAAAAAAACAAGGAGGATGTAGGATGAGAAGATACTAATGACACTTGGGGAATAATCTAGTACCATTCCAGATCGCTGGAAATCTGTAGCATACAAATACACAAAGAAATGGCTAGTGAAACTAACAGAACAAGGGTTAAGTAACTGCAGATCCTATAGTTACAGGTCAAGAATAGAAAAAACATGTTCCAAGGGGGATAAGGTGTTACCTGTTTTGGCTTAATAGCCAATTTTTGCCAAGGGGGGGGGGCTGAGGAAGAGGAGCTTATTAGCCATGTTCTTTTACAGGAAACCATTTGAACATTGGAGAGTGATGCATGATATATGATGTGAAAGCAGAATGAACCAGCAGATTCTGTGAGAGAGAGTTTGGAGATCATTGAGGTTTTTCTTGGATGCACGGACAAATTAAGTGTTGATAGTAATGCAGCTAGATTGCAAGATGTTTCTGTCTGTAGCTGTTTGTCTTTCTGGAAAGATGAATTGGGATATTTTCCAATATCAGTCAGGTGTTGAATTAATTTTAGACTTTATATTATTGATGGTCTGCAAGGTTATATTAAGGCCTAGTGAAGTGTGAGACGTAAATGTTTAAAGGGGTGATCTTGTCAATATGTTGGTCGTGTAAGGAGGTTGAGAATAGAAGCATATTTTTAAGTCTTTAGATCAGGCCAAAAAAATTTAATTTTAGTCCTTTTTTTTGCATTAAGTAACTAGTTTTTTCAATTAACTAAAGATGAATTTTAGTTAATAGAATTCTGGGGGGGGGGTTGTAAGAGTGTTTTTTTTTTTTTTAGTTGGTGGCAGAGTCTCAACAAAAATAAAGTCATCAGTATATAGTATAAGGTTTAATAATCTATCGGCAAAGAGGGAGAAAAAATCTTGACGGCAAAGGGGCTAGAGCATGTGGTCTTGTGGAAGTATGATTGAAATGTTTTTTTTTTAGGGAATTGCCATTGTTACTAAACTTAACAGCGAAGCTTTGGCCACTGGATAACTACAGAATTATTCAACAATAAAAGAGCCAAAGCTGGGATGTACAAGGAAAGTAAGAAATTATTTGCAAAGTCCTTAAAAAGAGCACAAATGAGTTTACCTTTATTGGTTTTACTAAGCAAAGTGTCAGCTAGTGAGTGTTTGTAAAATAAAGTGTGGTAATGATGGGAAAGTAGGTTGTATTTGTTGACAAAGTTTGTAAGTTGATTGCATGTTGCTTTTTTTTTCCCCTAAAAACTTACCAAATGAATTGAGCTGAAATTTGGATGTAGTAGCAGGTTGTGCTCAATTTCATTTAGGAATCACAACCTTTTTCCTCCGATAGAAAACCTTGTGCCTGTGTGAGTGATAGGGTAAGCCTAATGCATACGTGCATGAACAGCATTTCCTAAAATGATTTCATGAACCAAGAACCGATTTCATTTAAACAAGGAAACCGTGAATGGTTAGTAATGGATTGGTTTACTAGTTTGTTTTAAGGATATATTTCTGAAGTAGAAGAAGGGAATGTATGACTCCAGGAGGGGAGTTAGAGTTTGCAGGTCAGATGGATGTTTAAAAATTGTTTAGTAAGTACTTCAGGAGTAGTAGTATGCATTAAATAAATCTGGTAATATCCATGCCCAAGTCCCTTAAAATACTTAATTCCAGTCCCACAAAACCATTCGCATTAAACTTTCCTTTTGACCATTTCTTTATCTTATTAAATATATAAAGTTAGTCAAATTCACAAAATCCTCCAATTCCGTCTAATATTCTTCCATGACAAAGTAGGAAGTACTTTACCAAAGGCATATATCTGATCCAAAATAAGTACAATCCTAGTTTATTACTTTCTCAGTGATAAATCATCGTAACGCCTTTAAAGCATGAACAACTTTTCTACACTTCTGCCAAATGACTGTATTCCACAACTCAAATATATCCAATAAGCCATTCTTCAGAACTTTAATCAGAAAGTTCTGATCCATCTCCGGTAGACATGTGTCTTGTCTTCTTATGACTTGCCCCTTTTTGAAATAAAATGAACACTCCTTTATTTGTTTGTGCTTTGCTATTTCTTTTTTTTTGTAATACTTTCATTCGGTTATTATGTAAGATATAGGCACTCATGCATTAATAGAACAGAAAACAAACCATACATCCTATTTGTGCATTATACATTACATATATATTTTCTTTCTTTTTAACAATTACTCACTTCAGAGTAACATAAATTGCTCATTTTCTGCCTTCTCTTAAACCTCACTCCTGAACATTATTCTGCGTGTATTGTTCCCACAAATTCCTGTTTTTGCTAGTTTATGAAAAAAAAAATACCTCTAAGTCTTTCCCCCATCCATGGTCAAACAATTTTGTATAAATCACAGGTAAACCAGTGTCTGAGTTATCATTTTCAGTTTCCCTTTATACGCTTTTTTGCTTCATCCTTTGGCATCTACAATATCAGCTTAATTCCAAACACCTCCCCTGATTTCTTGCCAGAGTTCATACTACTAAACTTTTTCTCAGAATGAATCTCCTGCAAACGTTGATGTATATTGTAACAACCTAGCACCTTTCATTTGTCTTTCTGCATTATCTGTTAAGTTTTGTGTCATTTCATCTTCCCTTGTTCTTAATTACCTCAAAAGTCACTTTCCAGTTTTGCCCAACACTCTGAATCTACTTATTTTTCTCAAACTAAATATTGCTTCCGAACGTAAGCACTTATTCATTGCTATCATTTCATTCAGCCTTTTGTTATCCATTAATCTCTTTCTTAGTATTTATTTATTTTATTATTTATTTATTTCCATTTGTTGATCAGTAAAGCCTGACTGGGCCATAGCTGGGCCCATTTTCAGTAGAGGCCCGGGGAAAAGAGCTAAGGAAGGATGTAGGATTGACAGACCAACAGATCATGACAATGGAAAATGGAGGGAGAAGGAAGGAGCAAAGGGGAAGGAAAGACTGGAAGTAGTAAAGGGAAGATGAGAGATGGTAGCATAGAGGTAGGGGGTTGGAAAGCTTGGTAGTTAATCAGGTCTAGCGCAGGAGCAGAGCCATGCATGTCTGAGGTGTTCCTTTAGAAGCTGTTTGAATTTAGGAGTATTGTTAATATTAAGTATATGCTGAGGTAAAACATTCCATATTTTGGCAATTTTATTATAGTATAGTGCATCCCCATTTATGTTGTTAGACCTACTCATCTTCGAGAGGGGTTTAGTACTAGACCTTAAAATTCTGTTGCTAGAGTAGGGTTGAACAAGTTTGCTAATGGATGGATAGTTATCAGGGTGTAGCAGAGCTAGTTGGTTATAAGTAATAGGTTGGGGAATTCTAACCAGTTGTGTTGATGAAGTATAATGCAATGATGGGTCCTTGCAGCTTGGCGGGCAATGAATCTGGCCACTTTGTAGTAACGGGATTCAAGTTTAGCTAAGTCACACTTTCTTAAATTGGTGAAAATGGGTGAGGAGTATAAGAGACTGGATAGAAGGTGGGTTCTACTGATGACGTGGCGAGTGGATCAGTTAGGAAAGGCTTTATTCTACACAGACAGCCTTTATTTACTAAATATTTCAGTAAATTCCAGTGAAACACATAACTGCTGTACTTGGTGCTAACTCTATATATACTTAGTTTGCCTGCAAGCATGTTTGCAGCCACTTGCACCATATTCACATAACATTCTGACAAGTAATTGTCTGCACATAAACTGATGCAAAATTGTTGTTATTGTTAGTGTTTCCAGACTAGGTTTGTATTGTCTGCAAAATACTATTTTTTTCACAGTTTTCTTTAGATACCTCATTAGGGAACTCGGCTTGTTTTCCAGCACTACATTTGCAAACCATTGGGATTCCATTTCCTGTTAATACTCATAGGTCTGGGATCCATTTGAATACTATCATTTTGTTTTTATTTTTTTTCATTATTGTATCCTTTGGGATGTCCTCTACACCAGGGAACTACCACATTAACAATACACCCCTAAGAGTTCACCCATTTGTGTGGGATTTGTGAACTTAAGTGGACAGTAGCTTAACTTTTGACCAACATGCGTCTGTCATAGGAAAGTCCTTCTATACTGCACATTTTATAAACTAAGGGATTGTATTTAGATGTAGGGATGGCATTGCCTCCCTTTACTCAGCCCTCATTAGGCCATTCATTGAATATAATACCTCCTTTAGCATGCATCTGTTCAGAAACCCAGCACCTAGAATACCCACAGAGATGTTTACTAAAAGGACACAAGGCCTAAACAATATGTCCTACATGGACCAACACAAAGCCACGTCACTATACTCACTGTCCTACAGACTGATAATACGTGACCTGTGTCTGGCATACCAGGCATCCTCTGACCCATTACTGATGGATTTACTGCACGTCAGTGAGTCAAATGTCATCAGAAATATACTGTCTAGAAATCTAAACCTCTTCTGCAACATCAACAGAATGGTTTGGAGGGACAGGTATATCTTGCAGAGGATACAGCTGCTGTGGAACAGACTACCCATCTATATAAAGCAAAGTTCATCCCTGTCCATAGTCAAGTGCAACTTAGATCCACAGATGGGAAACGGAACTTTTACCCCTGTTCTACTAGTGGACAGAGGCAGCTCCTAAATGCTTTATTTCAAGCATATGGTGTCCCCTCAAATTATCTGTGATCTGATCCAGGTTATTCTCATTAGGAATAATATAGAATTGTTGACAATGGGATGGGTAAGGCCAATGTGTAATCAAATGGGGGATAGGTTATTTCTAGTACAAAACGGGGGTTGGCTTGGATTAAAATGGCCTGCAAGTGCAGCTAGCCTAGTACTTACCTATGAACTTATTAGATTTATCAGTCTAAAACTGTTTTACCAGGCTCCATGAGCAATAATTTTCACTTGTAAATTTGATTACAAAAGAACTTAACACTTGAAAAAGAATCACATTCACATATTACAAAAACATTTAAAACAATATATTTATGGGGTGGTGGGCTGGTGGTGGTGGTGAGGGTGTGTGTGTGTGGGGAGGGCTTACACCGTACCCTGCAGTCCCCCTACTTGTATATACAACTCTGAGAGTGCTATACCTAAAAGAAAGGAGAAACTCTTAGTTACTATAATATGAAAGCCAGTAATCTCATATAGGAGTGCTGATCCCCCATGTATGTTGAATATAAGACGGGCACACAGTTTGCTATAATGCTACATAATCATATATGTGCTGGCATTTCTACAATATGCCAATCCTTTAAATGTACATGTATGACAGACATGCATTCTCAGAAAAGATCTGACTAACAAGAGGAGACATCTTTCCACACACACACACACACACACATATACAAATAGGGAATTCATCATTTTGTGTTTATGCATGGATTAGTATAATTTACAACACATTTCAGAACAAATGAATTGTAACTTTGGCAACTTTCACAGGAAAAGAGCAAATGGCAATGTTTGTATTCTACCTTTTTTAGCATACACACAATAAAATGCAAATCCTACATGAACATAAACATAGTTCTTTTCCGAATCCAGAAAAGACGTCTCACAGATCTCTGTCCCATGTATTGGTGATTTTTTTCCCCTCTTTATTCTGTAATACCTTCTGAAAACTGCTTTATCTGTCTGCCACTCTCTTGAGAATTATTTGATGCGTTTACTTGCAACGTTCCACTGACTTCAGTCTGACATTCTTGTAAGCTCGCTCGCACTTTCTTTGGAGACACCAATGTCAGCATTTGGGTGGTGAATTACAAGAAATGAAGAAGTGGACAGATAATGTTTTGCTAATCCTTCATGGCAAATTGTGACCCCTTTCATTTCAGGTGATTGGTATTTTACATTACAGTAATATTTGCAGAGCCTTTAGCTTCACTAAGGGCATTCTAAGTAAATATATTTTACCTGTTTTGGTTTAGTGGGTTTTTGTGATACAGTCTGTACTGCTCTGCCTACATTAGTATGGATAGCAGCCATATACATGGTGTGGGAAGTTCTGATGCTGATGATGTGACCACACAATGGTTTGATAATGCAATAAATGATACCACAATGACAAATGAGAAACACCATGCAAATGAGCCACACAGAATATACAAATGAAGGATATTACTTATTTCTAAAGTAGGCTACCATTTAAAGCTGGGGCATGCATTGCAGCAAATGCCAATATACAACGCTGTGATTCTTGGTATGCAGTGGGATTAATGCTTGGAACAGCAGCAGCAATACAATAGCTTTCGGTGGGAGCCACATTTAAGCCAGTACCAGCCACATACACCACCAGAGAAGATGAAGAGAACACCTGACATGTCACCAGGTCACAAATCAACTAACCGGATAGGGATACTATAAGGGACCTAGTTAAAATGTGTCACCCACAAGTGGAATCAAGGAAAATTTGTGGTATACCAATTTATATGGCTACAGTGGACTGTGCTGTGACCTGTTGGTGGTACAATATGGATACTGCAGACATAAATCTCTCATATCTTAAGTCAGTTCTTCAGTATTATGCTACAACATGCGGAGGAGTTTATCAGTTTCTCTAGAAAAGTGCTGGAGAGAACAAACACCATGCAGGCCTTTTATGACATAACCCATTTCCCTGAGGTTCTGGAATCCATAGATTGCACACCCACTGCTATTAAGGCCCAATTTGGTCCAAAGGGCCTGTGATATATCAACAGGTGGGGTTTCCACTCCCCCATCTGTAAGGTGGACTACAATGCCATGTGCCACTGAGCAGTTAAATTGATTCACACATTGACACACATCTGACCTTATCAATGGTTCTCACAAGGGATGTTCTATGGGATCATATAGCTGGTAGGTACAGACACACACACACACACACACACACACACACACACACACACACACACACACGCCACACACACACACACACACACACACACACACACACACACACACACACACACACACACACACGCAACACACCACACACACACAGACACACACCCACACACACACACACACACACACACACACACACACACACACACACACACACACACACACACACACACACACACACACACACACACACACACACACACACACACACACACACACACACACACACACACACACACACACACACACACGCCACACACACAGGCAAGGTCGTACATATATTATAGCCTTGGTTGATGACCCCCATCCAAAAACCCTGAGACCATGCAGAAAGTGTCCTGTAACATAGTCCATGTGGAATTATGAAGTATTGTGGAGCATATATTTATAAAACTAGAGGAATGCTTCAGATGTCTAGTTATCTCAGGAAGGGCACTACAATAGAGTCTAGACCTGTGCAGCAAGATCATTGTTGTGTATGCAACAAACAGATGGACATACCTCTCAACCTATAAGGGCAAGAAATCTGGACAAAACCACAAATAAAAGTGGGAAAAAGGCCCAAAAATAGGAACAATTTTTAAATACTGCTCTCACAAACTTAGAAAGCTGATAGAACAACAGGTCTTGCATTAGCATGGATTTTTCTGAAGGGTAGGAAGTCTGAAACTCATATGTCTGTCATTATTTTTTAACTTTATTCTTTAATGATTTGCCACTAATTTGCCAGAAAACCACAATTTTATGAAAAATGGGCCAAAAATATGAGGCAAAAATCTGGGTGTTCTGCAAAAATGTGTACAGTTGAGAGGTATACAGATGGAGCAGGAGTGGAACACCATTTCAGGGCCTTCCATACCACTGACAGTAACAGCAGAAATGGGCAGGGGAAGAATAAATGAAACACAAAGCAGCAGTACCACAGGTGAGGCAGAAGTGGGTGTAGTACACCCGCAGGTGAGGCAGAGATGGGTGTAGTACCCCCACAGGTGAGGCAGAGGTGGGTGGAGTACACCTGCAGGTGAGGCAGAGATGGTGCAGTGCACTGGTGGGTGAGGCAGAGGTGGGTGGAGTACACCCACAGGTGAGGCAGAAGTGGGTGTAGTACACCCGCAGGTGATGCAGAGGTGGACACAGTACACCTGCACGTGAGGCAGAGGTGGGTGCAGTAGACCTACAGGTGAGGCAGAGGTGGGGTGCAGTACACTGGTGGTGAGGCATAGGTGTAGTGGCTGTTCCACATCTATGGGCTATAACGCAGACAATACAGAATAGAATGATGTATGTGGTAGTACACACAGGCTAGGCAGACTAGTACACTGACTGGCCATGCTGTGTAACAAATGTCACCATACCCATACAGGTTAGGAAGTGGCCAGGGCATCACTTGCTCAGGCTAGGGGATGTAGTGGCAGGTCACTACAGTGCTATAATATGGGATAGCCTGTGGAAGATGACCACTGCAGCTATGTCCTTAGAGAGACTGTATAGTTGGCAATCCCATATTTGAGTCGTGTAGCTGAGCTCCCATGATGCAACAAATGACACTGACCACCCATCCTCCAGTGGTGGAACTGAGCTCCCTTGATGTTAGAGTTTGCATTGTCCACTGTTTTTTGGCTTATGGTGTTAGGCAGTTATGTGTTTTGCAGTGACATGATGTGTATGCTGAACAAATTATCCTTAAATTTATTTCTGCATCTTTCTGGTCCTGTTAGAAAAACAGACTACAAATGTCTTCCAGGTGGATGTCATCGGATGGACTTTTTAAATTATGACACAAGTTAGACGTCCAATGTCTAAGCAGTAGAATTTGGAGTGACATTTTAACTTTGTAGTAAGTTCAACTACAGAAGAAATTATGGTCCTGCAATGGTGAGTTTTGTGGTTATGAAGAGTAAGCAGTCAGGCTGCAGTAGGGCAATGGCTATCTCTAATTTGTTACTAATGTAAAAGACACAGAAGATAATGATTACATCTGTGGTCATAACCAAATTATGTGTTTGAGACATGGATGCTAACGAATTCACCTCAAGAATGAAGTTCAAGAGGTGAATCTTGGCATTAAAAACACATAATAAAAGTCAAGATCTGTGAGACCCAAATATAATTCTTTGGTGTGCATGGTGCTTTATCTTTGAAATGTACTACCAGTTACAGAAAAAAAGTGTATGATTACAACATATTTTATTGGCTTTCAGAGCCTTTGAAAGCCAATAATACACTTGGGTCTGGCAAACAGTAAGCAGGTAGAAACAGTGGCCCTTACAATGATGATATTTTAAACATGTTTGTTTTTCAACCATAACTTTTGTTTACAAGTGTGGTACAGCAAAGTTCTAACAGCTTTTAAAGCTGTTTTACCTTCTGTCACTCTTCTTTGCTGGCCAACACTGCTCCTAGCATGAGACCTGAACTTAGCAGTGTTTAGGGGTGCTTAACAAAAGCTTTTTAAACACCTTTTTGACATCAGGAAGGTGCTTAACAAGTTTGTCTCCTTTCTATTTTTGCATTATCATGATGCTTTATACAGTATAAGCAAATGATACTAAAATATGAAGAATTCTAAGAAGTAGCAGAGTATTAACAAGCCACTATCAAGCTGCTGTTAATTGGTAAGGCATGTCTGTAGAAAGATTTGAGTGTTTTTTTAACTACATTACATACATGTACTTCAAATTAAAATTGGTGTGGGTATATAGGATCCCAGATACTTTATAATCTCTTTCTTTTTTGGCCAGATATCCATACAGAGCAGTATTGTTCATAGAGGGGGCTGAGGTTACGTATGCAACTTAATGTACAGAAGTATTGCCATGGGTATGGAGCTGTTTAATATGACTCCTAATGTTTCATCACCCAGATATTGCTCCTGTTTGGTAAATCCATAATCAAGCCTGACCTGCTATAGCAGTGTAAATAACACAAGCATGGTCTCATCAGCTGTTAATGTTTCTGAGAGTGATAACACATGTGGTATACAATCAATCTGACAGTTTTTGGTTAGCCAGGAAAATACTCCATCATTCAAATTGTAATTGCTCTTTTTGAACACTCATCTGTATCTGATTACTTTAGTCATGTAACTGGATATTACATGTCAACATCAACCCCATTTTTACATAGGCATCAGCATTGGCTTCAGGTGATTTGGTCACATTGACTGTTTATATCTCCTGGTGACTAGCTCTGACATGATTTCAGGCATGCATGTGGTACATTTATTTATTATCCTTATCAAAATGCATTTATCTGATGCAAAGTTTTGCACTGCTATTCTTCTGAACAAAGGTCATGGCTTGAAAAGGATCTGTGGACCAACTCACCTTATCATTTAACCAATAATCTAAGTAAATAAATCAAATATCATGAATGGAATGAACACCATTTCTCTGCAGTGGCGACCTGCGATTGGCAATGGTGGAGAAAAGCAGCAGACATAGAATTCTACCCTTGGATACCCAATGAATATTCTGAAAAACTTTATATAATGAGTTGTTCCATTGTACTAGCTTATTGTGATTTTATAGATGACTTTGGAACCAGATATGGTTCAGGCAGCCACACTAGGTTAGACATACTTTCCCTTATTAATCTATGGCTATTAATAGTATATCAGGTGTAAAATGAGTACAACTCTGATTTTTAGGTTAATTCTGGCCATTTCCGAGGCTATCTGACAGGATTAAGAATGGTATTAGCACTGTTCACCCACACTTGATATCGTTTGAAAACTGGCTTAAATATTGGAAGACTAGGAACAGCTAATGAACAACTTGAGTACGTGAATTGAAAGGGTCAGTTCCCACGTTACAGTATAAAAGCCTACAGGAAACGTTATTGTTTAAACCTCATCTGGATGGTCATATATGAGAAGAAGAAAAAAACAAGATTATTCTTGGAGAACATTAATTTGACTTTAAGGACCTCTTGCCTACTCATCTGTTATCCACAATATTAAAATTAATTAAGATATTCAAGGACCTTGTGACATAGTGTCAGACAATTCTTCCTTGGGAATCATACTTTGCACCATCATTTTGCTGTGGGATGAGACATATGGACCTTATGATGATAAATGTTACAACAAGGGACAGCAATTGTATGATTGACTTGTAAAGAATGTCTAAAAGGGCTACTCTGGAGTATAATTATGGATTCATTGTCTATAATAAAGGTCAGTTTCTGACTTCTGAATTAGTTCAAAATAGATTCACTAAAATTACATCAATTTGTGACATGAGCTATGCAGGTAGATACAAATTTCTTAATCTATATTCATTACACTATAAATATTTAAGGAGAAACTAAAACTGACATACAAAGCATGATACTCGAGCAATTTTTAATATTGAGCTATATTAATTGTATTGTTTCATCTCAAATTGCTATCACTTTCACTTGTGTATTGATATGCATCTTAGTCTTGTGTATAATGTGCTGTGCACTACTAAGTTTAACCTCTGAGAATTGTGTATAGAAACAATTTCATAATGCATTAAGATAAGCTTTCTATTATACACCTACTGCAGGTATGAAAACAATTTTATAACGTATTAAGATAAGCTCGCTATTGTACACCTGTTGTAATACTTTCTTCCTATTTTATATAATCTTATAATCTTTTTAATGGAGCTTTTCTCCCTGGGTCTCCACTGAAAATGGTCAGCTTGCCCAGTCGGACTTTCCCGGTAAACAAATATACGGTAAATAAATTAAGGATCTAATTACTTTAAGTCGGTCACAAAACATTGTATAATAAGACTGAGACAATCTTTATCACCACTAGAATTTCAACTTTATGTAAAAGACTTACTGTGTTTATAAGAACGTCTACCACATTTAGTGTGCTTAGATCCAGTCTTGATAAGTGGTTGAGAAATTTAGTTTATGATCTTAAATCCATGAAATTGGTGTTTTTGATGATCTCTGAGCTCAACACTGTATACAAACATATAAAATTATTCCAGGCCTGGACTTTCTAAGAAAATGTGATTAACTATTGCATTATGGACCATTTAGAGATCACTTGTTCCCAAAAAATAAGTGGTCCAAATACAGACTTGTATAGAATACCACTGCTAACCTCCAACAGGATGGACAAGTCCCCCCCCCCGATTTGAGGCATCCTGTTATTTTACATATGGATTGATTGTTAATGTTTCTCATTTTTCCATTACTATCATATGCAGAACAGTTTTCAATGATTCAGAACGGCCAGCATACACAGCATGGATTACCAGTCCTTCATCAAATGCTGTTACTTTTTCAAAGACTGCCATGAGATTCAGAAGACGAGCTATTCCCTTAAGAAACTGATACTGTTTAAAATCTAGCCAAGGTAGGTTTCCTGTGTACTTCAGGAGTTCTGTTGTGGTTCTGTTATTCAGTAAACACAGAATACTGATCCGGCTGATACATTTTAACATTGCTTCGCTTTGATATCCCCCTCCTTGTGTGAAATGATAATACTGTCCCCTGTGGCCCCAGATCATGATGTACCAACCTATTAACATTTTTTGACATGATTGAAAAGACTAGGCTAGGTTTTCATTGAGTATGTACAGGAAAACATCAATTATAAAATCTGGTCCCATGGAACTTGAGTTCTTAATTTTGTCTGTGACAGCATTTACTGTATCTGTAGATATATAAGGGATGCTCTCCCTTATATGTATAGGAGTCTGACATATGTCATTGCTTATTATGAGGGCTGCATAACATTTTACTGCAAATATGTACTGTGTTCTTTGGCTAGGCAGTTACTCTATTTAATTATAATATGAAATATTCAGAATATTCCTATTTCAATTCTTTGATATAATTAAAGAAAACCTAATGATTCCTCTGCAGCCAGTCTGATTTTGTAGTTGGATCTGAAATTTGTTGAGATAAGTAAACGGATTCTGTACTTTGAGAGACTTGTTTTTTATGACTATGGTAAATCTTAAATCTAAGTAGTATTTATTTCTGCTGTATATTAATTTTGTGTTTTCAACAATTTCATTTTTCTATTTCTCATAACCACAGGGTACTCATAAATGTAGAAATTTATAACATCATAGAACTTATTGGTAGCATCCTGAACAGATTTCCTTGGTAAGTAAGGGCAGTATCAGTTTACATTAGAATATTAATATGGCATAATAGTTGAGGTGTTTACCTTGGAGACACAAGATGCAGGGTTTGATTGGCCCACATGGGCAGTTAGCCTAGTACGAACCTATGAATCAAAGCATAGTTTCCAGCTTTAAAGATAGAAGGGATTGCTTTATCTTGATTACTTTGATATTATGTCTTACATTGATGATATTATGATCTGTTTAATTACAAGGGATATCACCATAGATGGTGAAGAGAAAGATCCTTAATTAGTCAGAAGGATTGCTAACATATTAACACTCCTTACTGAATTTCATCTTGTTTCAAATTCTATTGAATACCATAGTTTATTAATATTTGAGGGTATATTATTTGGTGCGGAGAAGTTTATCCAGTCAGTGCTTGGATACAAAAATCCCTTACAAGGATTGCATTTTCATTTATCTTTTTCATCTACGAGTTTAGATATGAAATCCTCATGCTCTTTAAGAAACACAGACTGTGCACGTTATATTACTATTATTATTATTACAACTGATATTTGTACTGTGTGAGAAATGTCTTTTCCTTTATTGTACTACTGGCAGTTTTCTTCTAGAACCTTATCAATTGTTAGAGGACTTTGTAAGTTGGGTAAAACACTACACGTGTTTTTCAAGGTTAAGAAGCAAGCATTCTGCATAAAAATGAGAAAAAAGTGGGAAGAGTCAACATCTGAATATGTCTCTTTAGTAAGCAGTAAGGTTTTTCAGGTCTCCTACACGCCTCCACTGTTCTTCCTTTAGTAATAAAAAAATGTAATAAAAACTCTATCGCCATCTCTTAAAGGGCCTGTGCTTGAATAAGTCTATATAGAGCAGGCTCATTTCCTAACGATACTGTCGACCTATAACTACAGTCATCAGAATTGTGAGAATAAAGTATCAGTATAACAAATGTGTAAATGTGTAGTATCTCAGAAGTTATGGTACCATGGGTATCCCCAACTTCAAAGTATAGTGATCTTGCGGTTAGTATATTGTTGGGTTGATGGAGTAACTGCTCCCCATATCATGGATAAGAGGGGGGGAAGAGTTCTGCCTTACAAAACGCTTTAATGTCATTAAAGTGGATTTAAAGATTCATTGTATTGCTTTTGTAATTTCATATTAATGTGATTTGTAGATCTCACATATTTGACAGAGAGCTGTACAAGCTGGTATAGCAGGGGACGAATTGCCTAGTCCTGGCTTCATGGGATGTTTAGGACTGGTACAGAATTTTGTGGTGTAACCTGTGAAGGCTAAACTAACTCGATAGCAGGTGTCAGAAGATGTTGATGGACTACGTATCATGGAATTTAAAGAAACGGTCTTATTTGCTGAGAGGTTTGCTATGCCTTTTGCTGATTTTCTCATCTCATTTGCTTTGCTGCTGTTTATGCTAGTAGTGCTCCTTTTTGTCATATATAGTAGAGTCTTTTTGTCTACTTTCTGTAGGAAGGTCAAGACTCTGAAGGATAATTAAAGGTGTGTTTAGGACTTGGTGAAGGAATCATTTGCTTTATAGCTTCTATAGTATTTTAAGAAGATTTCATTAATTTTAGTTGTTGTTGTTGTCTTTCGGCTTTTCCCGGTTAGGGGTCACCACAGCGGTAATTTTAGTAACCTTATTTATTTTATTTTTATTATTTATTGACATTTGTTAACCGGATTAGTCCAACTGGGCTTGGAACCCATTCTCAGTGGAGACCCGAGGAGAAAAGCTCCATGAAACACAGCAATTTACAATATAAATTATACAATTACTACTAAGTAGATATTTTAAATGCACAGTTTACAATAAAAGATGATATTACTTAAAGAAAAGTTATACAGTGTTGAATATGAACAAAATTGATTTACCAACAGATATGTTAAACAAAACAAAAGAAGAAAATTAAAAGCCAGTAAACCTGTATTATATTACAGGGTAGCAGTGTAATTACATATTTACATTACTGGTTTGTTTTGTCAGTGCAGGTATCAGAGATTTGGGGAGAAAAAAGACTGGCATGATTTGAACAAATCAGTTGAAAAAAGGGGGATAAATGACATAGGGGATGGGGAAAGTTATCAGGTTGGGGCTTGGCATGGACAGATTTTAGATTTTGGTAGATGAGCCTTGAGTTTTTCTTTGAAATGGGATGGGTGAATGATGGAACAGATGTCCCTGGGGAGTTTGTTCCAGGCTTGGGCAATGGAGGATTTGAAGAGGTATTTGCCGATAGTTTTTTTGGGTTGGTGGGTTTGTAGCAGTAGTTGGTTAGAGGTATGAAGAGTACGAGGAGGAGAATAGATTGAGAGAAGAGAGAGCAGGGCAGGATGAAGGTTTGTAGAGAAGGGAGTGCAGCATTTGAAGTTGAGATAGCTGCAATAAGTGGGGGAATTCGAGGCAGTGTAGAGAGTTAAGGGATAAGCAGTGGTGTGCATTATATGGCGAGTTTGTGACAAATCTAGCTATCTTACGGCAAGTTAGTTGGAGTTTAAGGTAGTAGTTTGGATTTGGGTAAATATAGGGGCAGCATAAAGAAGGGAGGGAAGGAGAAAAGCTTGGGCAAGGGACAGTCTAGCATTGGGTGTTAGACATCGTTTATTTCGATATAGAAGACCTAGTTTCTGGCGAGTCTTTTTTATACTGTGTAGTAAGTCTGTATTGAATTTCAGTTTATCGATGATGACCCCTAGAAGTTTAGTTTGAGTTTCAGGTTTGATAATAGTGTTATTTGTGGAAGTGATAGTAAAAGTGGATTTGTGGTAAGAGAGAGAACCTGCCAAAAGGAAGTGTAAAAAAATTTAACTAGTTCAGTTACAAAACTATCATTTTTGCAACAATATAATCTGTGTACTTTAAACAATAAAACTTATACAATAAAGAAAAATATGATATACCATAGTCCAACTTTTCCTAATGTAAATACTTAGCCTAACTGATTTCAAATTGATCACATTTCTTAAACATTTTTCTTTAAAAACGGGTCATAATTTCAAGAAACTGTTAAAGAACAAAGTTAGTAACAGGTGGTGCAATATTTCTTCCATAGAAACGGAGGCTTTGTCAAAACTGCAAAAGTTTGGTAATGTTAGAATTATGAAAGCAAACAAAAGTAGTGGGATTGTCTTAATGAACACTGAGATATATGTATAAAAAATGTATCCGCTTTTGTCCGATACAAATTAGTAAAACATTTTGTTAAATAAGTATAGATTATTTGACAGCTGTCTTTTGGACTTATCACATCAAGGTTACATAGCTTTTGCATTATTTGATTTTTTAAGGTAGAATGGTCTAAACTGGGAAGAACACAAAAGGAACCAGAAATCACCGGTACATGAAAAATAGCTTCAAAAGAAAAAAATAACAAAGTCAGCACTTTTGTACAGAAACAGTATCAGTACTTCTTCAGACTTAATACAAACGTGATGCATCTTGTCTTTAAATACAATCTAAATTAGTCACATGATTGTTAATTAGTAAAACTGCAACCATTACAGAGGCTTGATTTTAGAAACAACTGGCAACCATTCAGCATGGGAGCGTGTACAGAACAATAGTAACATCTCCACTAGACTTAAATCCCTTGATGCTAAATCTTTCAAGATTAAAGGATACAGTTGGAAGTGATTTACTTCCGTGAATGTGTTAAGTGTAATATCATTCCCAAGGGGTTGAGAAGCTGGCATTATCCCGGATTCCCCCTTTCATAAAACCTTGATCAGTTTGTTCAATAAACAAGGGATTGAGTTATTAAATTGTTTTATTGACCAATATTGCATTCAAATCAGTGAGCTGCAAAATGAAATTGAAGTCTTGGAGAGTTCCATTAAAACAGATGGTGACTTTGTGAGATATAAATATGATTTCTCGTTCCTTTTGTGTTTTAAGTAGGTTTTTTTTTTCGTTTGGATATACCTTTCTAAACTGGGAAGAAATTTTGGCATCCAAAAGTGCATAAAGACCATCTACATTTTAGATTGATTGTATTGACAGATCTTAGTAAAACTGTCAGTCTATTTGAACACTAATGCAGTAGTTTTTGTCAAAGATTTGTGAGTATTCTTGGATCTTTTGAAAAACGATGAATATAAAAGGACAGAGATCATATTTAAGACAACTGATGTAATATATACATCCATTGAATAGGACACTGGTGTAGAAGTTATTAGAAATTACCTCCTCTTCTTCTTTTGGCTGTTCCCGTTAGCGGTGACCACAGCAGATCATCTGTTTCCATTTCTTAATGTCCTCTGCATCTTGCTTTGTCACAACAACCATCTGCATGTCCTCTCTCACCACATCCATAAACCTTATCTTAGGCCTTCCTCTTTTCCTTTTACCTGGCAGCTTCATCCGTAGCATTCTTCTACCAATATACTCAGCATCCCTCCTTAGCACATGATCAAACCAATGCAGTCTTGCTTCTCTGGCTTTGTCTCCAAACCATCCAAGAGCTGACCCTCTAATATACTGATTCCTAATCCTGTCCATCCTCATCACACCCAGTGAAGTCTTAACATCTTTAACTCTGCCACCTCCAGCTCTTACTCCTGCCCTTTTGTCAATGCCACCATTTCCAACCTATATAACATAGCTCGTCTCACTGCCCTCTTGTAGAACCTTCCCTTTCACATTTACTGGTACCTGTCTGTCACAAATCACTCCTGACATTCTTCTCCACTGACTCTACCCTACCTATACTCTCATCTTTATCTCTCTTCCACACTCACCATTACTCTGAACTGTTGATAACAAGTATTTAAACTCTTCCATCTCTGCCAACTCTATGCCATGTATTCTCACCATTCCTCTATCTTCCCTCTCATTCACACACATATTCTGACTTAGTCCTGCTGACCTTCATTCCTTTCCACTCTAGAGCATATCTCCACTTCTCCAGAGTCTCCTCAACCTGGTCCCTACTCTCACTACAGATCACAATATCATCTGCAAACATCATAGTCCACGGGGACTCCTGTCTGATCTCATCTGTCAACTTGCCCATCACCATTGCAAATAAGAAAGGGCTCAGAGCTGATCCTTGATGTAACCCCACCTCCACCTTAAACGCATCAGTCACTCCCACCGCAGACCTCACCACTGTCACACTGCCCTCATACATATCCTGTGCCACTCTTACATACTTCTCTGCCACTCCTGACTTTCTCATACAATACCACAACTCCTCTCCAGGCACCCTGTCATATGCTTTCTCTAAGGCCACAAAGACACATTGATGCTCTTTCTGACCTTCTCTGTACTTCTCCTTCAACACCCTCAGAACAAACATTGTATCTGCAGTGCTCTTTCCCAGCATGAAACCATACTGTTGCTCACTAATCATTACCTCCCTTCTTAATGTAGCTTCCACTACTGTTTCCCATAACTTCATGCTGTGACTGATCAGTGTTATCCCTCTGTAGTTACTACAGCTCTGCACATCACCCTTATTCTTAAACATCGGTACTAAAACATTTCTCCACTCCTCAGGCATCCTCTCCCAGCTACTGGGGCTGCACAAGCCAGTACAGTTCCTTCTTCCGGTCCCAAGCCTGGGTAAATGGGGAGGGTTACATCAGGAAGGGCATCCGGTGTTTTTCCAAATGACATATGCAGATAACAATTTATTAGAAATTACCTAAATGACATATGCGGATAACAATTTATTAGAAATTACCTAAGTGAGTTAATTGATTTTGACAACATCAAAATCAATAATTTAGGACTACTATTGGACTTGGTCTTAGGGAAAAAAAAAATTTATTTCAAGACAATATTTAGCATCAAACCCCAGCATTTGCTAACCTGGAAATGTGCTGTTAGGAGTTTAATAATTTAATTACATATCCTTTATTTTGTCATATTTCTATATAAAGGAGAAAACTTTGCAATTAAATTTTTACTTAGAACAGCGATAAAGAATTGTTTTTGATAAAGTTGAGTAAGTTTAATAAGCGTGTAAAATTCAGGTCATTTACTTTAATTGATATTGGCTGTAACATGCATTTTCTAGCTTTACTACTTACTTTAGATTTAGAAAATTGGCTTCATAGTTCTATGTATAGAAAACACAAACTATTTTCATTACGCAAGTCAATATTCATATTTTATGAAGTACAATGTTTACATACAGGTCTTGGCTTATAAATGATGTTTTTTTATAATGAATATTCTTTTGTAAATGAATTATTTGTATATAAAGGGTATCAAATTGCAAAATAATATTTTTGATGAAGAGGAGAGATCTAGAGCTAGTACATCTAGTCCTATTCCTATTTGTGGTTAACGACAAAAACGCACAGTTGAATGTTATAACACAGACACTAAAGATTTTCCTTTACCAATATATGTTGTCCTGGACAAAATTAAAAATATTATTTTGGACAGAAAATTATTACTGGCAACTAAGATGTAACTATTATTACTGGGACAAAGCCCATAGTTGTGTTTAAACAGATTTAGAATATTAAAAGCATACTGGAAAGGTTTGACAACAATACCAGTATTAATACACCAAGACCACGTGTATGCCTGTCATTCTTGCAAATAATGTAGATTTATTAATTCTGGACAGAGTGTTATTGTGAATTGTTTAAACAGATTATTTCCTCGTAAATCTAAAAATGCTTTTTATCTTGCTACATGTTGTTCTTACAAGAGTTTCTGTGTGGGTAAAACCACCAGAAAAAAAAACTCTTGTAGAATATATGAGCATTGTTTGGCCATTAATGACGTAATGAATGCATTTGGTAAACACGACATTTATTGTGTCAACTTTAAAAAGGTAACATTTTTAATTACTGACCATGTCACTAAGTTACCAGTTGTGGGAAACATTGATCCAGATTTGTGGGCTGTTCTTCATAAAATCTGTAGTTTTCTGGCAAATTGTTGGTTTGAAAGCACTAAATAATACTAAATATTGAGTTTCAGATTTCATATCATTCAGAAAATGCATAATAATTAAAAACCTGCTTATTCTATAAACTTTCTAAGCTTATAGGGAAAGTTTTTAAAAGGTGTCACTATTTTTGGACCATTGTCCCTCCATCATTTCTGGCTTTGTCCAGATTTCTTGCATTGAGAACTTGAGAGGTATGTGGTGGCATATAAAGTACCAGGATTAAATGAATTAGTTAACATCAAATATTTGCTTTAATATTGATAAGTTTTTATATTTACATTTTCAAACATTGATATTAAATAATGTTTTACATTTTAATATGCAACATGGTTTTAACATTTGTTGTCCTTGAAGATGAAGTTAGTTATAGGTCTATTGCACTAATTGTATTGTCATATGACTTCTCTAATTATATTTAAGGTGCATTACTCTGTGAGTATGGAATGTTCTGATTAAAAGAATGAAAGTGCTAAACATTATTCTAGCTGTGGTTGTGGTTATATTGATTAATTATTCTTTGGTTTTCATAGGCTTTCCCCCAGCCATGTTAATTATTCCATGGAAAGATGAAACAAAAGTGTTTTATTCTGAGGGACTTGTATTAATACAGCCATAATAACTTCTGTAAAAGGAGCTGTCTATAATCAGGCAAATCTACATAATGCTACAGCTAAGGAAGATGTTCTAAAGCCAGCATCCATAGAGGTGTAGTCATACTTGATAACATGTAATCCTGCAATTACTGTAGTCTGTGTCAATGTTCTTACTTTTTATTTAAGATGTGAAGCATCATGAATTTTTTTTTGGTTAGATTCTGTAGTTGGTTAATGATCACCCTACGCCTGTACCATGTGGATCTGTTGGTTAAGAGCCCTGATATGCGCCTTATCTTCTTAAACCTGTCCTTTGGACAAGTGCATAGAGCTGCTGTTTTAGTCGACCAGTTAAGAATAGTTAGGTCTGTGACAACACATATTTTTATGCAGAAAATTTCCTTGCTGTTGATCCATGTAAAATCTACTGTTTTGAGGTAAAGAAGACTGTGGAATAAAAGCATTAGATCATCTCCTGAAACTAACAGGAGTGACTCCTAGTCATTTCTGCTTCTTTAGTAGCATCATCACTTAAGACTATATAAAATGATCTTTCACAAGAAGAGGACTTTGGTCAGTCTGTATCAAGGCCAGTGGCAGAGTCCATTTTGATCTCATTGTCTTCACCTTCTTTCAAACTGGTAAAGGAAGAGGAAGTGTGCGTCTCTCTCTCTCTCTCTCTCTCTCTCTCTTTCTTTCAAATTGGTAGAGGAAGAGGAAGTGTGTGTGTCTCTCTCTCTCACTTTCTTTCAAACTGGTAAAGGAAGAGGAAGTGTGCGTCTCTCTCTCTCTCTCTTTCTTTCAAACTGGTAAAGGAAGAGGAAGTGTGTGTCTCTCTTTCTTTCAAACTGGTAAAGGAAGAGGAAGTGTGCGCCTCTCTCTCTCTCTCTCTCTCTCTCTTTCTTTCAAACTGGTAAAGGAAGAGGAAGTGTGCATCTCTCTCTTTCAAACTGGTAAAGGAAGAGGTTGGAAGAGGAAGTGTGCGTCTCTCTCTCTCTCTCTTTCAAACTGGTAAAGGAAGAGGAAGTGTGCATCTCTCTCTCTCTCTCTTTCAAACTGGTAAAGGAAGAGGAAGTGTGCGTCTCTCTCTCTTTCTTTCAAACTGGTAAAGGAAGAGGAAGTGTGCGTCTCTCTCTCTCTCTCTTTCAAACTGGTAAAGGAAGAGGAAGTGTGCGCCTCTCTCTCTCTCTCTCTTTCAAACTGGTAAAGGAAGAGGAAGTGTGCGTCTCTCTCTCTTTCTTTCAAACTGGTAAAGGAAGAGGAAGTGTGCGTCTCTCTCTTTCTTTCAAACTGGTAAAGGAAGAGGAAGTGTGCGTCTCTCTCTCTCTCTTTCTTTCAAACTGGTAAAGGAAGAGGAAGTGTGCATCTCTCTTTCTTTCAAACTGGTAAAGGAAGAGGAAGTGTGCGTCTCTCTCTCTCTCTCTCTCTCTCTCTTTCAAACTGGTAAAGGAAGAGGAAGTGTGCGTCTCTCTCTCTCTCTTTCTTTCAAACTGGTAAAGGAAGAGGAAGTGTGCATCTCTCTCTCTTTTTTTTTTATCTTCGTTTACAGCAGATGAAGCGGAATATTTGGGGGTAGAAGAAACCTCTTAAGCCTGCTGTATCAGCTTAAATTGTTCTTACAAAAATGTGATATAATGAAATGCAGACACCTCCACTGACATCTAGGAGAACAAGGTCTGACCTTAGATGCTGAACCCCTGACATGGAATGGTAAACATGTGGAATTGCCATTAAGTAAGATGCTAGCATCTTCTTGTTAGATGCCTTCAGTACAAAAGTTGGATACTCATCAGTGGGGAATATACAGAATATGAAAGGCATCTGAAGACTTACTGAGAAGTAGAAAAAGATCTTGCTTCATTGCAGATATCAGAACGTTGGTATCCTGGGTAGAAAAATTCCTTTTTACATTCATAAATCTTTCTCTGTTGGGTACCAGCTTGTGCACCATTTGCATGTCTGGCCTATTAAGCTACTGCTTGTCCCTGTAGAATCCCATGAGTAAGCAGCAGGCTTGTAAGGGATGATCTTCTTTGGAGGCACAACTTGGTCTCCATGTCAGTTGTCAGAATGGGCTGCCACCCTTTGCATGCCAGGTGTGTGCATTTGCCCAAGAACATCCACTTCCTGCTCTTGGAACCTGAAGTAGCCTTCAATATTTAAAACATTGCAACCTTTGATTCTACTGCTTTTCATGTATCATCTATTTTTAATGAATTTAGAAGAAGCAGTAAAGCAAGAATTTGAGTAGGAAGTTGTATGTATTCAGGACATTCCTAGCTTTCTGTGTTAAAGCCTCTCTTGTAGAAGTGGCATAATCTTTATAGGTATTAGAATTGTGGTTTGCCCATAAATGAAGTACACATTAATGGCCATCATTTTTTTTTGAGGAATAGATGTGTGTGTGTGTGTGTGTGTGTGTGTGTGTGTGTGTGTGTGTGTGTGTGTGTGTGTGTGTGTGTGTGTGTGTGTGCGTACGCGAGCATGCAACTGGATACACAATTCATACAATGTGCAGGTGAAGACTGTAACTTGTTTGCCAGGTTACTGGTAACAAATATTAAGATTCACGATCTCACATACGGCCGTCTACCTTTCCATATATCTACTTACACTCTGCATTCACATCTACCTGAGCACATCCACTATACCCATACAGTGTGAAAACTCTGAGCTGACAGACATTGTCGATCAACCTGAAAAATCAAAACTTATACTAATTTTGCTTCCTGCCAGCCTTTGTTTTATTTTATTTATCCTCCACTCTCACTTCAAATACCAGAACTTCTTGTTTTCTTGTTAACACTTATTTCATATTTTAAAAGCTTGGTTTACTCAGTTTGGGCTAGCAGTGTGATTTTTAGTATAAGCTTGCTTATAGTGCCTGATTATACCAAATAAAGCACAGTAATTGTTAATTTCTCCTATTTCTACATTAACAGAATTGGTTCATGTTTAATCTTAGTGGCTAATAAAAGCTATATAAATTATATTTTCTGTGTCTGTTTTTCGTTTATATGCATGTTCATGTGTTTTCTGTTACATGGCCCATGTTATGTATGCAATTAAAACTCTGGAATGTACCTAAATATACAACAGCAACAAAAAAATTACTTGTATTTGAGTTTGTAGTTCAGCAATAACAAATATGAAAATGGGAATGATTAAGAAGGGAAGAGCACTTCAAAATGACTTTTTCCCAATCACAAGACTACCTTTTCTCATGCAAAACATATGATGTCAGGCAGCTTAACATTATATATTTGTTTGTATGAGTTTTTTCTGAGAGCTTCACCTCTTGATAACTGGTGAAAAATTAAGTAAATGACAATTTTGCCCATGCTTCAGAAGTATGCGTCATATTTCAGTTAATCCTCATATATTAAGGAATTTACAGTAGTCAAAACTTTCTCATGGCATAAGCACGCACACCTGCAGAGTACATCATTCAAAGTCTCATCAAAAAGCATGACTAACTTAAAACATAGATGAAAGAGGTAGATATTAGCATAACTGCTGTAGCAGAGTCTCAGCATTCCTGCCTAAATTACTTTCGGTTGAAGATTTCTATGCCATGGTGGAGTTCATTTACCCCCCACATGAAAGGGAGAGTTGCTATACTGAAATCAGATTTCATTCTTGTTATGGAATGTGGATGTATCATGACATTTACTGCAAAGAGATGTATTAATACTTTAAATTTTTGACCACTGTTACCATGGTAACCAGGTGTACTTGTCCCCGCTTTAATGTGCCTCTTGATTACTTTGCCTAACTTTAGCCACTGCAGCCTGCAGTAAATGTGTACTGTTTGCATACTGGAGCAGTGCTCAATAAATGCAGGGGAAGGCCAAAGTATAATTTGGAGAGGAACTGCACTCCTGTTTAAGAAGAAATATGTTATTATGTACAATGAAGGCCACTATTGCACTAATATATATATATATATATATATATATATATATATATATATATATATATATAGGTCCCCTACGAAATCCCGAATGCACAGAATCCCAATGCGCAAAATACCAAGACGAAAAGCCTGAAACCCCATATTACCAAAACGCTGAAAGCGCGAAATTCAAAATCGCAAAACTAATGCATACATACAGCAAACTAATGCATACATACAGCACACACACAAACATACACACACCCTCCCCCCATAACCAAACAAACCACCCTACACTAAAGATAAGCAGGGGGGCTATGCCTCCCTGCAACCCCCATGTGGGGGGCTGTGCCCCCACACCCCCCTACTTTATTATTCTAACTCTGAGATTGCACAAACATATACACAAGGCAAACTCACCGACATATTACAGTCCCACACACACACACACACACACACACACACACACACACACACACACACTAAAGCCCCTCACAAACACACTTACACACACATGCTTACCTGAACCGCAACACCAGAAGCGCTAACTCAAAATCCCTTAATATCGGGATTTTGAATTTCACGCTGCTGGTCTTTCGGTAATGTGGGGTTTCGGGCTTTTCGTGTCTGTTTTTTGGGCGTCTGGATTCTGTGCATTCGGGATTTTGTAGGGGACCCATATATATCTATATCTATATCTATATATGTATATATATATATGTGTATATATATATATATATATATATATATATATATATATATATATATATATATATATATTCAAACTAGCTACATAGCATCATTAGTCAGGTAACAGTGATTTAAAGAGAAGCATATTAAGTGCTAAAGTTATCTGCTGAAGTTGATGTACAGCAAAAGGAAATGACAAACAGGAGACGGCCTTCACGCTTTAAGATACTGTCACTGGTACTGAATTAGCATGCTGTTGAAAAGCAGTTGCAGTGCATACAGTGATACAAATGCAAACAGCTTCATGTGATTAGACATGCATGTGCATGTATGTACATACATAGTCACATACAGCTACAAATGTGCACACACAAGTACTACAGTAGACTGATCCCATTACATAACCTTTACACTAACCCTAACTTGCACATGCATTTATAGAAGCACTCACACCGAAATGCTGAAGCTAAACAGCAGGGTGTGCCATGTTCAGAAAGTTATAATTGGGTTTCCAGCCATAACTCAACTGTTTTGCAGTCCAGAAATGTCAATTACTTTGTGGGTTTTTAACCTTTTAGTCAATTTTAAATGTATTGTATTATTGCTTGCTACCCTTTGACCAGAGTTGGATCATGGTCAAATGGGGCCCTAGGCAGGGGAATGGACCATGGCACCCCCAACAGCCATTCTGGTGTCCCATTACTTGTCCCCCTCCCCATTTACCATAAACACTGCTCATAGCTGTCAGTGTGCATACTGTTTTTTTCTTTACTTTTGAAATGAAGACAGAGATATGGGTTTAATTTACAACCTTTAATTTAAATATCCTTTGTTGACCATGTTAGTCCCACTAGGCTACTAGTGAATTTTCAGGGGAGATGTTTGGTGGTATTGTTACTTCTAGAGGAAATTTGGCCAGGGCATTGGGGAACTTCCTCTTGCTCTTTAGCCGATAGCTCAGATGGATGTAAAAAAAAATCTCACAACACCTACCGTTAATGCACACAGATGGGGCCTCATTTTAACATTGCATCCAAAGGAAAACACACTCGAGTGCTACACCCTCACCCTTTAAAGAATACTGCAGTGTCAGCAATCCATCTACATGGTGTGGGGATAAAACCCACAACCATCTGCACCAGAGGCAACAGTAAGCTTTTTTAACTTGAAACTCGTGTTACTTGAAAATGCACTGAAGCTCAAATTCCTTAAAAATGCACCCATGTAGTTTTGAATATTTTTTTCTATTAAGCAGTGAAACAAAAAGTATGAACCAATACAAGACAAAATAATCCATTTCAGCTAATTTTAATTAACTGATGACTAGGTGAGGAGTCTGATAGCTGGTGCAGAGGATTAAGGCTCTTGTCACCTGCCGTCAAGGTACATGGTTTGAATCTGGGCACGTTAATTTGCCTGCCATCCCTGACTAGTGATGCACATACACACAGTCTATGAGTACCTGCTGAAGGAATGCTTGTTGTGATCTCCCGGTCTATGGCAGCATTGTGTGTGCTCCAAAAGGATGGTAGTAAAGCTGCATTTTCAAGTTTTTCCAATTGTGTCTTTGAGAAATGTTTGTGGAAGTTCCAATATGCATTGCAGTCCTATGCATTGCTGTGGGTGTGTCATACTAAAATCCACAGATGTAGTGTGTCTCCTTAAAAAAGAAATGTGCAGGCCTCCCTAGTTAGCAGGCCCTAAGCAGCTGCCTAGTTCACCTAGTGCTTGATCTGGCTCTGCCTTTGAAAGTGTAACTCTTTGTTCTGACAGTTTGAATTCTCACTATTTTAAGTAGGGTTTTCTCTGAATTCTTAAAATCCTCCACATTTACTGAAAGTACTCTTCTGATACATATACTTTATGGATGAGTAGTACATTTTGCATTTCTTAAATTGCAACTTAATGTTATATTTTTTCTTTAAGGTAAATTCCACCCTAGAACTAAAAAAAAAATCAGTTTTTTTTTCACTCTGTTTCCTGACTTATTTTTAACACCTCAAAATCACTCTAAGTGCTTTATTTTTAATTTTAGCCTGTTTTCCACAACATGGCTACTAGTGGGGCTTGATGTAGCAATGTGATCTAGTTCTCCCTCAACCCTTTCTCTTTCCCATAATGCTTTGTACGACTCATGCCAGACATAAGGAAGTAACTTTGAATTCCCATGCCACTGACATATAATTGGATTTGTGTTCATAGGTAGGTACTAGGCTATCAGCCCTAGGGTCTATACAAGCCTAGCCAAAAAGGTACCCTGGCTTTTGCCACCCAAGAAATTTATTTTCCTGTGCCCCTGTTGAGCAGAGCCACAGAGGTGATCCCCGGGATGGATTTCCTATTTTCCATCCAATCATCAAGATTTTTCTTTAAGAGTGCTTGCTAATGAGGAGCTTTGTTTGATATAGATAGGTAGTTTGTTCCAGAGTGTGGGAAGTCTTGGGACAGGAATCTATCCCTCCAGCATGTTCTGTTTATTGTGGTGACAAGGTTTAGGTCCCTAGACAGTGTAGCTCAGAGGGATTGGGATTTCTTTAAGTGGAGCATGTCCAACAGCTCTGGGTTTGACATAGCTTTGTATGTTAGGCAGAGATCGCTTCTGAGTAGGTGATATGCGACGGAGTAAAGCTGGAGTTTTTTTAGACGGTCTGCATAGGGGATCTGTTTGAGGCCAGTAATCCTCTTTGTGAGATATTTCTATGGCCTTTCCAGTTGTTGTAGATGTCTTGTGAGGTACATACCAAAAGGGGCATTGTACTCTATAATGAGTCTGAGTGTCGAGTAGAGGGGAACAATGCCCTTTTTTTTCCTGGATGAGAAACCTTTTGTGATGAGGTGTGCCATGTAGAAGGATTTTCTGACTACTGTGGCGATGTGATCATCAAAGGAGAGACTACTGTCCACCTGTGTCCCAAGGTCTCTTATCACACTTTCGGTGTTAAGTAGACTACCACCTATGTGGTAGCTCATGGGTACAGAGTTTTTACCAAAGGGGTCTGACAATGCACTTTTTGGCATTGAGCTTGAGGCCATGGCTTTGACACCAGGCATCTGTCTCAGTGAGGCCCTTTAGTAGGATGTCCACATCATTAGGAGTTTCAATTACGGCTCCTAGTTTGCAGTCATCTGTAAACTTTGTTAGCCAAAGACCTTCTGTGTTAGCCTGTACTTCAGAAAAGTAGATACCAAAGAGGAGAGGACCCAAACAGGAGAGGACCCAGGACTGAACCCTGTGATACTCCACTTGTCACTGGTCTGAAGTTAGATTTAGAGTCTGGTACTTTCACATTGTGGGTTCTGTCAGTGAGCCAGTTGGCAACCCATCTTGTGACACAGGGATTTATACCTAGTTTAGTGAGTTTATCTGTAATTCCAGAGTGGGTGATGGTGTCAAAAGCCTTGGCGAGATCTAGATAGGCTGTGTGAACCACCTTGCCCTCATCTACAGCTGTGATAACTGCTTCAAAGAAGTCAATCAGGTTTAAGAGACATGGTCTGCCTTTTACAAACCCAAACTGGGTGGGGTCCAGAGTTTAGAGATTACCAGTGTCTTTGTTTATAAGTTCCATGATACGTTCCATGGTCTTGCAGACCAGGCTCGTTAAGCTAATGGGGTGGTAGTTCCCGGGTCCATGGTGGCTCCCCCTTTGTGGAGTGGGATAGCCGTCGCTGTGCACCATTCAGTGGGCACAAAGCCTGAGGTGAGGCTATGATTGAACATGGTGCTTAGGTGGGGTGCCAGTTAATTTGGTAGTTCACGTAGAATGCAACCTGGGATGTTGTCAGGTCCCATGGTTGCTGTGTTCTTGGCTTTGGAGAGTGTGGTTTTTACCTCTGCAGCCATGATTACAGGAACTTTGCATTCTTCTGGTATAGAGATGGGCCCTTTAGGGGGTGGGGGGGGGGGGGTAAAGTTAGCACTGAACCTATCTGCCAGGATGTTGACAATATCTGTTGGTTCTGTATATTTAGTGCCATTGTGCTGTAACTCAGAGCAGATCTGAGCGTTGCCATTGAGATTCTTGAAATAGCTATAGAATGTGTTGTGGTTGTCTTTAGAATCACTGGAGATTTTGTTTTCATAACTAGCTTTGGAGGATTTTTTGAGGGATCTTAGCTTCTTACTGAGGCTGACCAGGGAGTTCTTCCATCCATGGGATTTTACTATTTTTGCAACAGTTTCTTTCTTCTGTTGTAGAGTTTATTTATGGCAGGGGACCACCAGATTGGCTTCCTTTTTTTTTTGAGGATAGCATCTTGGTTCTGTTAGGGATATCATGATCCATACACTTGTGTAAGTGCTTATAAAGTGCATTTGTGTAGGATTCAGCAGTCGTACCTCTGTTGTCCATCTGCATAGGTGTTGTGAAGTTTGCCACTTCTGTCTTAAGCTTGAAGTTGGCTTTGGAGAAAATTTTTATGGTGGTTTCCCTAATGGGGGGTGTGGGCAGGATGTGGATGTCTAGGCTGATTAGTTTGTGGTCAGATCTGACAAACGAGGAATTGACCTCTGGTGTGGAACACCGGTTGCCCATGTTGGTAATGACCAGGTCTAGGATATTGCTGCCCCTGGTGGGGGTGTGGATAAGTTGATCTAAAGCTTTGGACTTTATGAATTCCAGAAAACATTGAGCAAAAGAGTTGGTACATGAGTAGTTTTCCCAGTTAATGGTGGGGTAGTTGAAATCGCCCATTATTAGGGTGTTGGGTTGTTCCCTAATATTTTCCAGTGTATCAAGCAATGAGGAGTGGGAATCCTGAGACATGGTTGGGGGATCTGCAGCAAGTTACAATTTGGATTGCGGTCTTGCCCAGAGTTAGTTGCACTTGGATAATCTCGGATGCATTATGCTGAGCAACTAGCCTTGAGGTGTGGATATCCTTAATGAATATGGACACACCTCCACCTTTAGTGTTTCTGTCCAGGTTAGGTGGCCGAAAGGTGTGGTGTGAGTCATTGTCATCTTTTATACCTTCTGTAAAAGGGCTGCTGCTTTTCTACTCACCCTCATTTATTTTTGGCTCAGAGCTTGTTTTACACTATATTTAGAAGTTGTTCGGCCACAGCCAGAAAAGTAGCTAAATTGCAGGCCTTTATTCAGGGTTTTTTTTTGTAGTCCAAGAGGAATTGATTCTTCAAGGGTCTCTCAGTGCAATGACGGTTTTAACACCTCTGCAGTAGTGTGGGGGGGGGGGGGGACTGTCTTTACTGGCAGGTTGGTTGATTTTACATTTATTTTCTGCTCAACAGAGCTATCCCAGGTAGTCCGGGGTAGACAACTGGACATTGACCATTGAGAAGGTTATTGATCTGGGGTTGTTGGGCTTCATGGCAGGCACACACTGGTCAATAGGGCTAGAAGGGCACCTCACACCATTAGCATGGTTCTCTGGCTTAAGTTAAGTAGGCCAGGTCCTCAACCCAGTTTTCACTGACAAATGCCAATAGTCAACCTGGCCAGATCACCTAGAGCCAAATTTTATACCATTGAGTGGCTAGCCCTGACATGGAACACAGTCTGTGATCTGTGTTCTTCTGTCTTGAGGATACTGCACACCACAGTAGATGTCCCAACAGGCACCATCTAGAGTTTGTGATACAGCACAGAACTCCATTCTTGGGTGAGTTTAAGTTTCAGGCATTGGCTGGAGGTCAAACTTTATATCATGGGAGGCAAAGACCTTAACCATTTTGCCAACTGTGTGTGTGTGTGTGTGTGTGTGTGTGTATGATACATTCAGAATCTCAAATGAAAAAGACACTGTGCACTGAAAGATTGACCACAAATGGTTGAAACAGAGAATGTCAAATGCATTTGCACCTTGCTTTTTAAAAGGAGTAACAAAATCTGGTAGCATGTTGAATGAGATCATGGTGTAGAACGGACCATGTTTATTTTTTTTTTTTAGCATTTGTTTTCTTAGTTAGTCCAGTCTGAAAATTGTGTCAGCATTACACTTTGAAGGAGTAGTGGACATTTTGTGTAGAACATTTTTTTTTATTTTTTCGGAAGTAATTTGTTTCACTGAATCACCTCTGATGTGATTAGCTGAGATTGTGTAGATGCAATGTCTGAGAACCCCAAATGATGTGCTCCTATCATTGCTAAATTCCTAGTACTGTTTTCTAAAGAGGTCTTCATATAATACTGTAGAAAACAGTAGATACATGCAATGTGTCATCAATGGTCTAAGATTTCTGCTAGGTAAAGGGGACCAGTAGTAACTGATTACATGCAGAAATGTCTGTTATGAACCAGCAATTTTACAGTTATATACAGCCATACTGTAAGCATTCACTTACTGGAAACACTTCCACCTGTTAAACACTTTTCCTCACAGTTTTGTTAGCCGCATTAGCAAGCCCTCTGTTATGTTGTTTTGTAAAGCAGTATACCTTCATAACAAGGCTGCTATTGTGACGACAGTTTATTCTAGTGTCTTTTCTAACATTCAACAGGTAGTAAAGCAGAGTGCTCTCACTCATCTGCCTCCATTCCTTTTTACTCGTAATAAATGCTGTTACCTTTTTAATGACAGTTACATTTTGGCATTTTGGATAGCATAGTTTTCCTTGTACGACTGACTTTCACGAACAGAAATATGTTGTATACATTGCCTAAACCAATTACAGTATAGTAAAGCATATGTTGCAGCTTGAAATGGGTTCTCCATTTCATGGCTGAAATCAGAGGGGAGGTAACAAAATGCTTTGAGCCAACAAAATTTATGATTTTGAAAATGTTAAATTAGGGAAGAGATGATGCAAAATCAGTGTTCTGTTTGTTTAATGTTAAAATGATCTCAGCAGTGGACGTTACATTTTCTGGATTGTAGTTAATGTTGCAAATAAGGCAGGCAGCTATGTTTAAGAAAATAACAGGTATTTAACTAGATAGTGGGCATTTTGAAATGGCACCTTGTTTACAAACTGAATGAAGTGTACATTATCCCTCATTAAACAGGGAGATGCAGTAGATCCTTAATAAAGTGAATATGGCCCAGTATGCTTGCCACGTTAATGTACGTTTACACTGTGGCAGACAATGATTCTGATTATTAATGCCAGGACCTTTATTATTGTGCCCTTTTTATGTAAAATGCACTGCGTGTTTTCGCCTGCATCATCTTAAATTAACTATTTGCCATGGAACTCATAGCAGTGATATAAATAATTTTGATGACTTTCTAATTTACTCGTCCAATGCAGATTTTGGTCTGGTAATGTAAAGGGAGAGACCGCTTTCTCAGAGCTTTCCTTTACATCTCCCCATAACAAGTTAAGTTCTGGAGAGTATAGTCTTAGTAGGGATGTCTTACGATGATATTTTCTTTTAATAGTCTGTTATTGCAGTACAGTAAATACAGCCTCTACATGCTACATTTTACTACAGCCCCATTTGGGTATTACAGAATAACCCCTTGAATGCATTCAGGACAGTGTTGCCTTACGTTGCTTTGTCAGGCTGTCGTCTCCTTTTATTTTTACCATCCCATTACTCCAGTTATCCTAACACAACAGTACGAGTACTCCACAAGTCAACATTTAGCACTAAAAATGCTTGTTTAAAATAATACCAGTCTATAATGACAATATATTATGGGAGGGACAGGGTAATTCATATTTTATTCATGCTGGAGTCTTTACCTTGGTCATTTAGGCTGTATTTTCATGACTAATTTTCTTTTTCTCTCTCCCATCTTGGGCAAAATATGAATTATTCACTGCTTGCTGTGGCATATTGCCTAAAACTAAACAAACAAGGTACCCAGCTGTGTCAACATTATTCTCCTGTTCTGTGCAGAGTATGCAAGGCTAATAAATAGGGTACTATGATATGAAGTTGGCTAACGACACCAATAGATAACAGGAATGACATGGCATGTAAAAAACTGATACATATGGAGCACCTTATGATGGACGTCTTTCCTGTTGTTGCTATGGTTTTGCCATACTAAGTTGTTCCAAACAAAAGTTGTTTCTAGATTGGTGTTGCTTGTGGTTTTCATGCCACTACCCTGCATTTATACTGTGCAGTCTTGCAGCTAAATAATAATAAATAAAGCTGATAAGTAATACCATGCTTTGTGTTGTACAATTAGCTGGCATTAAATATAGCATGCTTTCTTTAACTACAGACTGTTTGCCTCTTTGCTGGGTATTTGCATTATATGTTCATCTGTCTCTGCTCCATTTTTCCAGCTCTAAATTGAGCATATCATATAGTACAGGTGCTCAGATTCCAGCTAAGCATATAGAATGTCTTATTGTTTTGAATCCTGACCATTACTTCAAGTTTATTGATGTACCTGTGGCCGGACACTGTGCAGGTTAAAGTAAAATGTATAAACAAGGAGCTACTACACTTAATCTTAAAAAATAACGTTTAAACAAATAAGGTGGCAAAAATAGAACTGTAAACTTGTTAATATAGGCATGCTATTTTAAACATAACCAATAATGTTAAAGCACGCTTGAGGAAAATTAAGGACAAGCAAAATATTATCTACAGTGTTTACCTAACTGCAGGTAAGGGCAGTTCAAATAAAACAAAATGTTTCAAGTAATTGGGCTGTAATACGAGCTTAACTCATTTGTAAAAAAAATATTTAGCTGTGCAAAACCTATATAATGGTTCATTTTATATTAGAACTGTGGGCATGTGTTTTGGCTCTCTTTAGAATGGTTGTACTTGTTTCAAAGAATTTGTCTTAATTTCTGTGAACTCCTTGAATATATCTGATTCAGTTTACATAACGACAATGGGTTGTGTCATCTGTCACTGCATGTCTGGGCTGTATATGCCCATGAGCCATGTGGAAAAAGGTATACCATTGTACCTAGGTAATTATACATCACATGATTTGAGTCTTTGTTTAGACATCAAATGGCTTAACATCAAACCCTATCCATAGAATGTTCATTCAGTGAACGTGAAAGAAGTAGTTGGCCAACACTTCCATGTCTGCCCTTTTTCCCACTGTAGTGGAGTCTCAGAGTTGGTATATATAGTTAGGTGGGTGTGGGAGGTGAAGCCCCCACTTAGGTAGTTTTGAAATACTATGGTGTGTGAGACAGGAAAGTGTTGGCCAGCTAGTTACTTTTCATGTTGAAAAAATGAATATTCGATTAGTGAATGTTCGATGGATAGAGCTTGACGTTTAGCCATTTGATGCAAATGTCTTTTGATGGCTAAACATAGACCCACATGACTCCTATAATTTATCATACTTTAAATATGTATCCACATATACTTAGCCATGTGGTTGAAATTATACTCCCAGTGGCTTTAAGATACATTGCTGACGAGTAAGTGAAAGTACGAATTTGCTTACGTATGGTACAAGTCTTGGCTGGAAATTCTAGGTATGGGAAGAACAGTGTGTTTAAAGTGGAATAGTTGCAGTTCATTTTAAAAGTTAGATTCTGTTTGCTTCTATGTCACCATTACGGAGCAACTTATATGGCACAAAAACATAGCTGAGATCTGCCTCCCTTTTTCTGTTTTGAATCTCATGGAGTGGACAAAACCATGATTGCCTTGTAGTAATCAAGATGACTGAATCCATCTGAAAAAGTGAAGCGCTGTCAGTTTTCTCCCCTCTGTTCATATATGTGAAGATCTCTGTTTGTTACCATGTTACTATTTTGAGTAATACATTGCACATTAAAATCACTGAGTGTATTGCTCAATGGACATGTCTGTTATCTTCAAGACCACCTTTATGATTCTGTTATGGACTTTCCCTGCATAGTTTACTTATTTTTCAAGTAAAAGAGCCAAACTTGGATTCAGTGGTTCAGATGGGATTATTGTGATCTAATAGAAGTTTCCGGCATGTTCCTTGCTACCTCAATGTGCACCCTAGGGCTGTGTTATCAACATACTTTGCATTATGAGGTTTGATCTGCTTGAAGATAATTGTCGCTGATCTTCTCTGTCAGTTGCTCTAAGGCAGGAACTAATAAAATTTATAACATGAAAAGGGTGCTTTTTTGCTTTTGTGAGGCATATCTTTTTATGTTAAATATCCAAAGGCCTTTTCCAAAACCTATCATAAGGTTTTTATGTTTTTTTTCATAAAACCAAATATGCAGCACTCCTTGCTAGAAGACACAGTTGTTTGTTAAATTGCTAATGACGGTTGCAAAAAAAAAAAATAGTTTTCTTACTGCATAATGACTGGTGTTGCTAGTTTTAGCTAGAGAACACCTAAGTATAAGCTCAGTTTGTTGTCTTACTTGCATACGGAGTGATCCTCAAAAGTCTGTTCATTACTCAGCATTCCTAACTATCCATAAAGACAGGCACTTGGGCCTAGTGTGTTCATCTGCGTAACAAATGAATAAATGCAACAAAACCACTAATAAGATGAACAGCAGTAAAGCTTTTATACTGGTAATGTCTGCACAAGATGCAGAAACAGGGGTCTGTGATGCAGCAGATTTCTTTAAGACCTTTCTGAGTAAATGCTTAATTAAATGAGGTGGGTATTCAGTTTGATATATGAGGAATGCTTCACTCCAGTGACTAAATCTGATTAAATATTAGATGTTCAATTTATAGTCTTTTGAATGGATACTGCCTTCCTGTCTCTCCTCTAAGCAATATAAATTAATATTCATTTGTACAATACATGGGGTCAAAGATCAGGTAACGTTCAGAATGTGTTGTACATTTTTGGGGGGGTATGTTGGCTATCTCTGGGATTGAATGAGAGGATACTGCAGCAGCATTTGGAACAGGAGAACTTAAGATTAGTTTGCCAACAGTAAGTCACTGGATACAGACCAGGCATGTATACCAGGCATGTGGTGCTACTTATGAAGTAATTAAGGCACAGAAATAAACCTTAAAGGATTTATTAGTTTACATCTGTATATGTTCTGTGCCTGCCATGCTGAGTAAGGTTAAAGAACTTGTATAGCTCTTTAACCTTTCATTTTAAATTTCTATCTATATTTGTGTAATTTGTTTTATTGAATTATCACTTGTGACACAGGCAACTTACATTTGTGTAATTTGAGCAACATCTTAGGTAACAGAAGTTGCAGTACAAGCTTTAGTTTTGTTCATGTTTATATAGTATAGTTATCATCTGGCCTACTGTCTGGTGATTTTCTGGAGACAGTGATGGACATGTCACAGCTGTACTAATAACACACAAGCTTGTGCTCATGTCTGCACACATCTGCACATGTGTTATTGTTTAGTAATTGGGCATGCTAGTTGTCATTGTAAAAAATAAATAAATAAATAAATAAAAAAGTGGCATCACATCTGCATCATCTATCTATCTATGAATGTAATGGGCGTTAAGCAAGTGCCCATCAAATAATAAGAAATCAGGGCCATATGTGCAAAAGCTACCTATGTTTAAAAAGAAACAGGAATTGGTTAAATTGAAAAGGACACAGTGGGACACAATTCAGGAAGGTGCATTCTCTTTATTCATGCAACTAGTCAGCCATCTTGATGAGTTAAAGTATCCAAAAAAGGGAGTAAAAGGGACTGTGCATAAGCAACTGACTTCAATTACAATACAATATGAGCTTTAAATAAATGTATAAGAAATGGGTTACCAGTCAAACACTGCAACATCCGGTATTGCAGTATCTAGAGAGTTTATCTATTTTAGAAAATTATGTTTACTAAGTAAAGAAACTTATAAATAGTCACATTTTACAATTAAATTAACACAATACATATTTGTAATATTTATTAAGAAGAACATTACGGAGTAATTTTTAAAACACTGCAAGCAATCAAATTGAGGGTAATATATAGTGGCTACTGCATTGAAAAAAGCTTTACTGGTCCAATGTTGAAACAAGTGAACATACTGAATTTCATTGAAGTATTGGTTGTGTAGTAAAAATAAGCTGTTGTCAAACAATATTACATACATGTTTATGTGGAAGTAGTTTTGTTAAATGGTGTCTGTTTAAATGAAAAAAAAAGTCACTAGACTTTTCAGCATTCCAGAGCAAGACTTTGTATGCTGTATAAATGAACACAAACATTCATTGTCTATTAGGAAATAAAAAATTTATCTTGAAGAATTTCAAGTGAATGTCAGCTTAGATAACAGAACAATCAGTATTCTAAAGCAAAATTAGGCATCTTCAGTCGTATGAAAGCAAAATGGAGCAACTTTCTCACAGTATGAGAATTCACATAAACTACGTTGTATCTTTCGGCTTTTCCCGGTTAGGGGTCGCCACAGCGGAACTCTGTTCCGCTAATGATTGGCAGCAGATTTTTACGTACCGAGTTGCCAGCCCTGACACACAACCTTCAACGAAGGTATGCCCATTCACACATGTCTCCACACAGAAAACGCTTTAGCTGAGAATTGAACAGGACGTCTTACTGTGAGGTGACAACGCTACCGCAGCACCACCACCGCAGTTTGAATTCACATAAACTACATAAGTTTGAATTCACATAAACTACCTTAACATAAATTTGATTTGTGTCTACTGAAATGATTTAAAAGAGACAATGCATGGTTTGAATAAAAAATGAGATTATTTTATATTTGCTTATAAGTAAATGTGTAAAAATTGGTTTGGGTGTGGCAGAAACCCTAAATACCAAAATTGGTTCAGAATTTTAAAATATCTGGACACACTGAAAATGCTAACAAGTGTGATACTACCAGAGAAAATCAGGCTATTTTTATTGAGAATGTAAATGTATATTATATAGCAGGTGACAGTCCTGATGAAAATGTAGCAGTGATGTTAAATACAATGGACATTAGGTCCTGTAGACATGCCTCTCAACTGTACAGATTTTCAAATAATGTCCAGATTTGTGTCTCATATTTTTGGTCTGTTCCTCATAAAATTTGTCATGTTCTGACAAATCACTGGGATGTTCTGAGGATTGAAGTAATTAAATAATGACATACATTTGAGCTTCAGACTTCATATCCTTCAGAAAATGTATTCTAAAACAAACCCTGTTACTCTGGCAACTTTCTAAGTTTATAAGAGCAATATTTAAAATATGTCCCTATTTTGTGGCCTTTTGTTTTCCCCATTTTATCAGGCTTTGTCCAGATTTTTTGCACTAAGAGGTTGAGAAGTGTGCACAATATTTCAAATGATATATATATTTTTTTATTATTTTTTTTATTTTTTTTATTTAGAATTAGTTTAAGTTCGCTACTGCTACTACCATTATCTGATCTGATTAATATACAGTGATTAACTCGATAAATATGGATTGAAAATCTTCCACACAGAGAATTTTCTTACACTGTCCTCTAGACAGTTTGCTAGCATCAGCACAGCAATCTAAAAAATAATTTTCAACAGAAGCATTTGAATCTGAAACCATTGGTAACTGCAGAGTATTTTAGATGACATAAGGGAGGTCAAAATAAGCAGAACATTATTTTGGAATATCTGACAGGTATAATGAAAACAGATTGGTGTGTAGCAAATGGAAAACCTAATAGTATGGCATTATTTGAAGTAACAGACAAAACCATTGTAGAATTGCAGCAAGAATTTGTTGAATGTATTCCTAACATACTATTAGTTATTCTAAAAATACAACTAGTATTCATTTTTCTGATTCCTGACTACTGATCTGCTGATTTGTTTATTTAACTGGTTGATTCTGTCATTCAGCAATTGTGTTTTACTGACACTACCACTGCAGCTATGTTGTCTCTCTGCTGCTATGATGTACTAAAACTGCTGTTATAACTGTAATGTAAATCTAATTGACTTAGTGTTGGAGTTAGAAACAGTACTTACTGATTTAGCACTACAGTTGTCTCTGCTGCTGATTCAGCTGTGCTGTCAAGAATATTTACTGATTTAGCACTACAGTTGTCTGTGCTGATTCAACTGTGCTAACAGTATTTACTGATTTAGCACTACAGCTGTCCCTGCTATTGATTCAGCTGTGCTGTTTAGTGTTCATTTTCCTTTTACTTGTATGCATAGGCTAATTGGCTGATAAATGTATTGTGCATAATTTATTAACCTGTTTACAAACTAAGTTATAGCACTGTGATGTGGTAACTGTTGAAGCACTCTCAAACTGTAGCAGTAGCATCTATTCTCCTGCTTTACCTTCAAAACAGTTTCCAGCACTTCAATCAAAAGCATGCTCTCCAAACTGAAAACCTCATCAACAGCAGCCGACCTACTCTCCAGCTATTTCTTGAAACTCATAGCAGATGCTATTGCTATCCCAATCTCCACTCTCATAAACAGATCATTTGTTGAAAACTGTGTGTCCAAACTCTGGAAAATATCCTATGTTACACCCATACATAAAGGTGGGACCTCCACTGAACTTAATAACTACAGACCCACTGCTTTACTTTCCTCCCTGGCCAAAATCCTAGAAAAATGCATCCATACACAGATGCTAACATATCTCCTAGACAGCAACATCCTGTCACCTACTCAGCATGGTTTCAGACCTGCCCATAGTACCACTACCGCCCTCCTCTGCTTCACAGACACAGTAAACCATCTCAAAAATGAAGGCCTGCAGGTGTCAACTCTTTTTTTGGATATGTCCAAAGCATTTTACACAGTCTCACACCAAATCCTGCTAAACAAACTAAACCAGTATCACCTATCAAATTCCACTCTTACCTGGTTCCAAAGCTACTTAACTGATGGGTACCAAGCTGTGAAATGGGAAAATTCTCTCTCCTCAGCTGCCCATAACTATGGGAGTCCCACAGGGTTCTATCTTAGGACCACTACTATTCACAATCTTCACAAATGACCTCCATACTTCCACACAGCATGCATCTATCATTCAGTATGCAGATGACACTACCTTAAACTGTACTGCACAAAACATTCCCACCCTTCTGCAAACAACTCAACTAGCATTCTGTGACTTTGAAAACTACCTAACCAAAGCCCAACATATCCTCAATCCAAAGAAAACTCAGCTTATGATTATAACCAGTTCTAACAAAAACACTGATAAGTCAATTCACTATCTACTCCACAAATGCTACTCCAATTGCTCCAGTGGCACAGGCTAAGCTATTGGGAATAACCGTAGACCCCCACTTAAAATGTGATAGTCATCTCAACTGTACTATTAGAAAAGTACATGCCAAACTGAGATCACTCTACCTTATCAAACCATTTCTTACCAACAACACAAGATCAGCCACTGCTTGCTCCCAACTTCTATCCACCCTACTCTATGCATCTCCCATTCTGACTAATCTCAACAAAACTGAACTAAGGAAAATGGAAGCCTGCTATAACAGAATTGCCCACTTTGCTGCAAATTGCTCATATAGAACTCATCACTGTACTGCCTTGAGACACCTCCACTGGCTTGAACTGGCCAACCTCCTAACCTACAATTAGCTCTGCCTCTGTCGTTCTGTCTATTACCTCCCCAATAAGTCTCCTGCCCTCAAAAACCTAGTGCAACATCACTCAGCCAAAAGGCCTCTTAGATCATCAAGCAAACTACTACTAGAAGTCACCAACAGCTACATTAGCTTTGGAGATGCACTATATAGTAGTTCGGTGGCTAAAAAATGGAACTCTGTGCCTACTAGCATTCAAAACACATCATCCAACGCCTCCTTTAAAGACCTCATCAGGCAACATCTCAAGCAAAGTTGGCAGTGCCATGATTGCTCTCCAGGCAAGTGAAAGCAGATAAGGTACACATACTAAACCTAGAGTACTTGATTAAGATTGAAAACTATTCTCACAAACACTGGCTAATCTACAATGTATGTACTGTAGCTATGTACTATGTATGTATTCTGCCTATGTTCTAAATTTCAGCTGTACACCACAAATCTATTAAGTACCTTTATTTTTAAATTAATATTTTTTTTGTTCTCTCCACTGTAACTGTTGATGTGCTGCATACCACTGTAAAAACATGTATTTTGTAATTTGTGTGTATACTGAACATGTCTAAATGTATCTGTAATTTTTCTATATGGAGCTTTTCTCCCTGGGCCTCTACTGAAAAAGGGCCTTTTCGGCTCAGTCAGACACCTCTGGTTAACAAATGTAAAATAAAATAAAAATAAATAATGTACAAGAATTCTTTTTGATGTAGAAGAGTGACATGTTGATTTAAATAAAAAGACAGTAGAATGTAACCAAAAAAAAAGCTCCTCATTTAGAAAAAGTAGGAGAGTAGTAGGAAAAATGTGAGTGCCAAATATCTCATACAGGATGAAGATACTAAGAGTTCATCTCATCTATCTTGTATAGCATTGCTAGATATGAGCCCGGAGTGAAGCTTATCTAGACATCCATTTAGTAAACTGTGAATGACTTTTCAAACAGTGAGGTAAACTGTACACTTAAGCAACTTATTTATGTCCTCTAGAAGAGGTTGTTTATCTTCAGTATGTTAGAACATAATTGTACAGATCCTTAAGACGTATCCATGACTAATTACATGATGTTTAATCTTGCAATTAAAATGTGACTGATATATCGGAACCTGTTTCTGTTAATGGTACAAAATGATGGTTTAAATTTTAGATTCATTTTTTTTTACACTTAATTTTGGAAGTGCATCTCCCCTCCTCAATTTAATTGTGCTGCCAGCCATTTGCTGGCATCTTTTCTCAGAGCACATTTGCTAAGAGGAGGTTTTCTGGTATTTTCAAGCTCAAACTTCACTTGCAAATTAAAAAAAAAAAAAACAAAAAGTAAAGTACTTTGTATTACATTGCAGTTAAAACGGAGTCCTGTTTTTTTGTATTTTAGTTTAGTGAATTTTATGCATACAGTTTGTTTGGGTATAGCTGCTGATTTTGTGTTGAAAACAGCCGCCTGGCTGTTACTGAGTTAGAATGCATCTCACTGTACTTAAACTGTCACCTTCTTGTGCTTTTCCATTTTTCCCCACTTTTCCCATACAATTGCAGTTTTCAATTTGTTTAACTAAATATATTTATATTGTGCATTTTATGCTTATTTGGTTGTTATTGTGATAGCTAAATTCTCAATTTTTTTCCACTGCATTCTCCTTGTGTAACTGTGTTAGTGTATCCATTTTGTTAAAGTGTTTTGAAAAAAAGAAGACATAAAAGCTGAACAGGTGTAAGAAACAAATTGAGTTTATTCTGGTACCTCTGCCTTTCGCCTTCTAAGGAATAAATTAGGTTATGGTAGATGATGTAACTATGTTATCGAGGAAAAGTGATTTTATGCCACCCAAATCATCTTTGGCTATTATTACATTTGAAAATGTGGTCTGTAGGAAGGTAGAAAGTGAGTTTGGTGCTTTTCTTAATAGTAACAAGAGTTTTAATTTATGTAGAGAAGAATGGTTGGAGTTATAAATTGCAAGAGCCCACTTGGACAAATATGTTTTTAAAGAGGCAGATAAAGGGGATAACTCTGTAATTATGAGTAAAGCAGGTTATCATGAGATGTTTATGCAATTAATCTGCAGTAAAAGAGATTATGAACATATTCCTATGGACCCGGTTCAGAAATTTAATACCAAACTATCTGATTTATTGGACAGAGGAGAAAAATGAGTTTTTTTAACAAGCAAAGATGTTAAAAAGTTGTTAGTAAAGGAACCCAAGGATCCAAAATTTTATGCCATTCCTATAATCCATAAGGAGATGATGAAACCTCTTGTGTCCATAATTGGTTCGTATTTGGAGTATGTGGGTTTATTTTTGGCTCATCAATTTAAAAAAGTATTTGGTTAAAGTACCCTCCCACATAAAAAAAATACTGGTGAATTGTGTCATGGGCTGAAGGGGATTAAATGGCAGTATGGATATTTTTGGGTGACAGCTGATGTTTGTTCATTGTACACCAGTATTGATATTAGATGGGGCCTGGAAGCAATGTTCAAGATTATGGGGAGGGACCCAGAACCTCCTTTTTATTATAGTTTTTGGAATTTTGTCTCAGTCATAATTATTTCAGGTAGGGCAACAAATTTTTCCTACAGAAGGAGGGGTACAGCAATGGGGTCGGCATTTGTCCCCACTTATGCTGTAATATACATGGGTGATTTTGAAAATCAATTCATGTATCCTATAGAATACTTTTCAAAAAATGTGCTTTATTATAAAGGATAGATTGACAATTTGATTTTCATTTGTAAGGGAGGACAAGAATTCTTGAGGTTTGTGGAGTATTTAAATAACACTCCTCATGGTTTAAAATTTGCATGCTAGATAAATTCCTATGTTATCAGCTTTTTGGACGTTGAATTGTATATAGATCAGAGTTTTGAAATCCAATATAAACCCTATAGGAAACCTACATTTGTGAATACTTTTTTACATGCTGAGAGCATGCACCTCCCACATTTAATCAAGTCCTTGCCTTTTGGGGAATTTAAAAGAATTTTCCAAAATACATCTCAGGAAGAAACTAAATAAATTATTTTTGGATGAGGTGAACGATAGGCTAAGTAGACAAGGGTAGCTCGACAGGATGTAGAAAACAGATAATAGATTTAAAAGGGGTGGTCAATGCACACGTACTTCTCATAAAAGAGAAGGTAATGAACATGAGAGGTTGTTTTTTGTGACAAAATATTCACTTTTCTCCAGTACAGTGGAGAAAATTGTGCGGGAATATTGGGACATGGTTTCACAGGATGGTAGTGTGGGACATCTTTTCCCTAGATATGTCACCTTTTCATACATCAGATATAACATCCTGAAGGAAATATCGGGGGGGGGTTATGGTGTTTGTTATGGTAGTATCAACAGTGTGGGCACACAAGCGTGTGGTCATTGCTCGTTGTGTTGTAGGATTAGGAACCTGAATGGGTGGAAGATTAATGGTACATTGTACAGGGCCACAGAAGCTTTTAACTGCAATTCCCAAGGGGTTGTATATATTATTGGATGTTATTGGCAACAAATCAGGTGGTATGTTGGGCAGACAAAAAAAAAAAGTTAAGATTAGAATTATGGAATGCCTAGGGGGATATTAGAAACTGCAGTATGGAAAGCCCAGTTGGCTATCATTTCACTTCTGTACAATTCTATCAACAGTTTGTTTTTCAGTGTGTTGACACATCCACATTTGAAATTTGGGAGGAATTTTAAAGAAGCATTAAACAGGGTGGAGTGCAGAATGATTTTGAATTTTAGGACACTTTTCCCTTGGGGCATGAATATTGACAGCAATATAATATTATAGTGTAAGATGTTGTTTAACATATTATAAGATTATTATGTGTATACATGTGTGTGTGTGTGTGTGTGTGTGTGTGTATATATATATATATATATATATATATATATATATATATATATATATATATGTATATATATATATATATATTTATTTATAATATGGTCATTTTATGGTTTTTTAATACATTTTTGAAATGTTTATTTCTTTCTGCTATCATAAGGAAGGAAGCTATGCCCTTAAAAGGTTTAAATAGGGAATAATTCAAACTCTTAATTGCAGTAATTGGATAATGATGTAATTGTTGGCATATATATATTGAGTGAAATTTTATGCTAATTTATTCATTAGAAGGAGAAAGGCCGAGGTACCAGATTAAACTCAATTTGGGACTTACACCTGTGGATGTGTTGCAGTTCAGCGTTTTATGTCTTCTTTTTTTCATGATTTATATTGGTTTACATTTAATAAAGTGTTCTCCCTGTGCCTTTCCAGTTTTTCCCACTTTGCATAACAAACTGGCTTAGGGACAGAATTCATATGGTCAGGGTAGGGGGTGCATCCACTGCTAACTATTCAGTATCTATGTCTTTGATCTCCATATATTAAGTGAGGATCTGTGGTTACAAATTGTGTGGATTATTGCAAGTTAGGCGTCATCAAGTCCCCTTCTGACGTAGAGGCACTCCAAAAGTAGCTTACACGTGTCACTAACTGGTATCTGAAAAAATGGGCTCAAACATAACACTGAAAAGTGCAGCATTTTTGCCTTCAGTAAGCAGCCTGTAACACCAGCCTATAGTAGTAAAAGTGCACTACTTCATACTGAGAAGGTTGTGAAGGTTATTACTTCGGAAGATAGCTCCCTCATATTTGACCATCATGTTGCACATGTGGCTAGGTAATCCTTGTACTTGCACAGCTCATAGCTAAAGGGATTTCCTCTAAATCAAAGTTAGCCCTCTCCCCCTTGTATTCCATACTGATTAGGCCTGTCATACAATACAAGATCTCCTTTGGGATCCACCAAACAAACCATCTCAAACATTTAAAAATAGCCCAGATGTACCTATTTAAAAAGATTAACTTCTTAACAGACCTGAGCTACTAGAATAGACTGGATGCTCTATCGCTTTATTCAGTACTATGTAGATACCTTAGGGGGGGTGGCCTATGCCTCATGTTCAGGGCCATAACAGATCCATTAGTCCAATAATTCTTATACCTTCATACATCTGAAAGCCCTAGTCACATAAGGGCCAGAGCTCTAAACTTAGTTAAAAAAAAAAAAAAAAAAGGAAGGAAAAGTCATGGTAGTGGGACAGATTTGACAAGCAGCACCTGCCCCTTCTCTGGAACAAACTTCATCTCCAAGTTAAGCAGTGTGACGCACGATTTGCCTTCAGAAAAGAGCTAGGCAGTGGGTTGAACGTTTATAAACTCACCCTGTTTTTGACTGGCCTGCACTTTCTTGTGAAGGGAAATATGACTTAAGAATGTGTATTGCCAAGGTAGAAATGTCCACTTGGATCAGTTGTCATTCAGCTCCTATGGCCTCTTGAATAATATATGGAAAGTCATACTTGTTATAATTTCATTTTATTTAAAGTTAGTATAGTTACATATGTCTCTGGAAACCTACAGGTAACCAGAAAATGGCAAAACTAGAGAGAAAGAGAGACTGAACAATAGCAAAGCAAGGACAGCAAGACTGTGTCCTAGCCTTTTTGCAGTGGGCCTGCATCTCCCCATAACCCTAACTTATCTTCCCACCCTAGCTTACTTAATGCACTAACCCCAAAGTTACACTGCCTTTGAGTAAAGGCAATGCTAGGATTTTGATAGCAAACCAAACATTGTCAGTCACTATCTCTGAGTAGTATGTGCATAGAGTTTGAATATTTAGTAAGGAGGCTTAAGGTGCATAGCCTCTCATGTTGGATGCATGCAGGAGACTGCATTTCCCTTGTAGAAAACACCTATATAGCATTCACTCCCAGCAGCGTACATTTAAATATTAACGTAGATGGCTTCTTTATTATTGCTAATAGTAATTCAATTCAAGCATATTGAAGCACTGTGTATATGTGCCAATCTCCTATACTCGCATGGCAAGAACGAATCAGAGCATGCATACAAATTGGTGGTTGCAACCTGAAGTAAAGGCTAAGACAAAGCAGAAACAAACACAGAGACTGCATATTTTAACTTAAATTGGTTTGAGGTATATTGGCAATCAAACTGGTCGAGGTATTACGTGCATCTCTATAGAAGCAATAAAAGTAAACCTTAAAACGGAGCTGGATGGAGAAACTGCTTTATGGATAATTTGTTTAAAAAATGCTAATAAAGTCACAGTTTTACTAAAGATCTATATACACATTTACTGTAAAGGGCAAAATATTCGTGTCTGTGACATATGAAAGCAGAGAAGAAAATTAGCATTAGAGCAGGAGGAAAAACAACATTGTGTGATTACTTGATAAAATTATTAAATGAAGTGGTACTCCATTAAAAAGCTGCAAATAGCAACTAAATATGCTAATTAACACTTTTTCATTTGAAGAGGGTTTGTTATATTGCTAAAGGCTAAACAAGTATTTGCATAACTTGTAAATGCTTCACAAGTAACAATGCCACATGAATCATTTTCCCACTTAATTCCTCTTAATATAAGCCTCAACTTAAAGTTCACCTCATGATAATCCCAATGTTAACTCCTGCTCTAAGCCAGTTGCTGACTATCTACACACCAAATCGTCCACTCCGTTCTGTCAACAAGTCACTTCTCTCTATCTCATCAGCTAACTGCACAGCAGGCAAAGCTCTATTTTCACATTGTATAGCAAAAGCCTGGAATAATCTTCCTCCATCCGTCACTTCTGCATCTAATACCACACAATTCAAAAACTCCCTGAAGGCCCACCTTCCAAGTTCTTGGCTCTGTCCATGTGTCACATAATCCCAAAACCTGTTTACCTGTACACTTCCTCTCTTTCTCTCATAGTATATGCCTTCAGTAAACATGCTTGGTACAAATGGGATCCCTCAACAAATATGGACTTGTTGTAATCTCTGTCTGTTATTTTTTATAACATACAGATTGTTCCTATGTAGATATTGCTGATTTTAATTGCCTTTTCTGTTTGTCTTTTCTCACTAGATACTACTTGTATAACAATATTTTTTAACACTATGTATAATATTAGTATTGTTGCTGTTTGTGTTTTTGAATTTATATGGAGCTTTTCTCCCTGGGCCTCAGCTGTAAATGGACCTCGTCCAGTTAGACCATCCCGGTTAACAAAAGAAAAATAAATAATACATTTCATTTCTCCTTAATGTTCTTTCTCCACGCCACTCTAATCTAGTAAGAATTCCTTACTCTTTCTTCTGTCTACTAACTTCCATTCTTTTATCATTCTACAAACAATTCCCCTCTACTTCCGCTTCCCTTACTCCTTATAAAAGTGTATATATTGGGAATATTTTACATTGTACTTGTGGTTATCCTAAAACTGTGCTTTCTCTTCAGTAATTTTGCATATCATTCCATTAGTTGTACTGTTTCTGTATTATCTGTTTAATATTTTCAGTTGTTTCCGATTAATTGGCTGTACAGCTGTAATTCATGTATAATCCATTGGACATACAACTTTACAACATTGTCTCTTTGTTGAATATCTTCATGGTCACGATTGTTTACTGTTGGGCTGAATCTGAAAATCGTCTCTGTCTGTACCAGTGTTCTGCTTCAGTTAATAAATGAAAACGTATAGTTACATATACATCAAATTAGTAAAACTCAAAGGCACAAAGCCAAAAACTGAACTAGAAATAAATGTTACTTGATATTCATTGAGATCTTGACCATACCTCTCAACCTCTTAAAGCAGGAAATCTAGACTAAGACACAAATAATAGGGGGGGGGGAGGCAAAGGCCCCAAAATGGGATACTTTTTAAATATTGCTCTTACAAACTTAGAAAGTTGATAGAGTAATAGTTATTGCATTAGTATATATTTTCTGAAGGAAATGTCTGAATCTCAAATGTCTACCATTGTTTTCTGACTTCAGTCTTCAATGATTTGCCAGTGATTTGTCAGAAAACTAGAATTTTATGAGAAAATTACCAAAAATACGAGGTGAAAATCTGGACAGTTTAGAGGTATGATCATGGCAACAGCTTATGCTGTTTTATAAAATCATCAAGGAACATTAGTCAGTTCCTTCTATTCTATTCCATGGAAAAAAATGATTAAGGCTGCCTAGACTTTGCATTCAGTAACATATACCTTGTCCTTTGCGGCCTTCAAAATCCAGCAAACTATAACCATCTTAGAAAGCTACTTAGCAAGAGGAAAATATGAAATGGAGAGGTATTTCAAAACAACAACAAAAAATAAATTAATAAAACATCATCAAACACCAGAAATGCATACCGTAACTGAAATGTATTCCTAAATCTGCAAACAAATGCTGATAAAAAAAGAAATAAAAATCAGGATTGTGACAGAAACTAAATCATTAGAATAGTAATAATAAACAATCTTCTCAGGAACATTAAAAGGGTTCTAGAAATGATATTTTTTAGTTTAAACAAACACTCCTGATGAAAGTGAAAGCATGCATTCCACACAGAGGAATTGAAAAAATGAAGCATTGTAGTAAAAGACCAGAAGAGAACATGAGGAAAATGCTAGAACTTTCCACTGCAAGAAAAAACAGAGTGTAAACCACTGTAACCGATGATTCAACAGACATACACAAATACACGTTAGGCATTGTATTCCCTAAGTGATATATCTGAAGATACAGTGGATAAGAATAAAACACTGCTCATATACAAATACATAACAAAATAGCAATGAAGAACACATTAAAAGTACCATGGAAACCCAGTTAAATAAGACAGCACACACACTGTCAGCTAAGCCAACTTAAGAAAAATTGTTGGGGGGACCATTACTGCTTACGTGTGTATATTTTTCGGTTCTCTGGAATGCCACCAATGAGATTACACTTGCCTATATTTATGAGACTGCAGCAAGTATACAATCGGATAAACTAAATTAAGCAATCTGTTGTAGAAGGAGGAGCACTATTACTTACCTATACGAGTTTTTCACTTCTCTGGATTACCAACAAAATTAATGGTTAAGGTACAGGTCGCCAAGGTGAAATTCCCCCCGAGCGTTACCAACTAAAGATGAACATGGCCTTGCCAGATGGATAGAACAGCCCTTAGCCTGGAATGGAAAGTTAAGGAAATGTAATTAATGTCTACAAAAAAGTGAACTTATGTGCATCAGTCATCATTAGCTCTTTTAAACCCCATGAGAAGAACCTGTAATGTCTACAGACTAGTTACACACATGATTTCAGCTCCTTAGGAACACCCACATGATATTACATATTAGGAACAAGATAATATAGTGTCCTGATTACTGTTATGAGAAGTCTAAACAGCCAACATTCTGTTGTATATCTCTTTATTTTTTTTTTTTTGCATAACTGGCTTTGTATAACAGAGACTACCAAATAAATGTAAACTAGGAATTGCCGTCTCTCCTTGGACATGTGCTGTCTAGTTGTAAAAAAATAAAAAAGGGTGATGCTTTGTTGATTCTAACATTTACTGCTATAGAGGAGCAACTGTATGCCAGAGTACTTTATGAAGTTATTTTAGAGTAGTAATTATAACCAAGTAACATTCAAGAGTGCAACATGTTTTACAAATTGGCCATCAGGGATAAGCAAAAACTAATTCTTCTACCCAGACTTTCACATGGTCGCCTGACTGTCATATGTAAAACTTGCCCCAAAGCTACATTTATGTCAGATGGATCAATATGCACATATGCATTCTTGGAAATAGCAGTCTGCATCATGGTAATGTTTTCGGAGTGACTTTTGTAGTTCACATAGAGATCAGTATTTAAGGACATTACCTTACTGACCAGTCATGTTGTAGGGTGTTAAATGCCTTGACTGGTTCAAAATAGGAAGCATGGACAGTGTCAACACTGCATGACAGACATTCTTAGAGATGCTGACAAGGTTTGACAGACAAGTCCAACCCTTAACTTCTTATTTGAACCTGTCCCAATTACTATAATAAATTGATACTTGCTTAAATTAAACTCATTACATTAGAAGCAGACAATGCATTGCATCTTAAATTAGGAGCAGATAGAATGCTACCTCATCTCTATTACTCAATAACACCTTTCATTAATCTTTAGTTCCAAAAATATGGAAAACCTCTTGTACCAATACAATAAGGCGATAGCTCTATGGAAGTTTCAAACTGTCAACATATTGCATTATTTCCTCTACTCTTTGAAGTACCTAGAACATTGTATCCCTCATCAAACCCTAAACTTTTTGCAAGAACACTTACTTTACCCGTAACAACATGGCTTCCAGTCACATCACAGCAGAATAACTGACCTACTACATTTTCTATACATAATCAACCAAAGCAGAAATAATTCTAACCCTGTTTCCAATCTATTTCTGGACATCTCAAAGGCATTTGATACCATATCTCACCCTCTGTTCCTTAGTAAGCTCTCACAATGAGGACTAAGCAGTACTGCTACTGAATGGTTTTCTAGTTACCTATCAGATGGGTAGGACTCTTACCCTACTTAACTGCCGGTACAAATACAAACGCCACAAGGGTCAGTGCTAGGATCCCTGTTTGATTTATTCATAAATGCCATACACAAGGCAAACAAACATCCAATAGTCACACAGTATGCTGATGACTCCTCTTCTGTTTGCTCAGCCCCAACACTAACCCAACTCCAACCACCCACAGATGATAACTACTCTCTTAAGATCTGGCTAGAGCTATCCCAACTACACTTAAATCTCAAATAGATAAATAAAATAAATAAATCAAATCAAATTTACCACCAGCAACCTCTCATCAGGTATCACTGCAGAAAATATAGTGTCTAACAACACCAATACAGAACAAGTCACCGATACAGAATTATTGGGTGTTATCGTAGATAACAAACATAAATATGACCAGCATATCAAAGCTGTTGTCCAAAAAAAAAGTTTGTCTAACAACATGACAACACCAAAACAGAACAAGTCACTCATACAGAATTATTGGGTGACATCATAGATAACAAACTTAAATATTACCAGCACATCAATGCTGTTGTCCAAAAAAAACCCCACCACAAATTAGGGTTACTTTACATAGCCAGGCCATATCTTGCTGACCACAACAGGAAGGTGACCGTATCATCTCTCCCATTTCCAAGCCTCCTGTTTCCTGTATGCATCTGCAAGTTTCTCTAATCTTCAGACTACACTAATGAACAAGTTTGAACAATGCTGTAATAAAATACATAACCAAACCTATCACTGCATTCCCCTACAGAGCCTGAATTGGTTAGAACTATGTAAACGAAATAAAGGGCCAGCACCAATGGAGGTTGCCCAAAAATTAATTTAATATAAATAAAAAACTAAATGCAACTAAGGGGTATAAATAACCCCCAAGTCAGCACAAAAGTGCCATAAGCAAACTGGTTTTGGCTATACAAGCCTTCTTCAGTGCATGATTCAAACAGTCAAGTTTACTTGGTGGTGTTTTGGGCCTTAGCACCTGCCTTAGTTGCGAGGAGTTTCATTGGAGTGATTGGTTAGAACTACCACATATTGTATACAGGCTCATAATGGCTCGTAAAATACATACCATACCTGAAATATCTCAGCCCTCAGCAATAAATGAAAATGGTACACACCTGTAAGAAACCCTGGATCAAAGGGCTGACACAATAGAAGCTCTTTATACTAAGTCGCTATTATCTAAAATATAGAAAAGCATTCCCTTCACCATCAAACAATTAACCTCATCACTTTTAAGCTCAACCTCAAACTACATCTAAATCGTGACTTCCAAGATGGCTGCACATTGAGTAACAGCTTAATTTCAGCTCTCCCTGTGTGAAAGCAGAAACTCAGAAAAGAGAGCCAGTGAATTGTCTTTTTGGGTAAATTTCAGTAACTGGCTTGTAAGTGCACTGTCTGGATGCTAGCAAAAAAGAAAGTCAGAGAATCTGAAAGAAAATCCATCACAAAAGGTAAGGGAAAAACACGGACTGGAAAGAATTCTGCAGCTGTTCAGCAAAAAGCAGTGCAAGCTGATGATTCTCAGCTGCTAACAGGATAGGAGGAGATGAGATAAAAATGGTGATGTATAACCAATCTCCAGGAAAGTACCCAGGAATAGAGGGTATTCCTGTGGAAGTTTGGAAGCTCGGAGGGAAAAAACTGATATATCTGGAAGGTTTTGTTTAACAGTATTTTCAGAGGAGGAGAGCCACCAACATCGTGGAAGAAAACAGTGATGCCTGTAATCCCTAAAGAAGGTAAAGACCCATCAGATCCAGATTCATGTAGGCACATTTCAATTCCAAACCATAATTATGAAGTGTTTGTCTATAATAGCTAAAAGAATAGCAAGGATAATGCCAAACGTGATACATATGGATCAATGTGGTTTTGTGGAAGGGGGGTAAACATTTGACAACATTAACAGAACGATGATCCAGAGGGAAACAGTCTAATAAAATTCCATCGTTGTTGGTGGGTGTTGATGCACAGAAAGCATCTGAAAGAGTAAGCTGGGACTTTATGAGCAGAGCAATGGAAGCATTTGCATTCTCTGATAAAATTATAATGTTGATCAGGAGGATAGTTGTCTTGGGGGTTCCACCTGCGTCCCTCTTGGACAGGGGCAACAGGTGCTGATTTTAGTAACTGCTTGAACCAGATCCCCTTAGGAACACAGGTTGGACTTTGCTTGGCTTGTAAGAGCCCTGAGGCCATTAGCCTAGTGACCTCCTTTGATCAATCCTATGATATATGAGGGATGAGAGGTGAAAGCTTAAGTGAGTGGGTTCCTCTCTGATAATTTCTGTTTGAGCAGAACAGGGTGTCCTCTTTCCCCCTTTGTGTCATATTTAGAACCACTGGCAAAGAAAATAAAGAACTCAGAAATTCAAGAATATAATTGGTATGGTAGTCAAGAAAAGCTGGCTTTATTTGCAAATAATATTTTATACCCGATTAAACCAGAAAAGGACATTTCATTTTGCAGATCATTTTGAGAGACTTTCAAGTCTTTTCAGGATATAAAATTAATGAAATTAAAACAAATTCGGTAGCTGTAAACTACGTACCGACACATGTATTGGTTGAGCAATATCCATTTTTATGAGAACGTGATAAAATGAAGTACTTAGGTGAATGGATTAAAAAGGATTCTGTTGTGGCAGCTAAGGATATATGGAAAGCGACTAAACAAATGATAATATAAAAAATGAATAATTGGAAGCTGTATTTTATGGAACTGGATAAAGATACAAGCAGTGAAAATGTCTTTAGTCCCTTTAGTTTTATACACAGGTCAGACATATTTTTATCAACCAAAGGAGAAGTGGGTATCAATTAATTTTATCTCGGAGAGTAAGACCGCGAGAGTCAAATGGGATAAGCCGATTCGTCTAATAGAACAAGGTGGTTTGGGATTACCTGACTTGAAGTAGTATTACAGAGTAACACTGTTAAGGCTCCTATACATAGAACAAGCAGAAAACTGTAATTCAAAGGGGAATGTTGATGATGACAAAATGGGAGAAGCTCAATAAACAAGGAGAGAAAGGGATTTTGGATGCAGATCCTTGTGGCGAATAGCAATAACCACACAGAATACGGTATTCATAAAGTAGCAGAAGAACTAAGTCAACATGGGAATAAATAAAGGTGATTCTGAAGATGGGGGTGACTGCAATTAGGGATGCAGGCAATAGGCAAGAGGGGGCTGGAATTTATTGGAGAAAACTGGCAAAGGCACCAAGCATTGGGAGCAAATAATTAGGGGGAAGGTAATAGAATGGGGAAAGGCCAATACTTTATTTGGATTGCAGGCTTGACATTGTCTTCCTTATCAAGCACTGATATTATAGTATAGGCAAATAAAAAGAAATAGGGGGATCCCAAGCAAACAAATGGCACTGGTAGAGTTTTTAGTAGAATCTAGAACAGAAGCTGCTGCTAAAAAAAGGATAATTACTAGACCAAATAAAATATTGCATGGTAACTATAAGAATCAATCAGAGGACATTAGAAAAGATTGGGAAGAGAGACTTGGATAACCAGTTCACAAAGAAACAATGAAGGGATATATGCATGTCTCCCAAATATGCAACAAAACTGTAGAAGATTTAGGATCTTTGCCTGGAAGTGTTTACATTGGTATTAACCTAATAAATCTATACTACTCATCTTTGCATCTAAACCTGTTCCCACAGACTTTACTATATTCAACATAAACAAAACCCAGACAGAGTTAGTAAATCAGGCCAAACTGCTAATAATTATCATTGACAGCAAACCTAGCTTTGACTTTCATATTAATAACACAGTAAAAAATACTCACTTCAAATTAGGCAAACTTTACAGAAACAAATAATACTCAGACAAGTCCATCCGAATAAAGTTTCAGAAAGTCTTCTCCTTCCAACCTTACTATATGGGTCTCATATTTTTACCAATCTCCACAACTCTTTGCAACACAAACTACAGTCCTGTTATTATAAGATTGCAAAATTTACATCAGCCCAACCAAATCGCACCCACCATTGCCAGGCCACTAGACAAGTAAACTGGCTAGAATTTGCACATTACCTATATTACACACAACTTACCTTTGCCCATAAACTCATTTATAAACCCAAGTGTTGCCCTCCCCTGAAAAATTTCATTGATCCTTATATTCCATCCAAAAATCTACACTCTCAATACAAACACCTACTTAAAATATCAAAACCTAGTAAAAGAGCAGGTAGCTGTCTCTATTCCTATTCCATAACTAAGCTGTGGAACGCCCTTCCATCATCAGTTACAGAATTAGACAGCATCTCCTATTAAAAAAAACTTAAAACAACATCTCACTGATAACTCCAGCTGCCCATGCAACACATATCCACAGCCTCCTTAATCTAGCAAAACTGTTTCACATAACAAATATACTTTTGTATATGTCATACTGTTACACCATATGAGTTATCCCTAATATTTAGTATCCTACTCCACACATCTATACAACTATCTTAGGACATGTTCTCTTCTCTGTCTCTTTCTACTTTTAACTAAACCAAAATAGTGCACCAAGGCAAAGGTGAAGATACAAAATAAACGCAAAACCAAAAAATTCTCCACCAAGCAGCACACGAGGAACACAGATAAAGTTTGTAGTGCAGTTGCAATTTATTAGTCTCTAGTCGTCACAAAGACTTCTTCAGAAACAAGTTGACGTATAAATCCAAACTCAATTCTCATATACCACTCAGCATATTCAAAAAAACAATCATAATAAAACACCAGTTGAGGCTAAATGAGTGAAATTCTCCTGCAATAGGCTGTGGCAACCCTGGGCATGTTTAAGTGCTATGGATGTAGAGCCCGTAGGTTTATATATGAAGGTACTTTTATTTCACTTACACATTTAGATTATACTATACCAGTATCTGGTAAGGTAGATTGTGGTGTGACGGGTATTGTGTATATTTCTATATGCTCCACCTGTCCCGCTTTTTATGTTGGAATGAGTACAAAGAGCTTGAGAAAGAGAATTCAGGAGCATCAGTATGCTATGAAAAGTAAAAATTTGAATAATGCTTTGTACATGCATTCTTTGTAGTGTACTAATTGGAAAAAATTCACTTTTTCTGTTATTGAAGTAGTAAATAAGGACCCTAGAGGTGGAAATTTTAAGAATTATGTTGAATGGAATGAAGCAGAATGGCAATTTCGCCTTGCTTCTTATAGTCCACCAGATTTAAATGAAACTGTTAATATTAGATGTTTTTTAAAAAGTAGGAACGTTAATATAAAAAATTTCTAGTGGTCATTTTTATGTTGTTTTAGTTTTAGTAGTGTTTTTTAAGAGTCAATTTCACTCATTTATCCTAAATTGGTGTTTTATTCTGATTGGTTTTTGAATATGCTGAGCAGTATATATGAACTGAGTTAGGATTTATACTTCAACTTGTTTCTGAAGAAGTCTTTGTGATGAATAGCGACTAATAAATTGCAACTGCGCTACAAACTTTATCTGTGGTCCTCGTGTGCTGCTTGGTGGAGAATTTTTTGGTTTCATTTTCTTCTTTTATTACTGCCATTAAATAAATGTTACTCATAATCTAAATATTCCTACCACCTAGCTATAAGTTTCTAACTATATATATTTTACTTTTAAGATTAACTCTTTAATTTGATCTTCCCACTACACTTACCTTTCCCTTTTCCTACTCCCCCCCCCAAAAAAAAAATTGAGCTGTATTGTTAAATATTTCTAACTGTATATTTTCCTACATGCTAATGTTCCATTGCTGTATTGTGCCTTTTTACAACATATGTGTTGTTTAGATAGTTTTCTGTATTATTACATTTGCTTTATAAGTAATTGTTTCCTTACGAATTCATGTAATTATTTTCATGTAACTTGGAGCTTTTTTCCCAGGGCCTCCACTGAAAATGGGTCTCAAGCCCAGTGGACATCCCCAGTCAACAAATGTTAATAAATAAATAATAAATACATTTTTATACCCCAAGTAGATGCCAAAGAATTTTTCCACAGGTAAATAGCAAGTACTGGAGGTTTGATGGGGATGAAGGAGGTAATTGGAACATATTTTTCGGGGGGATTGTAATGAAATGGCAGACTTCAAAAATTCTCTACCGACTACTCTATCAGAAGTACTAGGTGAGCAAATTGGTATAACTCGGAAAATAATTTTTTGATCTTTGATACAGAATCAGAATTACCTAGACACAGAAAGGCCTTAATGAGTCTAATTATGGTGTCTGCCAAGAAAGTAATTGCTAGAAAATGGAAATCAAAGTCTAAGTCAACTGTGCCAGAAGTAGTGAATATAGTAACAGATAAAACAACTGGAATTGGGATCTTTAGACAAGGGGAGGAGCAAATTATATAGGAAACAAATGAGAACTGTGGGACCAACACATGCAGAGCAATGTTTTGGAGGAGGAATGAGGTTTAAAAGAGGACAGGATTTGAATGAGCTATGCAATGCTTGTCAATGACTGGATAGATTATAAGTGATGTATAATGTTTGCAACTAAAACTATGTCAATATGGTTTGTTTTCATATGTATAAATATGTGATTGCTGGTGTCATAAGTGATAATTTAATAAAAATGTCTCTTGCTTAAAAAAAAAAAAAACTAGAATCTGCAAATGCTCTTTTTCCCCATGGAAAAGATACCCAAATACCTGAACTTCTTTCTTATTAAACCACTTCTTTCCAAATGGCTTTTTATGTTTTAATGAACTGATTTTATTGGTTGTTTCTGGGGACAAGTTAGAAGCAAACTTTGTCGAAAAGGTTGGAGCACTTAAGTGTTTAAAATGATTTTGTGAAACACATTTGAAAGGCAATGATAATATTTACAAGTTAGCAAATCTGATATGAGATTTCTGTTCTATGAACTGTTTTTTACATTTATTGGGTGATTTCTCCTTTCCTTGTTACTGTATAACTTTGATTTATGTTTATATAAATAAAGGCGGAGTGAGGCAGGTGAAATTCCACACATGGAGGGTGTAAAGGGCTTGGGGTATCTTGTCCTCTTACAAAATAATTTTATGTGATTTTTTAAGGGTTTACATTATTTGCTTTGTAAAGATTTTTTGAGAACTTTATAATGAATTCTTCTGCTCAATATACTTTTGTGATTGTATTTTAGGAAGCTAACCAAGAAACATGTAGGTTCATAGGCAGGTACTAGGCTATCGGCCCTGGGGCCTATATAAGCCTAGCCAAAAATGTTCCCTGGCTTTCGCCACTCAAGAGAATTATTTTCCTGTGCCCCTGTCAAGCAGTGCCACAGAAGTGTAAGAAATGTAGAGACTAGAATTAAATGCAGTGTGTATACAGTTTGCCTCCATAAGCCATGAAAAGCATTGATATTTCATGATTAATGCAAGCAAAATGGAATATTGTTTTGCTTGCTATGTAGTGATATCATAGAATTGCTAATGCTAGATTTTGGAATTCCTGGAAGCTGTACCATTAAAGCTGAATGTACCTTACAGTAATATTTATTATATATTTATAATGTGCTTAGTTAAGCTGATAAGGTTGTTGTGTTGCTGAACTAAGCAGTATGATGAATGGCAACTATTTGAAATGTTAGGACTCACAAACAACAGTAGAAGGATGCTCCAATTTAGCTCGCTCAGCAAAATACAACTAAAAACAAAAGATAAGCAATGCTCCACACGGTAAAACTTGACTAAACAATTTAAGACTATGATAGCGACAAAACAACAAACAGAAATACAGAGGACAAGCGCTTTCAGCTACTAAAGCCTTCTTCAGATCCACATTCAAAAACCACTTCAACATAATATAAAGCTTCTATCAGCCAATGACAAATATGTAAATATCATGTTTTAGCCTAATCAATAAAGGTGCTTATACAAGCAACTTCATCATCCAATGTACTTGATTATTCTAATGAACTTTACCTAACCAATAAAGGTAAAGATGTAAATCAGACTTCACTTTCCTAAATATCATTGGCTTAAGCTAGCCAATAGAAGTAAAAATGTAAATCAAACTTCTCTTCTGTATGGATCGATAGTTCACATCACATTTATATAAGAAACTACTTGCCAATATCATTTTCTAATACTTTAGTAGTTAAAATACCTATAATATGCAAAATTCACTTAATAAAAAAACGCACCCTTAAATGCATATATTAAAACATAAGCAAGCCTTACATTTGCTAAAATCTAAATACTTAAAATTAATGCATTGGCCGGGAATCCAACCCGAACCTCCCACATGGTAGGCGAAAATTCTACCACTAAACTATTTTGAATTATATAAATAAATAAATAATTTCAAACCAATTAAATGAAAGAGCACTGGTATAAAATAATCTTACACACATTTGATAAAGCAGTCTCTAGCTTAAATGCTTAAAATTAATGCAATGCATACATACATATTATTTGTCATTGGCTGATAGAAGCTTTATATTATGTTGAAGTGGTTTTTGAATGTGGATCTGAAGAAGGCTTTAGTAGCTGAAAGCGCTTGTCCTCTGTATTTCTGTTTGCTGTTTTGTCGCTATCATAGTCTTAAATAAATTGTTTAGTCAAGTTTTACGGTGTGGAGCATCGCTTATCTTATGTTAGGACTCACTTCAGCAAGTCCCAAAATATGGAGACTGAATGGCCAAAAAATGTTCTTGCCTATACCAAGGCCAAGATGGCCATTTCTGGTAACATCTCCTTTTCTCTGCAGTATGGCAATTTCAGAGTTGGCATGTATTAGTTTGGGAGGTGTGGGTGGCTTGCCCTTCACATGGGGGGTGCCTGCAAAAAAAAAAAATAGTAATGCTCATTACTCACTCTTCTGAACTTTCAGTCGTTTTTATTTGGTGTGCCAGCACTCTGCATTATGAGTGCCAACATTTCAGTATGGAAACGTGATGAATTTGATAAACCTTTGGTTGTGGGCAGCATTACTGTAATGAGATTGATGTTCAACTAAAAATATTGTTTTGTCTGCAATAGATGTGTCCATAGAGGAGTGTAAAAAGTATGTTTTTTAGCCTTTATTTTACTGTCCATTTTTTGGGACCAATCAAGTTGTTGGTGGAGTAAACTAAAATTAGTGCTACTGGCATAAATGTATTAATAAAGTGCATTACATTAAAACTGTTAATTTAGATATGTTTTTAAGTTCTTACATTGGTTTTAATAAATTGTTGTTGGAATTTATAATCCTGGTGCTTATGAAGTTATGATATCCTCAGTAGAAGACTGTCACGATTATTATTCAGGACAGTATTGGTGCCATCATGAGCACCTAAGAAATCCTCCTATGGAGAGTAATTCTGCAAAGGAGACCATTTATTTAATAAGAGAAATGCTACAAATGCTATTAAAAAGAAATTTATGTTATTAAAAGTGGTTAAAGCATATTTGTTTAAAACATATTTGAGCACACATAAGCTGAACGCATTTAGTATTGCTGACTGAGGTATTTAGCGATGTTAGAACAGTTCTGGACTTCAAACTTGAGAGAAAAGGGAGATCTGTAGTGTTATTTGTGTGTAACTGCTGAATCTTGCTTGCAGTCACAGTCCTGAATGGTTGTTTGTGTCTTATTGTTTGCTGCTTTGTTTATAGCAGCATTGTGTGGTTTTGCTCTTGTTTGAATGAAACAAAAACATCATCATGCTACTCACTTGAGCTAACTATTGTTGGATTGCTCTACCTTTTATCCCAATGTGCTGGCTAAAGTATTTAGCAGACACTAAAGAGAGTACATCAATACGATTGTAATTAACCCCCCCAAATGATGGCAAAATTCTACCAACATGATGAACAACCACTGAGCAATGTGTGGGAACTGCTAAGCTTGGAGGTGAACAAGCTTCTGTTAGAACTGTAAGGAATTTCAGGGATATTCTGCAATAAAAGATTTTGGAAGAAGGAGCTATTATGTATATGACATTTTTAATAGAGTCTAATACTTTGTGACTTAAAAGGACTTCAGATGCATCTTAGGACAGCATTCTTTAAGTACCGGAGCCCTAGGTGTTGGACAAGGAGAGCGTAGAGGGAAAAGAAAGATGGAAAGTGGGACAGAACAAAGACAAAAATGGTTTAAAGAAGAGATGTAGAAAGGATGCGTACACAAACACGTACCTCTCAACTGTCCAAAGTTTCACACAATGTCCAGATTCTTGCCTCATATTTTTGTTATGTTCCCCATAAAATGTGTAGTTTTCAGGCAAATCTCTGGGGGATCTGAGGACTGAAGTCACTAAATAATGACATACATTTAAGTTTCAAACTTCATATCCTTCTGAAAAATTCATGCCAACTCAAATCCTGTTATTCTAGCAACTTTCCAGGTTTATAAGAACAGTATTTAAAATGTGTCCCTATTTTTTGGCCTTTGTCTCCCCAGTATTTCATTGTTTGTCCAGATTTCTTGCACTAAGAGGTTGAGAGGTATGCACAGATGTTAACTTGATTTTGTGTGTCAGAGGTAGCTTAAAGGGATGAGGCCAGCAAAGTGTTAAGCCAAAAACTGTGATTAGGAGTCCCATGCCAAGAAATGGAAGCGGTGACATAGATGACGGCTGCCATCTGACATAGGTGATGGCTACCATCTGGACAGTGGTTATACAATATGCAGCCACGGATAATTACATACATATACATAAACAGCATGTCATGCGGTGACAGAACAGCCTTGCAAAACAGCACAGACTAAACCTCAGTGAATATGAAAGGTAAACCACAAAGCAGTGACAAAAAAAGAGATGACAGCGTCAGGTTTAAAAATGTCGTACCAGTCAAATGAGAGGAGAGCAGCTGCTCCAAAGGTGTGGATAAAGAAAGCCCTTTGATGTTCATGCAGACATATGGCAATGTACATGAAACAAAGTATGCACCAAACTTGTGAACTGCAAATGAGAAAACAGCACTCCTCTACCCTGCTACCACAAGTAAAACTTTTGTATTTTGTCTGACAGAGTGACTTAGTGGGTTATATTTTTTCTTTTTCCAACTAGCTTGCTGTATCTTATAACAAGTGTTTGTTTCTTAGTGTACTTTTATAATGAACTACATTTTATTGTCTTTTTCAAGTCATATAACGGTTTGGTTTCATATTTAATGCAATGCAATTGCCTTTATTTCAATTCTGGAGATGTGAAGATAATAAAGATGAGAGCCATGAAAAAAAAGAGGCTTTAGCTGTTTCCAGTTTTAGGGTTTTTCTTGATTTTTGGTTCCTTTTCTACATTCTGGCTATAATTAGAGGGAATACATTTTATAGAAACACTAATGAACATTTTATATAGGTTCATAGGTTGCTACTATGTGATAGCACACTTAAGCCTTTTGAAGCCTAACCACTGTAATTCCACTGGTCTTCACAGTTGAGTTAAATACTGTTGGATTGCTCTCCATAATGGATGGGGGGGGGGGGAGCTAAGCCTGAAGGTAAATGAGGCATTCCCATACACTTATCTATGCTTGATATGAAGCTACTGAGAGACTTGCTTTGCTTTACTTCACAGATAGTGTAAATCTGTCATAGATGTGGTGAGTTATTTGCAAGAGATGTCATACCAGGTCCTGTTATGTTGTATAGATATAGGCCCTTGATCTTGTACTTGAGCTACTACCAGGTCTTCTGGAAATGTAGTAGATCAAGCATGACTGGATCATGTATAGCTTTGTAGACCATGCTTACGTCAACTCACCAGAAACCACAGAAGAGAGACAGTGCTTTTAGATGTTCTGGGTAACATAAGAAAATCATACCTGAGTTTTTTTTTTTTTTTTTTAAAGAGGACCCACTAGAGTTCATAGGTTAGTACTAGGCTAACTGCCCTTGTGAGCCATTTTAAGCCTAGCCAATTATCCCCTGTGAGATTCAAACCCTGTAACTTGTGTTTGTAAGGCAAACACCTTAACCATTAGGCCACCCTAACAACCCTCATTTTCAATGAGTTTTTCAAAATGGTTTAATTATTTTGACAGGTATATATCACAGGGTACGTTATGTTCTAGTATGGCTTATATGTGACATGAGTAGAAGGAAATGTAAACTATTTTCACTATGAGAAATGGCTTTTCGTAATTAGTTGGGTGAGTCAGAAAGCTTTTCCAATGACAGTAGATAAACACCAGTCAAGGGAGAGTCTGATATTTATGAATGTGCCTCTGACGACTCTGACAATGTTTGTTTTAATGGGTTGTGTCACTTATGTGATAGGTGTGTGAGACTTCCTCTTTACCAAGCTGAATAATGTTACATGGCTTGGCATTCAGTTTTAGACCATAATCATGACACCATGTTTATTTCCAAGTTAGGCCCTCTTGGGAGATGAGAGCATCCTTAGCAAAGTTGTTGATGTTCCCAAGCTTGTCAGATTTAACATCAGAGAAATAGATACCAGATGCAAAAAGAGTTCTGGAGTGTATCAATGATGACAGGTCTATTGGAAGATAATATGCAACTGACACACACAGTGAGTTATACTGAGTTTGACTAGGTTGTTGACCATTCCAGTGGAGGTTATAGCATCAAAATGCTTAGCTAAATTCATGTAAGCTGAGTGCATGAAGTTACTAATAACTAGTGCTCCTGTGACTATTTCATCGAAGTCAACTAGTTTAATAGGCATAATCTACTCTTTACAAAGCAAAATTGGATGGGATCTAGGGATTTCAGGTTTTCCTGGTTCCCATTTGAGTTCCATGGTAAGTTCTACCACCTTGGAAATGATGCCGATGGGGCTGCTAGGCCTATAGCTGCTGGGGTCCATTATGGAGCCTCCCTTTGTGCAAGAGAGCTACTGCAGCTTTTCTCCAGGCCTCTGGTAAATATCTGCTGGACTGGCTGTGACTGAATAGTTTAAGGAGAAAGTCTGAAAGGAGTATTTCATACCAACTAGGAAACAGTCTGGTATGTAATTTAGACCACAGAGCAGCTATTTTGGTCTTGAAAACTGCTTCTAGTATATATACAGAGGTAAATATCTGGGGGGTGGGGGGCTATGGACTGGATACTATGTATTGGGAAGCTTTAGGGCAACAGATGAGAGTAATTATAGCCAAATTTATTAGGTAAATGCCATTTAACATATGCTGTCTGCAATGATGGGCATCATTTCTGAGGTTTTTTTTAAATAATTAAATGTAAGAGTGGGCTGAATTCAAGAAGGTACCATGACATACACAATGTAAGGGGGGCTGAATTCAGGAAGGTACCATGACATATACACAGAGGTGTATTTCCTTGACTCAGCAACTGTCCTTGCATGGTGTTGCATGGTCGTCTAACATGAACACATGCATCACTGCATAGTGTTGGCCCTACTGCTGTGGTGAATGCTAATGAAGAATTTCTGGGGTGGGGGGCATATACTCATTAGCCCTTTGCTCTTTCCCCTGAACCACCTCCAGGAAGGCATCTACTTGACTTAACAATTCAAGAAATCACTCTGCTGTGTAGGTCGGCATGGCCATCCTCACCATATTGTGGTACTGAACATGGCCAAAAATGTCATGTTCAACAACCTAACATGGTGGGAGAGAACCACTAGTCACCAGGGATGATTTTTCAGAGAGTCCTAATGACAGAAACATTATAACAGCAAACAGATGGTGGGGGTTACATTAGATAGCTGGGATTACTTTGTGTCATTACAGTACCAACATCATAATGATGATTGGAGGTGCAGGGAAGCTCTGGCTGGTTTGGCACTGACATTGTAGTGGGGATCTAGGTTGGTAGAAACTACCACGCATGAGGGATAACTTTGTAAAGTACCATAATGGCGCCATCATTGTAACCGGGATCTGTTGGTGTTGGGGAAAATACTAGAACACCAGGGCCTAATAGATACATGCAGTAATGACACCGAGTATTAAGGGGGTGAAGGAAACCACAGAACAGCAGACAGACTAGGGATTGTGGTGTGTGTTTGTGTGTGTGACTGAGGGAGGAGTGCCATTGGCTGACACTTGCAGCAGGTTACTACAACAATGTACAGATCAGCCAGTAGTAACTCCAACTCAAGAAACATGCAAATTAGTGAATAATAAGCTCTTACATAGTCACTGTTAACATGCTAATGAACTACAAATGGGCAAGGCATGGGACAATGGCTTTATACTACAAATCAGGAACTTTAATGAATTCCCAGGAATTACCTCATGGTTAAACTTTGCTGACTGGTGATTTTTAGTTCATAATTATCTCTGCTGAATGTTATTTTGCTCCCAAGGTTTTTTTATTAACTCTGAATTTTAATACAGCATGTTGAGAGTTTGTCTCACTCCTTAGGGTTATGATCATTTTCCTTTTGTTGTACAGTTTGTTTATAGTTGAGTTCCACCAGAGGAATTTGTTTTCTAACTTTGTCAAAGAATTTGTGACAAATAGGAACGTGATCCTCAATACAAGAGTTGAGATAGGTGTATACACATTAGGTATATGTGTTATGTGGATGTCAAAGGTGATTTGCTTATGGTCAGTCCTGACCAGTGAGGGGGTGACCATTGGTGTGGAGCATCTATCTCCCATGTTGGTAATGACCAGGTCTAGGATATTGGAGCCCCTGGTGGGACAATGGATTAGTTGATCCAGGGCATTGGAATTTATGAATTCCAAGAACCGTTGGGAAAAAGTGTTGGTACCCGAGTAATTTTCCCAGTTAATGGCAGGGTAGTTGAAATCACCCAGTATTAAGGCGTTTGGTTGTATCTTAATATTTTCCAGTATGTTTAGAAAGGTGTAGTGAGAATCTTGGAGCATGGTGGGGGATCTGTAGCAAGCTACAATTTGGATTGCAGTTTTACTTATTGTTAGTTGCAGCTGGAGAATTTCAGATTCATTGTGTTGGGCAACTAGCCAGGAGGTGTGAATATCCTTGGTGAATATGGACACTCCTCCACCTTTAGTGTTTCGGTCTTGGTTTGGTGGCCAAAACGTGTGGTAAGAGTTATAGCCTGGTACTGCAGGGGTGCTCTCTGTGCATCTTCTGTCCAGAAATTCTGGGCTTCTTGCATCAGAATAATAATAAGAAGAAGAATACATAATTTCTTTCTTATCATCAATAGTCCACTCTGTCATCCTTATGGGTCTTGTTTTGGCCTGTCAATTTTTGTGGATTACTGCTTCTTTCTACAACAGGGGGGGGGGGGCATCCACCCCCTGAACTTAGCCTATCCCCATTGTAGGAAGGTTTCCATATCTTGAAGATTCTACACTGTCATTTTGGATCTATGTTCGGCTACTGAAATTAAAAAAACTACAAACGGCTAAATACCGAATGTTAAACATCGAATAAGAACATTACTGAACAACAACTTATATCAAAATAAATTCATCAAATGGCCATAGTCGGCCAACATCACAAACAGAACCAACCAAGGTGGGGGGTTTTGCTACAACACCCCCAAAGGGGGAAGCTGTGCCCCCCACCCCCATAACTATATATACCAACTGTCAGATCACACTGTAGTGGGGAATAAGGCAAATTTAAAAGGTTTCAATTCAGTTGCCTTATGTGTCACGTTACTTCCTGTTTGTTGATCAACCATGGCCATTCGATGAATTATTTTTGTAGTTGTTCGGTAATGCTCGTATTTGATGTTTACCATTTGGTATTCAGCCGTTCGTATTTTTTTTTTTTTATTTTGGTAGCTGAACATAGATACTGTTATATTTTCCAGTCTTGGCACCAGTGTGCTTACAAGGATTGGGCACTTTATCCTGGGACTTGTGCACACAGTTAACTTTTTTAATTTTAAATTTACTTCTGTTCTTGATATATGCTATATAAAATGCAGTCTATATATTAGTGTTGTCTTGGTGAGATTTTGTGAAAAACTGGATCCACCTTGTGAAGGTACTCACCAAGACTTGACAATAAATTCAGTTCTCACAGCACTGCTTTCCTTTGCTTGCTGATTTATCATCTCTCCATTCTGACCCCCATTTGGATTCTAGTATTCAGTATGAGATTAGTTACCTTTTGGAAGCTTTGTCAATTTGGTTGGGAAGTGCAATAGTTTGTCATAAGCCATGTAGTAGAATTTGGTAACTATACTTACCCGAGTTTTCTAGTCTATTATTTATTACCCCTGCACAAATTACTTCAAAGTTAGTATTAAATGACCAGTTTATGATTGCTTCCAATACAATGTTGTGGGCTGTTTTGGTGGAATATAGACTCTTCACAGTATAAAGAATTTGTGGAGCCTAATGGCGCTGCTATTGTATTGCTCCTTTATTTTCATTGTAAGGTCATTGTTTTTAGACAAGGTTCACTTAAAATGGTCATTAGTGGTGGTGATTATTAATATTAAGGAACAATGAATTCTGTAACATTGGGTTGCTTTCTGAGGCAGATGTGGTTCTGTGGTTTTCAGTCTTCCAGTTTTTCTGCCTTGCCTCTTCTCTTACTTAAAACAATGTCAGCCTTACTCGTTTTTCACCAAGATTTAAATGCATCTTTTTGCTATTAACTGAGTTTCTTTATGGCTGATGAGTCTGTTGAGCTGTGGGAAAAGCTGCGCTGTGGCCAAAATCCATGTGAAAGCATTTTCTCTGCTGTTGTACAAAAGAGAGAAGTGCAGAAAACCTTAATTTATAGCCGACAAGATCATGTAATTAATTTGTTCATTGTGAAGTACTGATGTGATGTGAAATCAGTAGGTCAGGACAGATTTGATATATTGCTAAGGGGATCCCTTCTATCCTATTGCATAGATGTTTATATATCATTGCTTCAAAGCCATATTTTTATAATTTAATTATTTAATATATGTACCACCAGTCACTGAAGGCAGCTGTTCAGTAATTTGTTTTGTTTTCTCATATAATATACAGTGTTTTATTTCTGGGAAAGTCTGACTAGGACAGAGCCTAGTTTCATCGGAGGCCTGGGGAGAAATGCTCCAGATGCATGTTGTGAAGACTGGTTGAGAAGAGTGAAGGCTGCCAACCTAGCCAGATAGTATTTTATAGATAATTTTGTCATTTGTATATATAAATGTAAGCTACAGGCTTGTTGTCTTAAATGTGAAGGAATGCTGTTACAAAAATGTAGCAACAGTGCTCTGTACTGACCCAGCAAAAGCATATGGTGACCCTTTGAAGTGGACAGTGGTGCAGAAAAATGTAGATGAATAAATTCGTTAAATTGTTTTAACCAAGAGTTAAATTGCTTGATTTAAACATGCAAATGTATTTTTATTGCTCTGTTCCTGACCAGCTGCAAGATAACAAAAGGGAGATGTTAAAAATGTAAATGTAGTTAATGTGTAGCCTGGGAACACCAGGGAAGTGTAAAATAGCAATTTAAACAGAGAGAATCAGAAGGCATTAAGCATTTTTGTCTGGATCATCCAACTCATCAGCACTCTGCCTGTTGTGTTATGTAAGTTATCTTAGACTTGTGTTTTCTTTTAGATTAGCTAGGAACTATGAAGTTTAGACTAAGTGTTTTTCTGTTATGTCAGAACTGTACTACTGAATTATTTTAAGTATTTCTATGTGATCTCTGAACTCTTGACTAGCACTGACTGTGTAGTAGAAAGTATTGTCTTGTGGTTTCAATTGTTTATTATTAAATATTTTAAAACCTTTTAACTGTGGCTGGTTTGTGTAGAGATAAGTTAAACTCTAGAGTACATTGCATATTTATAGAGTTTACTGTCCAAGTCACTTCAAATAAACCTTGACTGATTAGTCACACTTGCCAATCGGATAATAATATTGCACAGTAATAATTGGGCACCCTTTTAAGGGTCTTTGGGTAGCTGATAATATTAGCTGGGTGGTGGCAGCCGCTACTACCATATAGTCTGCGTAAAAGGGGCACAGCTGGAGAACCTGTGTCAGCCTTCCCCAGCAGTGTCTGTGTGGTTGTATAACCTCTTATCTCAAAGTGTGTGTGTGTCAGCTACTTGGGTAGGGACATGAAGCACTGGTTGGACACAGAGGGTGCTGGAGATTTTAGCTTGCCCAGCTAGGCTGAGATTTGGATCTTATAGCTGTGCCAGTGGGGAGTCTTATTGGGGATTTAGGGAGTAACCAGCCCCGGGATTGTCTGTGATCTTTGTGTGCTCTTAAGGGAAATTGCACTTTACTGTGTGTATTTTTTATCCTTTCCTCATATATGAGATGCCCTCTCTGGTGTTAGTGCTGAGGATTGAGGCTCCTTGATTGCTGGGCCAGGGCACAGGCTTCACACATGTTTTTGGAATATGAGAAGAAACCCTCATGAATGCATGGATGACATGATGAGTCCACACAGAAGGCACCCCAGCTGAGAATCGAACCGGAGAGCCTCTTGCTGTGAGGTGACAACATTAATCACTGCACCACTGTGCCACCTGTATGTGTTATCATAGAGTAAGCAGATTCACTGCCAGAAGCTGTGAGATAATATTTTTCCTTGTTAAGTTTAGGTAGTCATAGGCATTGACCTTATATTTCTACAAACATTTTAACATTTCATGGTGAATTAATACTTTTTCTTGGGAAAACAAAGTGATATAAAAAAATATTGTAACCACCTAGCAATACAGTTCTGAAAAACATGCTGGAATCAACTCTGCAGTCTGCTCCATCTCATGTATTTATATATAACAATTAATTTGAGCCATTTACTCTTTCAGAATCATTCAAGTGTACAACATAAATACTAAAAAGGAGTTTATGTAGCACATTATAGTCAACAAGAAATAAAAACCTGGTCAAAGCAGCACCTTAAACTTTTTTTTTTGCATCACAGAGGGTTAGATTGACAGCCAAAAGAGCATTATGGCAGGTGCTGCAGCTAAAATAATCCATCACTTACAATACTGTTAATGCAAATGACTGTGTCTGTACCCAGCTGCAGTCATACATTTCTTTACATGAGATAAGCATAGTAGTGGCTGAAACAAATTAACCCTCACAATACCCTTAATTATGGGAATAATACTGTACCCATGTGAAATGTCAGGACTTTGTAGAGCGATTTGTGAAACAAAGACTGAATTGCTGAAAAAATAGACATATACATACATATACTGTTCAATATTGCCACTCCCTGAAATTAACCTTTGTCTATGAGGCTTGGTGATCTTGGAGTTAGTTTGGGGTATGTGAGGGACTTGCCTCCCAAATTGCGGGGTACTGGAGGGCTTGCCCTCCTTGTAAAGAAGTTGTTAAAAGAAGAGTGGTGTTCAAGATTCACTCTTCCGTTGCAGTTTCGTTCATTTTTTTTTTCCGTGTTGGCATTTGACATTTTGAACGCCGACATTTCATTAGGGAGCTGAGTAACACATACCTAGGACATGTGATGGGATAATGCCCATAGCAAAACTGGCAGTGTTAAATTTGTTTACTCCTGAGATGAAGGTGAGGGAGTTAATAAAGACTAGTTTGTATTACAGTTAAGGTCTTTGCCTTCCATGCACAAGGTACAAGGTTTGATCTTGACCTCTGGCCAATGCCCTGAAGTGAGTTTACATTTTCTCCGTTTGTCTCTGTGGAGTTCCTCCCACCTCCCAAAACATGCTGTGTATTTCCACCTCAAACTCGCTCAAGAATGGAGTTGTTGGCAGCAGCACAGACTCTGGATGGTGATCTATAAGGGGAGGTTTGTATAGGCCAACTGCTTTGGGCATCAACTGTGGTATGCAACATGCTCAGGACAGGAGAACACAATGGTATGCAACATGCTCAAGACAGGAGAACACAATTCACATATTATGCAAGAACAGCCACTCAACAGTGTAAAATGTGACTCTAGGTTATTCATTCATGCTGACTAATGTCTCCAAATGGGCATGCATATTTGCCAGTGATAAATGGGTTTAGGACCTGGCATACTCCAAAGTAGCTAGGAAACCATGCTAATAGTGGGAGGGGTGTATATGCCCCTATTGGCCAGTTTGGGACCACCATAATGCCAGGGAGCCCTGGGTCAATAAGCTACTGGCTGGACAGTTTCAAGTTGCCCATCTTGGGTTACCTGGGATAGCTGTGTTGAGTGAAAACTGGACATAAAGCCAATCAACTTGCCAAACATGAACTAAGAATTGTTACACTGAGTGTAGGTTCAATGACAGGGTCAAGTTTGGAAGTGGATGCAATGGTGATAAGGGCATCCTATGTATCCATGAAACAAGATGGAAGGGCAGTGCTGCAAAGCCACCTGGCTTGGGATCCAGACTCTATTACTCAGGAGGATGACAGACTACAAATGGTGTGGGAATTGTGGGGAAGGAGAGGTTTCATAAGACAGGGATGTTATTGCAATTAGTGACAGACTCATGGCAGTCAAGCACATGGCAAATGGCTTGATGTTGGCCAAAACATGGTTCAAGTGGCCAGTATGCGACTGTGGTAGACTTCCTCCTAGTAAGGAAAGGGCACTGGAGTAGAATCGACAATTACAAACTCATCCCCAGTGAAACAATTGGCCCACAGCATGAAGTGCTGGTCACCACAATTAGCTGCGAGCAGTGATTAGGGAAGGCTCTAAAGTCAACATAGACCAGAGTTTGAAGTACAGTTATGAGGCTGAGCCAGTTAGTCACTGGTTGGCACTAAACCGCCAGGGGCTTGAACTCCCCCATCAACTTCAACTTTCACAACTACACATAACTTGCTTCTTACTCAATCCTCCGCCTGCCCCTTCTTATCCAGTCTTGTCATACTGCACCCCTATGGGCCCACTCTGTAGTACAGACAAACAAACTTCTTCTACAAATGTCCAAACCCAAGGAAACTATTGGTAAAGTGTTATATAAATATTCAGTATCTCATAATTGTACCAAACTCCCACTCAACATAAGATGTATTACACACACCAATAATTTCAAAAAATAACTAAAAAATTCTCTAGCTAAAATCTTAGAAATGCCCTTGTCATGACCCCACATAATCCCATACCTCTTCCCTCTGCTCCTAATTTCTTGCTCTGCTACTTGTACCTGCAGACACTTTCATAATGATTAAAGCTTAAACAGCTCTACCCCTAATTCTGACGTAAAATAAATATATATTATGATATTTCTCATTTGTTTGTAACATAATTATGTTTATGTGTCAAATTTGTAAACTGTTATATTCTGACATTGTTCCACTTTCTTTGTTTATTTTTTTATGTTGAATATTTTTTACTTTGATTATTTTTATATAATTGTACAAGTATTTGGAGCTTTTCTCCTTGGGTCTCCACTGAAAATGGGCTTGAGCACAGTTGGACCAACCCAGTTAACAAATGTCAAATAAATAAAATATCTATATAAAGTACATAAGGAAAGCTGGTGGTTGAATGCAAAAATCTAGAAAGTCATCAAAAGATAGAAAGAGTGCAGGAAAAAATGGGAGATAGAAAAGATGGACCAAGCAAGGAAGAAATACTTGTTGGCTAACAAACAGGCTGAAAGAGGAGTTGCAGTAGCAAAGAAAGTACAGTTGTGTACACTTACCATAAATGTAGATGTTCAAGTGTATTCACTGTTGCAGTCCAGGTTACCCACCCGCCATCCCCCATTACATTTGGGTTATCTGCTTGCAGGTAGCCCTCAGTCAGCCTGATTAACAAAGTATTGGGTCCTGGGTCAGTTGCTGTCCCTTCTTCCATGATGTCAGGGGTATAAAACATGCAGCCGATGCCATTACATCAGTTTTTCTTGCCCTAGATGTCAGGTGCCCCCCTAATGGGAAGCAATTAAATATAAAAGTACAAAGATATACCTCCAACAAAAAAGCAAATACACCAAAAAGTCTTTTAAGCATAGCAAAGGAAAGTAAAGGTATAGCCAAAAGAAGTTAGGGGGATGGAGGGAGGGTAACCAGGACTGCAACAGTGAATACACTTGAACATCTACATTTATGGTAAGTGTACACAACTGTATTATGTTCTTCGTGTTTCACTGTTGCAGTCATTACACTTGGGTAGATTCCCAAATCTATGGTTGGGAGGAGGAATTTAGATAACATTAGGGCCAGCTATAAGGCCCTGCAAGACTGCAGTGGCAAAGCCAGCTTGGGATTTAGAGAAAATTGACAAATGATAATGCTTGGTGAAAGTATGTACAGAATTCCAGGTAGAAGCTTCTAGGATGTCCCTGATAGGGACACCTCTGAGAAAGGCTGTAGAGGTAGATGCAGCCCTGGTGGTGTGAGGTCTGATCCCCTGGGGGATAGGTTTTCCATGATGCTTATAGCAGAAATGAATGCAATGGCTTATTCATTTAGAAATGGTTTGCTTTGAAATAGCCTTCCCCTCTGCCCCTGCAGCAAATGCCACCAGCAGTTGTTTAGATTTCCTTTGAGGTTTAGTCCTGTCCAAGTAGAATCTAAATTGTCTGTGCACATCTAAGGAATGCAGTATCCATTCACCTTTATTCTGTGGATTGGGAAAGAAGGTTGGCAAATGAATGGTCTGATTAAGAGCCACACTGGATACCACCTTGGGCATGAAGGATGGATTGGTTCTGAGGGACACCCTGTCCGCATGAAAGATGATGAAAGGCTCCACTGCCATAAGGGCCTGTAATTCAAATACCCTTCTAGCTGAAGTGATTGCTAAAAGGAAAGCTGTTTTCCAAGAAAGAAATTTTAAGTCTGCAGTAGCAGCTGGCTCGAAAGGAGGTAGAGTGAGTTTCTCCAAGACAAAGTTAAGGTCCCAGGCTGGGGTTGGAGCTCTCCTGGGTGGTCTCAAATTTTTGGCCCCTCTCAGGAATTGCTTGAGCAGTGGATGAGAGAAGAGGGGAGGTTCTGTGTTATAATGAGCTGAAATGGCTGAGGCATGGATTTTAATGGAGGAAAAGGACAGGCCCTTGTGAAGCATCTCAGTTAAGTATTGTAAAACATGAGGTAAATTGGACACTGCTGTGCTCATCCCTTGAGATTGGTTCCAGGCACAAAATCTTTTCCATTTTTCAGCATAAGATTTTCTAGTACTAGGCCTCCTTGCCTCTAAAATGATATCCATTACAGGTTTGCTGAGGGATGGTAAAGGAGAGATTAAGTAATTAGCCAGGCTGCAAGGTTCAGTGTTAGAAGCTGAGGGTGCAGAATCTGGTTCTCCTGCTGAAACAGCAGGGAAGGAGTCTGAGGCAGGTGCCATGGAGATAACCATGACACACTGCGCAGGAGGGGGTACCAGTGTTGGTGCAGCCAGTCTGGAGCAATCAAAATCATCCTTGGTTTGTCCTGTTTGATTTTTAGTAGTACTTTGGAGACCAGAGGCAGAGGGGAGAAGGCATAGACTGATAGGTTTTTCCAGCTGAAGGACAGAGCATCCACTTTCCAGGCTTGTTTGTGGAGAGTCCTTGTGCAAAATTTGTCCAATTGGTTGTTCTGGGGAGAGGCAAACAGGTCTATATCTGGGCTCCCCCATTTACTTGTCAACATGTTGAAAATTCTTGGTTCCAGTTTCCACTCGTGTGGGTCCATGAGGTTTCTGTTTAGTCTGTCAGCCAGTGTATTTAATTTTTCCTGGCAGGAGTTGAGCTTGTAGGTGCACTTGGTAGCTCAAGGCTGTGTTCCACAATGCCATGGCTTGTCTGCAGAGGGGGTAAGAATGTGTACCCCCCTGCTTATTTATATACCACATAACAGTGGTGTTGTCCGTCTTTAACATTAGTTGTCCTGGAAGAATGTGGTCCTTGAAGGCTGTCAGAGCATTCTGTACAGCTACCATTTCTTTTTGATTGATATGCAGGTTCATTTGCCCTGAATGCACTTCCCTGCCAGGTGAGCCCCCCCATGCATTGTCTGATGCGTCTGTTGTTAGGGTTTGGGTGGCAGGGGGTGGTATGAAAGGTAGTCCCTTGTTTTGGTGGCAGGCCTCTGCCCACCAAAGGAACTCTAGGCGTAGGCAAGGTATGATAAGAATCATTGTTTCTAGGTCTTGAGAATGTTGACACCATAGGCTTTTTAGATACCACTGTAGTTTCCTCATATGCAGTCTTGCATATGGAAGTAGAGGAATGCAGGAGGCCATGAACCCCAAGGCTTTTGCAGTATTTATCTTGCAGATAGCAGGGTTTTTGTGGCCACTTGTTTGAAGTAGGTTGTCAAATGAATTTGTTTCTCTGGCGTGAGGTAAGCCATCTGGGAAGTTGTATTCAAGCTTGCTCCCAGGAATATAATTTGTTGAGAGGGTACCAGGTGTGATTTCTTTTCATTTATGGTGTACCCCAGACAAGTTAGAACACTTTGTACAAAGGCCAGATGATTCAAAAGTATGCTTTCTGCCTGAATTAGACAATCGTCCAGGTATGGGTATATTTCTTTGCCTGCAAAATGCAATAACTGGAGCTAGGCACTTTGTGAATACCCTGGGTGAAGTAGATAAGCCAAAGGGCAGTGCAGAGAACTGATAGTGCGTGTAGCCTGCTTTGAAGCGTAGATATTTTCTGCAAGATTCCCTGATTAGGATGTGCAGGTATGCTTCTTTTAAATCTAGTGTTGTCAACCAGGCATCTTTGCCTAGCATAGGAAGTAACTGGTGAAAAGTCAGCATCTTGAATTTTGGAATCTCCAAAAAGGTGTTTAGAGTAGGCATGTCCAGGATAGAACACCATGAATCGTCTTTTCTGGATACCAGGAAAAGTCTCGAGTAGAAACCTTGTCCCTTTTCCTCTTCTGGTACTAGATGAATAGCTCCCATGCTTAAGAGAGAAGGTACTTGTTTTTGGGCCTCTGCCCACTGATTTGGGGGTAGGTCCGGCCACCCGCTTGGTGTTGACAATGTGTGGAAGTGAAATATGTATCCCTGGGACACTATATTTAAAACCCATTTGTCCTGCGTAATGAGTTCCCAATTCTTTGCATGAAGAGCAATCTTTCCCCCCAAAGGGGGCAGTCAGTTGATAAGTGCTTGGAAATTTTAAAAGGAAGTCATTGAGACAGTTTACCATAGGGGGGAGTCTTATTATTCCCAGATTTGGAAGTGGAGGCCCCCCACTGCTTAGTTCTGTGTGTTCCCTGGGACTGAAACCTGGGGTTTTTGCTGTGTCTGGGTTTGGCTTTGGAAGACCTGGAAGGGGATGGAAAGGACCAATTCTTAGAGAGCCAGTGCCTACTAAATCCAGGAGGCTGAACTTGTAAAAAATCGTTAACAGTTTGCATAGATTTAGCTTTATCTTTCATCTTTTTAAGAACTTCCTCAGCCTTGTTGCCAAACAGGCGGTCTTGATTAAAAGGAGCATCCAACAATTTAGCTTTAACATGATCAGGTAAAGATTGCTTCTTAAGCCAAGCATGCCTTCTGAGCACAGACCCAGTAACAGCAGCCCTGCAAGAGGCCTCTAATGAATCACAACCACACTGCAAAGTATGTTTTCTAACTTGTTCAGCAGAATGCATTAAATCCTGTAATTCTTTATTTTCCACACAGTCAGGAATCAACATCATTTTCTGTTGAAGGAGTCCAATAACATGTTGTTGATATTTTATTTATTTTTAATTTTTTTTATTTATTTAACATTTGTTGACCGGGAAAGTCCAACTAGGTTCCACAGATCTTGTTTTCAGTGGAGGCCCGGGTAGAAATGCTCCAGAAGCATGTCTTTAGAATGTGGGAGGAAACCAGAGTACCAGGAGGAAAACCCACGCGAACACAGGTGGAACATGCAAACTCCACATAGAAGGCACCCCAGCCAAGAATCGAACTGGAGAACCTCTTGCTGTGAGGCAACAGCATTAACCGCTGCACCCCTGCTCTGCTCTGATACTTTAACATATGAAACTGGAAGTTTAAAGCCCTAATGGCCAAGGTTGCAGAAGTGTAAACCTTCTTACCCCATCTATCCAGTGCCCTGGAGTCTCTATCAGAAGGGGTAAGATTTTTAGCAGTAGAAGCCTTAATGCCCCTGGGCCCCTGTGAAATAGTCTCTGGATCTGCAATAGGATTTTTAAAAAGGAACTTGTGGGACTCAGGGACCCTGTAGTATATGTCAGGTTTTCTGGGAGCACGAGGCAGGGCATTAGGGGCCAAACTAGATTCAGAAAAAGCATCATCAACAATGTCTTGTACAGGAGGAATAGCTAAAGGCTTATGTTGAGGTAGGAGAAGGAAATCCCTAAGCCTCTTTTCTGAATCAGAAAAATCCTGGCTTTCCCAGTGGAAATGCTCCCTTAGAGTATGTAAGGTTTCCCCATAAGAAAAATCCTCAGGAGGGGAAGCAGATGGAATGGAGTCCTCTGCATCAGAATTTTCATAAGTAGATAAGGGCAAATCCAGATCATCAGAAGAATCAGAAACAACAGAATCCTGATCAGAAGATTCATAATCAACTTCAGTCCTAGGCCTCTTAGAAGGGGGAGGGGTTGGCTACCCCTGATTAGAGTTATTAGATCTTCAGCTATTCTTATCATTTGTTTTTTAGGCATAGAGGCCTGAGCATGTGGCCTGGGCATCATTTTTTTAGGCATGGATTGAGATTTAGGCCTATGTAAAGAAGGAGGCGTCGGTTTAATATTCAAGTCCATAGGACTGAATGCACCCTCAGAAGCCGGTGCCTGTGGACCCATCCAAGGTAGAGACATCCGCGGGTTCCATAGTTGAAGCATCTCGCGGCATACCGGACTAAGAATGGGTCTCAGTAGAGCCCTGTGAGTCAGAAGTAGGCAGGTATCAGAGCTGCGAAAGCACCTCACTGAGTACCGGTGAACTGGCGACTGGCTTAGGAGAAGCGTCATCGGCAGTTTTGGACCTCGGCAGTCTGTCTCTGTCTTTGCGTTTTTTTTGGAGTCCTGGTAGACGGATGGCTAACCGATGACATTTCTGGATAATTAAACCGAGAACCAAAATATTTAGAGGCGAAAATATACCAACGACGGATAGTGCGCTGATTAAATAAAGCACAAAAACCGACAGCAAGTTACATCATGGTCAGGCCCTAGGCAAGGAATACAGCACGAATGAAAATCTTTGAGGTATTTGCTTTCCACAAGTAATGCAATTATTAACTTTTACTGACATCGTTAAGGAGTAAGAAAAAGTTTCCCCAACGAGGTACTTAGCTTTAGTTGAAGACTTCGGTTCTGAAACTAGAAAACGAACATTTCAGGAGTCGGCCGACCAACACTTGTGAACTGCTTCTGCTTCAGGTACCGCACGGCAAGAAAGACTAATGTAATGGCGTCGGCTACATGTTTTATACTCCTGACGACCTGACATCATGGAAGAAGGGACAGCAACCGACGCAGGACCCAAGACTTTGTTAATCAGGCCGACTGAGGGCTACTTGCAAGCAGATAACCCATATGTTGAATACAGATGATGTGGCATTACAGGCAGACTCTGAGCAAGAACTTCAGCAAAGGATAGGAGAATGGAATGCAAAAGTGAAGGCACATGGGATGAAACTTATTACAGGTAAGACAGTTGTAATGGCATCAAATGGGATAAATTACAAGAAGCTGAAAACTGAGATAGAACGAAAATAGTGGAACAGGTCAACAACTTCAAGTATCTGGGAGGGGTAGTTGAGGAGAACAGAAGTCTTAATGAGGAGATCAATGCTAGAATCATAAGGGCTGCAACCAGCTGGCTAAGTGTCAGGGGTAGTGTATGACAGAAGAATGCCAAAGAAGCTGGAAAGTAAGGTGTACAAAACAGTGTTGGAACAGTGCTACTATATGGTACAGAAACCTGGGCAGTAAAGGCAGAGCAGTTGAGGAAACTAGAGATGATGGAGGTGAAGTGCCTGAAATCTATGGTAAGGTGCACACTGCCCTACAGATGAAGAAATGAAGACATCAGAGCAGAAGCCAAAATGGCTCCAGTTGCTGAGAAGGTCAGAGAGACCAGATTAAGGTGGTTTGGGCACATGTACAGAAAAGCAGAAGACAATCTGAAGATGATGATTTGGGACAGACGGGAAGAATGCAAGAGGAAATGAGGCATCCGGCAGAGGAAGATGGAGTGTGTGGGATAAGACCTGTGATCCGGCATGAGTGTCAAGGAAGGTAGGAGAATAGCACGGAGTCTAGAGAGATGCAAGCAGTTGATACAAAACCCTGACCCCATGCAGAAAATGGGGAAAAAGAGGGTTGATGATGATGACTATGATAAAGCCGTGGGAGTTGATGTTTGTCTTTTTGGCTTTTCCCAGTTAGGGGTTGCCACAGCAGAACTCCGGTCCGCTAATCATTAGCAGTTGATTTTTTTATGGTGCCGAGTTGCTAGCCTGATGCCCAACCTTCAGCGAAGGCACGCCCATTCATGCATGTCTTTCGGAGGCCACTCGACCATGGGGAGGACATGCACACTCCACACAGAAGGCACTCCAGCCGAGAATCGAACAGGAGAACCTCTTGCTGTGAGGTAACAACATTACCGCTGTACCACCACAGTATCTTGATCATAAAGAATATATCCTACCATCAAAGAGAATGACCACACTTGGTGAATGAGCAGATCGGTAGGATTCCACCCATCCCTTAAGGGTTAACAGTCAGGGAAACTACAAGCTTCTAGCAATCATTTCATAAATATGATGGGCCAGAAGCATCTTCCTACTCTTAAAAGTTTCTTGCCTGTAGTTCATTCTGAACACTTAGACACTGCTTATTCTTTTTAAAATAAGTTTTATTCAAGGATGGGTAAGTGCAATAGCCATGCAAATGACTTTTTTCTGATATGAGTACCACAGTCAAACAACATGAGTATTAATACTCACTAAACAATGGGTGGGTCCACTGGACAAGCTTCTGAGAGGATGAAAGACATGTCATGTAGGTGGCGGAGTTGTTTATACTCTGAATTAGCTTCCAATAGGAAGAAAAACATGGCATGTAATTGGTAGAGCGGGTTTTACTCTATTTGAACATTATGGTAAGTGACCAATTAGGTTCTAAGTATTTCCATTTGGAGTTTGACCCTGTCTTATTGGGACAACAGTTTTTTTTTAATGTATCCTAATGTTTTAACAACATATTTAAACAAAATGTTACCAGTGTGTAAAAGAAACCCTTTTGCATGATGTGCTTTCTTAAATCTAGCTTTAAAAAGTGCATACAGTGGTAAACTCCAGAGAATTTAGTAAGAATGTTCAATATAAAAGGTTTAATAATGGGTGAATTGTTCAGTAGAATGAACATTGTTTCAAGACTTATACAAATGAAATAATGGGAAAAAATAACACACTGCACATAATGTATGGAATCTAACAACTTTATAAAACAGAGCTCACCTCAACAGCAACATTTAGGATCATAGGATGTTACTAGGCTAATGATCCTAGGGCCGTTTCAAGCCCAGCCATGATTTACCCTTATTTCTATGATCAGCATCTATCTCCCCTGTCCCAGAGAGACACAGGTGGAAGCCCTGGGGTGAATTTAAGGTTACCCATCCAATCATCCAGATTGCGTTTAAAGAGGGCCAATGAGGAGCTCTGCTTTACATGACACGGGAGTCTATTCCAAAAGTGTGGTAATCTCTTGGGGACAAATCTGTCCCTCCAACAGGTTCTATTAATGTCACATACCAAGTTAAGGCCTTCAATGCGAATAACCTGTGTACCATTTGACTTATGAATATGCAGCATTTCCAATAAAGCAGTGTCAAAGATTGCCTTATATACAAGGCAGAGATGGCCTCTGAGTAGTCTGTATGAAACAGAATAAAGTGACAGTGATTTCAGACGATCCTCATAGGACAGATGCTGACGACCTTGAATTTTCCTTGAGGAACCTTTGTGGTCTCTCCAATTGCTGCAGGTGCTTGGAAAGGTAGATACCAAAAGGGGCATTGTACTCCATTATTGGCCTGATGAGGGAAGAATACAGGGAGGTTATAAATTCTTTTTATCTGGAGGCATTGCCCTTACTTATGACATGAACAGTATAGAATGCCCTTCTTACCACTGTGGAGACACGATGGTCAAAGGTAAGATTGCTGTCAACCAGTGTGCCCGGGTCTCTCACCACTGAGTGTATACTTAGGGTGTTGTTATTGATAGCAGGAACATAGCTCTTATCAAAAGGGATAACACATTTTTTGCATTGAGTTTAAGGCCATGACTTTGGCACCAATCATTTGTATGTGCAAGACCCTCTTGTAGGATGTTGACATCAGTTGGAGATTCTATGACCACTCCCAGTTTGTAGCCATCAGCAAATGTTGTCAGCCATAGACCTGTAGTTTTAGCTTGTATTTTGGAAATAGATTCCAAACAGTAGAGGTCCCAGGACTGATCCCTGTGGAGCACCACTGGTTACAGGTTTGCTGTTGGAGGTGGAGTCCCCTGTTTTGACTATGTGGGTTCTATCAGTGAGCCAGTTAGCAACCCATTTAATGATATAAGGGTTGATACCTAGCTGGGTGAGTTTGTCAATGATGTCTGAATGAGGATAGTGTCAAAAGCCTTGGGTAAGTCTAGGTAGGCTGTATACACAGATTTCCCCTCGTCAAGGGACTTGGTGACTGTATCAAATAAGTCCACCAGGTTTAACAGGCGTGATCTCCCTTTGACAAATACAAATTGAATAGGGTCATGTGTTTAGAGATTACCTATATTTTTGTTGATAAAGTCCATGATGATATGCTCCATGGCCTTGCAGATAAGGCTAATCAGGCTAATAGGTCAGTAGTTCCTGGGGTCAGTGGAAGCACCACCTTTGTACAAGGGGATAACGGTGGCCTTTTTCCATTCAGCTGAGACAAAGCCACTGCTTAGACTATGATTGAAATGAGTACCCAGTGGTGCTGCTAATTCTTGTTTGAGCTTATGTAGGATGCAGCCTGGGATGTTGTTAGGTTCAGGAGATTCTGTGTTTTTACTTTAGAGAGGGTGTTCACAACCTGCTGTTAAGAGCTACAAGGCAGAGGACATGTGGTAGGGATGTCATGGGGTACTTGTGGTGGGGACAGGGGAGTGAAGTTTTCATAGAACCTGGAACCTGTTGGCTAACAGGTTAGCAATGTCCACAAGCTCAGTATATGTGGTATCATTAACTACCAGTTTGGTACAAATCTGAGCCTTTCCTTTTAGTTTACGGATGTAACTAAAGGATGCCTTATGGATGTCCTTACATGAAGAAGCTAATTTGGATTCATAGTTTGCTTTTGAGAACTTCACAAGAAGTCTTATTTGCTTGTTTAAGCTGAGGAGGGGAGTGTTTCCAGTTTAGGGCTCACTCCCTCTTACTCTTAGACAGTGATTTCTTCCTCTTTTTGTAAAGACTGTTAATGGCAGTTGTCCACCAGGCAGGTTTTCTCTTCCTTGAGGAGCTTGTTATAGTTCAATCAGGTATGGCAGAGTCAATGCAGTTATACAGGTGTTTGTCTAAAGCATTTGTGTAGAACTCTGCATAGTTTCCAGTTCCACCTGAGGAGGGGATGTACAGTGAAGCTATTTATACTATCCCAGAAGAGGTTATAATCTGCTTTGGAGAAGTTTTTTAATGTAGTTGCTGCTGGGGGGGGGGCAGGTGTGATAGTTACTTGAAATGAGACTGATCTGTGGTCAGATCTCACCAGAAATGACCTCACAGTGGGGATGCTACAGTGGTCCTTTATACTGGTAAGCAACAGATCCAGGATGTTGGCACCCCTTGTGGGGATGTCAACCATCTGGCCCAGGGCATTGGAGTTAATGAAGTCGAAGAACCTTTTGGCAAGTGAGTTTGTGCACAAGTAATTTACCCAGTCAATGGATGAGTAGTTAAATTCACCCAAAACCATGGTGTTCGGATGTATCTAAATAGGCAGGGTAGGTATCTTGATTCACGGAGGGATTCCTATAACTGGCAATAACTTAAACAGGTGTTCTACCAACAGTTAATTTGAACTTGAAGTATCTACAAGGACTCAGGCTGTCTAACCAATCTGGAGGTGTATTTATCTTTAATGAATATTGATATACCACCTCCTTTAGTATTCACTCCTTCAGTTTGTGGTCTGAACGTGTGGAAGGAGGCGTAGCCCAATATGGCTGGGAGCTTTGAACCAGGTCTGTGTGACTATGCAAATGTCTTTGTCTTCCAAGGTGAGGACTGCTTCCATTGTGTGCAGTTTCATGTTAAGACTCCTAACGTTTAGCAGCATAACCTTGAGGTTGTTTTAGATGGAATTTTTACATTGCGAATTTTGTCCTTGAAACACTGCCTAAAAGAGGCACTATGGAGGTAGGAAGAGCCTTGGCAAGTAGTCGAAATCTCAAGGGTGATGGATTAAGACTATCTCTGGCAAAGCATCAAGGTCTATCGATCATGTCATCCCAGGCTGACAGATACTGTATCCCCTTAGAATGACACCAGAAACTAAGCCAATTATTGAAGTCAATCATTTTTTGTTTGTATTGAGGCATCATCCTATGTTAAGGTAAAATGCTGCTTAAGGCTAGGGACATACCAGCCTGAGAGACGTAGTCCGAGGGCTCAGTTATGTCTCTTTCCATATAGTCCAGATGGAGTCATAACAGTACCTGTTCATAGGTTCATAGATTAGTACTAAGCTAACTGCCCTTGCAAGCCATTTTAAGCCTAGCCAATTATCCCTTGTGAGACTCAAACCCTGCATCTTGTGTTTGTAAGGCAAACACCTTAACCATTAGGCCACCCTCCCAACCCTTGTTGTTGAAAGACTTGAGTGCTTGTGTGATATGGCAGATCCTGGCACCTGACAGACAGCTGACTGTGACCTCCTTATCCAGCCTAGTGAGAGGAATGTCTGTCTCTCTCTCACGATGGAATCACCTTTGACTAATATGTTTGGTTTTGTGTTTAGCCTTAAGGACTTGACTGGTGAGACACTCGTGTGTGAGCTATTATGTGTATTATGTTCTGCAGAGGAGGCATTATGTGTAGCATGTTTGTGTTTGGGAGGTCTCTGGTGTTTAGTTATGTTCCTGGTGAGGACCTCCACATATATAGGTATGTGTGATGTGGGTTTGGGTGGAGTAGGGAGTGAGGTGTGCATGCTGACAACCCGCTCATTGTCATACGTACTGACTAGTGTGTGAGAGAACATGGATTCAAGGTTCTTACTGTAGCTGCATCTCTCACATGTTGAGTTTGTGTGGTTTAGGAGTAGAGGGTTGTCGGTGAACATGAGGCAGTTACTCCACTGTCTCAGGATGCCCTTGTTGACCAAGCTGATTGGAGAAGCAGTGGGAAATTGTATGTCCATAGTTCTGGGTAAATTTATATGGTCAGGAAGAGAGGTCACACTTAGGAATGGCTAGTGGGTCAGATGTGTGTGGGTACCTCTAAGGCTAGGCTTAGTGTTCTAGCTGACAGTGGAGCAGAGCTGTGAAAAACTTCTGGGGGACCACAAGCAAAGTGCTAAGGGAAAATTTAACAAGCAAAACATTTGCTTTACTATAACCACCAACAGTACCTACCATTAAGCGGGTAGTGCACGATGGTGCTCTACACACAAGCAGGCATAGATGCAGGGCTAAAATAAAAGAAGAAATAATATTTTTAACTCAAACTAGCTGATAAGGATGCACTCTCTGAGCTGTAGTCCAATCACCCTCAATTAGCTGGGACCAAAACAGCACTCTCTTCCCAAAAGGGTGCAGAATGGCCTTCTCCATCAAAGATCAGAAGTTACAAAACAAACACTGAAACAGCAAACCTGGAACTGGGCTATGCTACAGCCGGACTAGTACAGTATGCAGTAAAATGTGTCCAAAAACAGTTCTGACAATTAAAACAGACAATAGAATGCAAAAAAATTAAAGGTACAACATAACAGCCAAAACAGGCACTTATAGTTAGTTGAAAGCAACTGATGCCTCTGATCTTTCAGTATCTCCTTGAAGAGCTAGTTTTAGTGCTCAATTGAAAATGGAATGATGATAAATTTTATTGAAATTAATACATTGATAAAGTGTTGATAAACATGAACGCTTGTATAGCTATTTACTGTTTTATTAAAAGTGTGTTCATTGTGAACTTTGATGTTTTCTTTTTTATTATTTGATTATAGTTTCAGTGGATGTTGTTGAAATGAAAACATTGTTGATTCTTGGTCCTGTCTGGAATTTGACCTCAGAGTTGCAGACGTCTATGTGTATGTAGTATTTGGCAACATATAAAAAAGGGGAAAGGCAGAGATAAAAATGTAACAGTTTTTATAAATTTATTTTATCTTTTTAGAAGTCTGGTTGTATACACATTGTTTTGCAATCAGAAATATTTGAATTTTCACTATCATTTGGACTGATTATGGGTCACACTGTACTCTTTATGATTAGCCGAGCTGAACTTGTTTAATGCTGTATTTCATTTATTGTTCTGAAAACTGTATTTCACTTAAATGCTCTGAAAGCTGTATCATTTTGGAGCCTGTTTTAAAACCAAGATCTGTTCTCTAAAGCAACATTTGCTTAAAAATATTTCTAGAAGACGTTTTAACATGTTTGCCTCATCCTCCAGTATTCAGTAGGGCAGCCATGATTTATAAAAATGGTTAGTATTTTAAAGGTCTATTATGGTGGGGAGAGAATGTCCTAGAAACTTGTTAAAAGGAGCAGTAAGTTAAGTGCTTGTGTTTTAGGCATTTTTGGGTGGCACAGTGGTGCAGCTGTTAACGTTGTTGCTCATAGCAAGAGGTTCTCCGGTTCGATTCTCGGCTGGGGTGCCTTCTGTGTGGAGTTTGCATGTTCTCCCTGTGTTCGCGTAGGTTTCATCCGGGTACTCTGGTTTCCTCCCACATTCCAAAGACATGCATCTGGAGCATTTCTCACCGGGCCTCTGCTGAAAACAGGCTCTGTGGAACCTAGTCGGACTTTCCCAGTCAACAAATGTTAAATAAATAAAAAAAAATGCAATATTTACTTGAGATGCATTTGTTCTGGAAGATGTTTAATAAATACAAAAGAGGAGGCATTGTTAAGGTGTTCAGTATTTGTACAATGAAATGTTTAGGTGCCATTTTTAGGGAGGTTATTCATCTATATCCATGTTATTTATAATCATCTTAAAAATAATATGCATGTCCTGTGTACGTTTGAATAGTGGAATATGAAGATATTGATGACAGCAAAAATATGGTGAATATATTATGTTTACTTAAATCCACTCCGTTGCTGATGTGTTCTACAGGGGCAAGCACTGTGGAGTTCATGCTTAGCAAAAGGCTCATCACAGTGCAATTTGAAATCTTGTTTACTTGTATGGGTCAATATTTAATAGAACGGTATTTGGTAGACAGCGTCATTTTGCATATATTCCATGCAAAGTCTGAACTTGCAGAAGAAAAACAAAATGTATTTAAATGTCAGGCACCTAGAGTGTTCCCTTGGTATGCTGCAATTGTATCAGAAGTGACATCACTGATGCTATACTAGATGGATTATTGGATTAATTGTTAATTAGGTAACTTCATCAACATAGCAAGCAATTTAAAAAGGCCCTACTAGTCTGACACACACACACACACACACACACACACACACACACACACACACACACACACACACACACACACACACACACACACACACACACACCTGAATGCTAAGGATCTGTCTGTTAAATAAATAAATCAGTATTCTTACCTTTGTCATCTCGTACAAGATTCTCTGGTTTGATTTTCAGCTGGGGTGCTTTTTTCTACGGAGTCTGCACATCCACGTTAATGTGGATTTTCTACAGGTGCTGGAGTTTCCTCTCTCGCTCCAAGACATGCAGTAGGTGGACTGGACACACTAAATGGGTCATAGGTGTGTTTGTATGCATGTGTGATATGAAGAACAACAGTGGCAGGACTAGCCACCTAGTAGTGTGAACATTGGCTCTAGGTGATTGTTACTGTTGAAGTGACACCTAAACTTCATGTGCAAAAATGGGAAAATGGGGTTGTGGATGGATGGATGAACATACAGTGATGTCTTCAATCCAAGTACGTACCAGGCCTGACTCTGCTTTGCTTCCAGGATGAGTTGAGTTGGATACATTAATTCTGGTCTGGCCATTAATTAGCAGAGTTCTAGTATTTGACAGCATTTATTTGTTTAACTTTATGGTTTTACAGGACACTGTTTTAGTTGGATTTGGGATTTATGTTCATGAAAATCTTTCTGTGTTACAGCAATAAAGATAACTTAGAACGAAATGGGAGCAACTACAGTTTGGAACTCTTTTTTCCATTAGTGTTATTTTAAACAGTAAGTATGAGAGTTTCTTAAAAATGTTCATACTGCATACATTGTGCAGAAATATAAAGTCTTAGTTAGCTATGACTGATACAGCCCAAGTTTCATTAATGACCTTTGGCCCTGGAAGGGAATGCACCTGAGAGGATGGAAGTTTGCTAGGGCACCCATTCTGCTGTTGCACCACTGACCCCTACAGGAGTATGTAGGTATTGCAGACAACTGCTGGCTAGGGACACTATACTGCAAGAAAGCCAGGAGAATTATTTGTTTATGGGAACATGTAGCAGCCTCACCCAGATAGCAGCATTCAGCAGTGCCCTAGCCACAGTAGGGGGTGAGATTAGAGAAGGGGGGGGGGCAATTGTTGGCTCTGTTGTTTTCTTTTGCTTTAATTATTGATTTAATTGGTAGATTTTTGTATTTAAAGAAGTCATGTGTAAAAAGTTGTTCTTTATTCTGAAGTCTGTTGACAAAAGTTTAATAAAAGTGTTTGACGCTAAAAGTTGAGGTTTTATTTTTATAGTTATTCATCTCCTTGTGGCCACTGTGGTTTGGTTTTAATTGGGCCCACATGACAGGCAAGTCAGTCTGTTTCCAGACCTTGAGCTTTTGTACTACGGGAAGAACGACCCAAATCTGTTCGTTACCCTAGCTGGGGAATAACTTGTACTCACTCCATTTGGGGAATAAATGTATCTGAATCTTACCACTCACTAGGAGGAATGAATGGATTGTCACGGTCTAGATGCAATCACTGAGGTCACACAAGTAAAAATAAATCTGAATATTTCTATAATAAATGTTGCAAATATATAACTAAGTAAACAGCAATTTTATAATTAAACTGTCCATGTCATCTATATGTCTCTGGATGAATGGTCAGATGACTTAATAAAACGAAGCACTAATGTATTTTACACCTTAAAGTGCATTTTTGGTATTATTACTTGCGGTGCTATACAGTACAGCAGACTACAACAATGATGCTAAGCTCGGGGAACAGCTCCATTAGGACTGTACAAGTACCATATTTTGTTTATCCTTGGTAATTTTCAGGGCTACCTAAAAATAGAAAGCTTCTTGGCAGCTCTTGTGCATAAGTAACAAAAAGTTCCATGTACAGACTACTCTGCCCAAGAAGAAGAAAGTTGATTTATTTTCTCATGGTTCAAAATAATTTTCTCTGAGAAATGTACTCCCTTTTCGTTAGTCATAATTTGTGATTAATGTTAGATTTTTATAGGTACACATAACTAAAGTGATAGAGGATCACCACATTATGGTAGTCCATCCATCCAAACAACTTATCCTGATAAGCATTGTGGAGTTTTCAAGCTAAGCAGGCTAGACCAGAATTCCTTATCCTCAACAACAGTTTCCAGACCATCCCAATAATTGCTTAGGCATTCACAGCCCATCCAAGAGAGAGAGCATCTCTTCAACATGCAGTGATGCCGCCCTGGACCTCCTTGCAGTGGGGCTTTGCCTGCTACTTCTCCCATGGGATGCACCTGAAGAGTATCCTTACAAAGGGCTCAAACTACTCCAACAGGCTCCACTCACTCCTGAGGAGCAGTGAGGATCTGAACTCCAAGATTCTCCCAGCTCACTCAGCTCCTCATTCTTTGGCAGACAAGCACAGTAACCCTACGAATGAGTTTATTTCTGCCATCTGAGTCCATTATCTCTGCCTTCCTGCAACGATACAAGTTCATGATCATAGTTGAGAACGGGGACATGCAGTGACTGTCAAATGTACAGCTTCATCGGAGGACTCCTTATCTAGTTCACACCACAGTGCAATACAGTGCATGCAGTAATGACATACTTGCACCCCTCCACTAATCACGATCCCAAGCCCCCTTGTACCATCACTCATAAACAGGACCCTGAGATACTTAAACTCCTCCACTAGAGGTAACCCCCCCCCCCACCTGCAATCTGGTATTTTGTTAGAATAAACTATGATCTCTGATTTTAGAAGTGATGATTCCAATTCCAGCTTCGAGATGCCACCTTTTGCTGTAGCTGAAACCAGACTGAAGCCGCATGCCTTAATGCTGCCTCTAACCATTCCCATCTCCTAACCTTCCCCCGCACACTCTGCCTGCACCTATATTGTGATATAAATGGGTACCTTATAAGAGGTGGAATGTCTCATGTTCTTGTTCTCTGTCCAGCTCACATCATGCTAGTTATGATTTTCTTAAAAAAATAAAAATAAAACAATAACAAATTCCAGCATTCTGTTTGGTTTGGCTAACAGAATACTGGAGTTTGTACAGTGTTTTTCATGCTACCAGATAATCAATCTGATTGTTTCATAGCCCAGGGAAAAAAAAGTGGTGACATCCCTATCCCAGCTGCTCCACACTTAGCAGTGACCCACTCCTGTGCACAAGGGAGCACATGGTCACTTTAGATCCAGAAGATAGCACTACCAACAGACAGCAGAGCTGTAGCCTCATGTCCTACAACTGGACATTCTGCAAACCTCACCTTTGCCTTGGTAGACTTTGTCCTTATGCTTAAGCTGAGTATGCTATCCTCTATTAATACTTCTCTCTAGCTCAACCACACAAAAACTTCAAATAGAAAACAAAATTTGTCTCTCTTTATTCCTTGCTGGCAATTATACCCAACACTATGATGCCTAAAGGGATTTCACTGGTTAACAGTAAACAACACAGCCAAAATGTTACATACAATTAAGTACATGCTACTAAATAGAATAGTATCCAAAGAATAGAGGAGGCATAGCCCTGTATTTACATAGGTTCATAGGTTCATACTAGGCTATCTGCCCTAGGGCATTTATAAGCCTAGCCAGAGCGTGTTTGGCTTTCGCCACCCATTTTAAATTAATTTTGCTATGCCCTTTTTCGAGGTTAGTATACTGTGCCTCTGTCTAACAGTGACACAGAAGTGATACCCAGGGTAAACCTACGATCTCCCATCCACTCATCAAGATTCCTCTTGAAGAGAGTCAATGAGGGACTCTGCCTAACCTGGACTGGGATTTTATTCCAGAGTGAAGGGAGCCTCTGGGTTATGAATCTGTCCCTCCAGCATGTCCTATTTATTTCAGTGCTGGGGGTAATACATATGAATTGCATTATTATATGCCTATAAGTCTTATTTCTATTATTGGAAAATGCTTTTAAAGATGTATATTGAAAGAAATAGAAATGAACGGGAAGTTTAAAACCTCCTATAGATACTGTACATATTGAATTTATGAAGGCTGACTCATCTTTAGATTGTCAGATTATTTTTTTTATGAAAAAAACTCTTTACTAGGTCAAGGAGAAAAATGGTTATTTATTTATCTGGATATAAGCAAAGCATTTCATACTCTCTCAGATAAACAGACTGTCCTTATTTTAAACAGGTTAAAAGTAAATGACTATATATCTAATTGTTACTGAGTAGTTGTAAAATACATAACAATGCATATTAGTACAAATGTGTACCCTAACGGTCTGTTTTTAGCATTTTTACCTCAAGCCCCAGGTACTCTAATTTGATTCTCGGCTGAGGTACATTTTGAGCCAAGCCATATAATTATTATCTGTGCGTTTCCATTGTTCTCTGGATTCCTCCCACATACTTAGTGTGAATTGCCTCTGGGTCTGCATACTGACATGTGTCTTTGTGTGTGTGTGTGTATGTATGTATATATATATATATATATATATATATATATATATATATATATATATATATATATATACGTGTGTGTGTCTCTCTCCCTCCCTCCCTGAATGAGTTAGTCATCAGTTAGGATGACCTTCTTTGGCTTGTGTCAGGTATAGGGTCCCTAGCAACCATGCATTGAGTTATGTCAGTAATTTAACTATGAATTAACAAATATTTTTTTTTTAATATGGAAAATCCAATTAAATGTTAGCATAACAGCCTCATTGTGCTGACAAACATGAAAAAAGCAAAGACGTGTACCTTCGGATGTCCTTGTTTGTTCAGATTAGATATGTACTACACTCATTCCAGAGGAAACACCAACAATCATTTTTTTTAGTATATCAGACTGCTGCAGTGGTATGTTGTCATCCAGGAACATATAAAATAAAGTAATAATATGAAAACTTATTTCACAAAACCTTATGGCTGACTAACCACACTTAATGGCATATACATTCTGTACAATAGAAATACCACAGTGCTTTCACCTAATCATGTCTCTGAAAAACCTTTGTTACATTTTTTAAATCATGTTAGAATCATATGCTTTGATCTCTATAAATGCATCTTAGTTAATCTATTATCAAACTATCAAAAACCTTTAGAAGTAATTAGTCAAAACAGCAACACTCCTAAGGTGTCAAAACACATAAACATTTTTGGCAGTGGGCAAGCACTCCTTCACCCTCCTCTGACAAAGATTCTACTTTTCCTATTATGCCCATATCTGAAAATGATACACATATTACAGTAAAAATCTACAACAAGCATAAATAATGAGTTAAATTATAAAAAAAAACTTACAAGTGTTTATTGAAGTCACACCAGTTTTGCATATATCCGTTTTCTACAAGGCAGTGAATCTATCAAAAGCACAGAAATTAAAATAAATATGAATTTGAACATATTCCATTTGCCTATCATAAACATTAAAAGTATACAGTATATGTTACTTGTCAATGCAGTGCTGCTGTCAATATAACCCCAATTAATTTGTGCTGTTGCAGGCTAAATTTTGCATTCTTACTACATATTCTATTCCTGCCTATGAGGATATCCAATATTATCTGTGCTAGCATGATTGGCTGAAGTTTTGTAAATTACCTGTGTTGTATATCCCAGCATGACTAGCTATAATTTTGTAAATAAGTTTGTTTTTTGAGTATTACTTTGGTTTATATATGATGTTTGAATCAAACAGTGATCTTCTGGCTTACCAAATGTACATGTTTTTTAAAGAATTCTGTATGTAGGTTATGCTAGTCAGCTGACCTAAATGTGATGTCATCATGTTTCAGAGCTGAATGTAATGTGTTTATCACATTGTTGAATCACTAATACATGAACGCCTCTTCATCAAACACCTATTCTGCGAATATACTAATAATTGAACTAAGTTTTCAGTGAATTGTTTCCCAAGGCAAAACAGTGGTTGGCCACCATCTTGAATTGGCTCTTTTTCCCCACTGTAGTATGATCTCGGAGTTTATATATTTAGTTAGGGGGGAGTGGGGGGTGTGGGTGGCGTAGCCCCCCAACCTACACTTTTTTTTTTTTTTTTTATGGTCACTAAGGACTACTGCGATAAGTTTGCCGTAGGAAAATTTTTTGCTGAAAACTTAGTTCGATGATTAGTTTGTTCGTTGAATAGGTGTTCGAAGAGGCATTTGCATATTAGTGATACGATGATGTGGTAGACACAAAAGTAATAGACTGTCCACAGCAGCAGTTTTGCTTTATGAAAGTCTGGCATGAGACAGTAGAATTCTCATAACAGCTTTCTGTGACTTTTTAAAAAAAATCTGTTACAAAAGTAGGTGCTGAGTCAGTTGTTGTAGTTGTCAGTTGTTTTCCAGATCAGTAATTATCACTCAGAGTTTTCCAGAGCTGTTCAGCAGAAATAGTAGGAGGAGTTGACAATGGCCTGAAGAGTGGGCATAAATTAAAATCTTGCCTTACAGAAGTAAGACTATCATCTTTCCTTGCTGAGTTAGAGTAGGCAGGGGCACTTAATCTTTAGACAGTTAAGCAACTACAGTTAGCTAGACAGATTTCACACTGATTGTAGAAAAACTCTGTCTTTCAGTGTTATTTTCATAATTCCTGTATATGAAACTCTGTGGTTTATTGGAATCTTTATTCAGTGTTTGCATGTTTTAAATCATTTTATTATTAAATATTTCACTACATTTTATTGTAGCTGGTTATTTAGAAAGTACTTTTAATAACCTGAGTGTGTTTATGCTGATTGTGCTAACACCAGTGCCACTCCATAAAGACTTACTGCTTGGATTACATGCTACTATTTATATCAATATTTATTTTGCCCGATATAACTGAATACTCCTTTTGAAGGATATTGTGGTATTTGAGTGGTGGCAGCCATTACCTTGTAATTTGGGATAGAGGACATAGCAGGCACATCTGTGCCAGTCTTTCCCAAGAGTGTTTGTATGTGTGACTATCAAATATTTGAGTGAGCGTGTCAAACATCTAGAACTGGGACACATTGCTCTGCAGTGGTTAGTGTGAAGACTCATTCGGGGACTTGGACTGAAGCATATAGTCCAGTCCCAGGTTTGTTGCTGGTGTATTCTTAGGGGAAATTGTGTTCTATCCCTGCTTTCAGTAAAGCTCCCTTACCGGAGACAGTGGTGAGGATTGAGGCTCCTTAGTTACTGCCCGGGTTAAGTGGGGGTTGTCACACTGCCTTTTGTGAAAAAGAGATCGTAGAAACATTAATGTGTAATGCACAGTTAAACTATCGCTGGCAAGCTCTTTTTCTGTATAACGTGTTTGTTTTGTAAGTTTTATAATATATTTTCAAGTTGTGTGACAGTTTATTCATTTCTATTTAATACTCACTTATAAGAGCACTTTTGCAAGTTACACAGACAACCTAACAAAATTAAAAATGTACACTGCCTTTCAATGTATTTATTTGGGCGTCACTGCAGATGTTCAGCCAGTCTTTGCTGACAGCATTTTTATCGTACACTGTGTACATTTTCTTGCATTCCCCACAGTTACCAGCTGTATTTTGAAGAATGAGCTGTAACCGTTATCTTTAAGCAGCCCTGCTTGCTGCCTGAATCGTGGTCACATCAGTTGTCTCGAGAAAAGACCTGATGAGTAATTTTTATTTGAGTATCTCTGTACTTCTCAAATATCACCTGTATGTCATTTATAAAAACAGGCATCTTACTTTGTCATTTTGTTCCTTAGGAGAATAGTTGAAAGTTTGCCTTGAGAAAATAAGGATTGCTCGGATTTGTAAGTGATTGAGATCAAGGTCTAAAATGTGTGAAGTATCAATGACTATGTATGTGTGTTCTAGCTAGAAAACCTTGTCAGGTGCATGACTGAATACACAAAGTGTTGTGATGTAATGTACGTAGCAAACAAGCTCGAAAAAATGTGATCAGCACAACATTATGGGATACAAGTTGATTTATCAAGTGTTGAATGATTGAAAAATAACGAGCGAAACAACATTTGCTGAATTGTGGAGGTAGTTTTTTTTTTTTTTTTTTTTTACATGGGGCCAGGCCCTCCATGCACCCCCATCTGGGGAAACTCCTCAACTTAAATATACCTACTCCAGGGTCACACAACAACAGAGGAAAAAAAAACTCGCTTTTCTTCAATCGTTCAGTGCTCCATGGTCGTGCTGTTGATTAAATGACATCTGCCTAACATTATGCATGACTGTTCAAATGAGTTCTCTTCATGTGTATGTTTGTGTGCGTTTATTGTGAAAAGCCATATTAAAGAAAAAAAAGTTTGAAATAAACGCAAGTTCCCTGCATCTCCAGTCTAGGAAGGCAAATCCTGAACACCTTTGCTAAGAAATATAATCAGATCGGTGGTCACTGCAATTTAAACATATAAATATTTCTACTGAGTTCAGTTTTTTTTTTTATTATTAACATTCAGCTCTGTTACTTTTTCTGTTTAAACATATTAATATTTTGGTGGGGCTTCTCTATTACTCATAGGGGTGCAACCTGGACTAAGAACCAGTTCGCCAAGCACAATTTGATGAAGCTGAACTCCCCAGTTACTGTGTTCTATACTAAGTCATGGCTAATGCGGTGTGTACCAGTGGTGATTCCTTTTTTAGGGAGAGTTTTCCTTTCTTTGTGTTTGTACAGCCAAGAAGTTGGTATGTATAAGTCTGGGAAGGGGAGTATTTAGGAGCCTGCCCTTCTGCTTACAGTTATTTTTTTATCTAAGGGTCGATTTCCCAACCAGTTTTGTTCTGTGAGTTGGTTCTTCATCAAGTTGTAACTGGATGAGCCATCCACAGTGGGAACGGACTGTAGTTGTTTGCTTTGCCTGACTAAGTAATACTGTACTCACAGCCATAACTAGGATGGGATAAAAGAGGCAGCTGCTCGCTGACAGGGGGAGTGATCATCATATGCTAATGGAGCAAGAGTGCAGTATTGGTATTAATTTATTTATTTATTGACATCTGATTACCGGGAAAGTCCACCTGGGAAAGAGTCCATTTTCAGTGGAGGCCTGATGCCTTGATAACCTTGCAGCTTCATGAATGAATGTCGATTGTGCATTTATGGCTAAAATGATGCGCTGAACAACTTATTGTGCTGCTTGCTTCTTCGTTTTTTTTTTTTTTTTTTTACTGGTGTAGAGAAGAACTTTTTATACTTTTCAACTTGGAGAAGAGTTTTATTTAAGTTGGGAGGCACCAGATATGGATTTTCACAATTAACACGCACACACATGCGCGCCCACACACACACACACAGTTCTGGCTGTATTTTGTGTGTGTGTTAATAGCTATGTTTTTATCTGCATTCCTCCTTAGTTATAAGTACAAAGAGCATGAACTTAAGAATGACTTGTGACACACTTGGACTTTACATTGCATTTTCACAACTGAAGTTGACTAGCCACTTCTGTTTTATATCCATATTCCACAACTGGCTTACTTTGATCATTTTTACTTCAGCAGAAACCCGGGTGGTGGTGCTGCGGTAGCGTTGTCGCCTCACAGTAAGACGCTGTCTGGTTCGATTCTCAGCTAGAGCGTCTTCTGCGTGGAGACATGTGTGCATGGGCGTACCTTCATTGAAGGTTGTGCATCAGGGCTGTTAACTCGGCACGTAAAAATCAACTACCAATCATTAGCAGACCGGAGTTCTGCTGTGGCAACCCCTAACTGGGAAAAGCCGAAAGACACAACAAGAAATGGTTTCCTTCAACCTTGTGAATACAGTGAACAGATGTAAGAATATGATGAGCCTTGTCATGTTACTTAAAATGCACATATCATTTATGCTAGGAAACCGAGATAATCAACTAGCTAAGTAGGTTAATTAAATAAATAGAGAGGATAGGTATGCAGCTAGATACATAGAAAGCAGATATTTCTTGCTGTTAGTTTACATGTTTGATCAGCTTGACTGTTGGGGTCAGGAGCAACTGATTTCAGATCCTGCAGTGCACACTAATTGTTTCAGTCTCCTCTCAGAATATCACATACTATAGTGTGACATACCATGATTCTTCATAGGTCATTTTTCCAGCTGTGCAGTACCCCACGAGTTGGAGGAGGAACAGGTATATCCCCATGAGTTAGAGCAGCAACAGGTGTGTAAGGGCATCATACTGTGACCACCTGATGTACTGCTGACGTGGTTGGACTGTGCTAGGTGAACCCCTACCCCATGCTGATGTACTCTTTATTGTCCAGCTCATCACTTTAATAGCCTTATCTTGTTTTCAGGTACCTGCCAAAAGCTGAGAATGGACACAACCACAGCGTGTCCCCATCCCCCTCCCATCATATAGATGTGCAGGCATTTTCTTCTTCACGCCTCTCCTATCATACATGATTTCCCACAGCATGCAGACCACGAGTGCAACACATGTAGTCAGGGTCATGAGGCTGTTTCTATTCATTGAACAAGGTCATGAAAATCATTGATAAACACTTACTACTAAATTGCTCTAAAAATTAAAAAAACAATGTTTTATGGCACTAGGTAAAAGCTCACTTCTATCTCCAGGCCTTGATTATCTCACTTTATTCAAATACTTACGATTTTGTTTGACCCCTTCCTAAATTTCCAGTGCCACCTGGACTACACACACACAGACACACACACACACAGACACACACAATCAACTCTCTCCTGGTTTGGGCTAATAAGATCTCCCCTTCCTATACAGATCCAGTATAAATGCCATATGTAAAGGTATCTTACTGGCTCAGCTAGAATACTGTTTCCAGTTAATTGCTGCAGCTTCTAAATGACATATATCCACCATTCAGTTCATTTCAAATGCCATTTGGAGATTCATCACACTCTCCCCAAGAAATGACCACTGCAAAACTATTGAAAAAACTGTCTGACTACCAATGAAACAACATGCTGATTTCTACTTGACTCTCAACTATTTAAAGTAATTAAGAATGACAGTTTTCCATCACTAACATCCAAACTTTTCATAGCTGCACTAACATACAACCTTAGACATCCTAATCAGTTATGGCCTCTCCTCCAACACCCCACCCCCCAATCCAGGCTTCACTGCACAGATGATTTGTTTTCTCAGTCCTTGGTTCCAAAACTGTGGCAAACTCTCCCTTCTTTTTTTCTTAAAGATCATTCCTCTTATCCCATTTTTCATTCACAAATAAAAGGACATTTTAACACTCTAAGAAAATGCACCTTCTTTCTCTCGTCATATGACCTAACCCAGTCGTTCCCTTCTACTGTTTACATACCTTGCTCTGACTCTACTTTTGATTGTGATTCTTTCAACATGCCAGCTGTGATTTCCAGTCATTGGTTTATAAGTAAGTACTAGGCCAGCTGTCCTTGTGAGTCATTTTAAGCCTGGTCAATTTCTGTTTTTGCACTCAAAGTAACCTAATGCATTTATTTATAGATTGGCCTTACCCATTCCATCATTGATAAATTGTATATTACCCCTAATGTGAACCACTTACAAGTTGTCTCTGCCCATTACAGACATGGGCGCCAAACCAGAAATGAATTTCTGGTTTTCCATCCAATTGTCCAAGTTACACTTGAATTGGGTTAGGGAGGAACTCTGCTTCACATGGATGGGAAGCCTGTTCCATAGACAGGGTAGTCTCTGGATACATACCTATCTCTCCAGCAGGAACTATTTATATTACAGGCAAGGTTTAAGTCTTTATAATGGGTAATGTTCTTGTTGTTTTGTGGATATGCAGGAGGTCCATCAGAGTGGGGTCTGACAAAGCCCTGTATGCCAGGCACAGATCTCCCCTCAAAAGCCTGTAAGAGACAGAATGAATGGATATGGCCTTTTGGTGGTCTGTACAGGACATATTACTTATGCCCTGTATTCTTTTAGTGAGGAACCTCTGTGGACATTCCTGTTGTTGGATATGCCTGGTTAGGTACATACCAAAGGGGGGCATTGTACTTAATGATAGGTCTGATAAATGCCGAATACAGTGGAACAATGACATCCCTGAACTTAGATGCCATACCTTTGTTTATAAGTTGCACAACACAAAATGATTTCCTTACCACTGTAGACACATGATGGTCAAAGGCTAGATTAATATGTGTGTGTGTCTCTAAGTCCCTGAGTGATTAGTAGTTCAGAGGCAGTTCTGGGATAAATTCTTTGTTTCTCATTCGTAGGGCTATGTTGTGCTTGAAAATGGACAGGGATGAAGTTTGTTTTATTTGGATGGGGAGTCTGTTCTACAGCAGCAGTTTCATCTGTGAGATATATGTGTCCCTCCAAACAGCTCTGTTGATGTTGCAGAAGCATTTTAGATCCCTAGACTGAGTATTTCTTATACCATTAGACTTGCTGACGTGCAGTAAGCCCATCAGTACTGGGTCAGAGGATGCCTTGTATGACAGGCACAGGTCACCTCTCAGCAGTCTGTAGGACTCTATATACAATGCACATATATTTTGTATTTTCACTCACTTTGTATTTACTGCCATTTATATATTGCCTTTATTACCTCTAGCCAGCTATGATATTCATTTTGTATATAATATATTTATATTTTGTCATTCACTCTGCATATAATGTCATGTAACTATTGTGTTTTCCCTGGGCTGAAGCTGAAATGGGTCAAATGAGATCAATGCTCTAACCCGGTTAACAAATTCAAAATAAGGAATGATTCTTCATAGGACAGGTGAGAGACTTGAGGCATTTTTCCTGCCATTTGTATGTTTGATTCCAGTTTCGTTTTTAACAGATGTATTTGCTTCTGGCAAGTACGTTTTGCATCTTTCTTTCATGCCATTCAAAGAAGGCTTTGGGAACATAAATAGAATTTTGGTAATCTGTATTTGTATTTTCACCCTTAGTGACAGGAAAACTTCCAAAAACAAACATGTATGATTGCAAATGTCTGTTTACATTGTTCTAGGTCGATAACTTGTACATGCAAATAATATGATCTAAACTTACTTAAAGCATCTGGAGATGTTCTAATACATGTGTGGCAGACTATTCACCCATCCCAATGAAACAAGAAACATAATACCATTTCAAGCTTATATGGGACTGCTCTCTGGCTCTGCTAAAGGCCCCGGCAACCTTTGTCTTTGCGGAGATATATGAGGCCTAGATATGTTCTCATCTGCCTGTTTGCATGTGCTAACATTTGCTTTTATTTTAGAAAGAATATTAAGAAATGAATTCTGTAGGTTACAATGAATTGAGATACACCACAGAACCACATGCATCTTTGGCATTAAATGTTCTACAGAAGTGTTTTTGTGAGGGAGCAAATGAGCAGGTCAAGTTTGCTGGCAAAGCTCACTAATAAACTCCAGATTTTTTTTGACATGCACATTAACATATTTTCCTGTATTTGTTGACTGGAACTAGTAATAGTATAAAAAGGACACAAATTAATAGAAAATAAATATGTTTCCTCCCTGTCAATCCCATATAAACACCAATGTATTTCACCCGACAATGCTGAAGGAATCTGACTGCGGCCCCTAAGCAACGCACTTTTCATTGGTCCTTATTCTTGCTCAGACAGCCTTGTCTGTATAGGACAAGCTAAAAATTAAAAAAAAAAAAAGCATTTAAAATTGGGTTGAAGGAGCATTTAAGTGATATTACAATTAGAAGACAATCCAGTGTCAGAGGTGATGCTCGTATGTTAAAAGTGAATATTTTTAGATCCGGTTGTAAATATTGACAGGAAGGCTAATCATGTTAGCCTGTTTTGGCTTTATATGGAAAACTTGTTATTTTGAAGTTTAGTACATTAAGACTTAGAGAGTACTGAATATCCATGGAAAACTTTCATGTCAAGGGTTTTAGTGAGGTGATTAATATTTGTATTTTAACTGCTGTGGTTATTTAATGGGTGCATTTTAATATGCTGTATACTCTTTGAAAGCAGTAGCCAAGATGTTTAGTCATTACTTGTAGGAAATAAAGTTCACTTTGAACTAGCTGTAGTTGGATTTTATTTATCTTAATTCTTTTATCATATAAAATATGCATTTTAGTATTTCCTTTGCTTTGCTAAAAATTTTTAGCACTTGCCAATAATAATGATAACTGTTAACCTGTGACAGGCTGGGTAATCTTTTAGCTGCCATTTGTAAATTCTTAATAAAATACCATTTGAAATTAAGACCTTCAGTACTATGTCAAACAAAGTTGTATATATGTGACGCTATTCACCCACATGTAACTTTTGCCTCCATTCGATCACACACATACCCCTGTGAAAGTGCACACTTCGACACACACACAAACATATACAAATATACAAATACTTGTTTTTACTACCCTTCACTGTTAACATAACTTAGCCTATTTTAGGTGAAACCCTACCTATCATTCACTGCTCTTATCAGACCGTTGATATTTACTTAGATGGTGGCTGTGACAACATATCCAGCTGGTAGCTGTCATTATTGATGGTGCAGAGTTTGTAGACCCTTGTTATACATTACTCCACGAGGTAGTTTTTTTTTTTTTTGCACTTCCTTATTTATGTACCAGAATTATACATACTATAGCAGGCAAGATCCTGACTAATATTGCCACCTTTTCAACCTGTTTAGGTAAGAGAGTTCAGTATAATCTGATGCAGTCTTCGCAGTTCTTCAGAACGACAAGGCCTCATTTCTTTATTTTCGCTTCTCGCGTGACATTGCTGAGACTTTTGAAAATCTTTTACATGAAGTGTTACTACGTCACTGATAGTAAACTGCTGGATGCAGAGGGTCTACAAAGACTTTAGGCTGTAAGGAAAATGAAAACAGAACAATTGCAAGAATCACCTATAGTTTTTTTATTTTTATTTTGTTTTTGACAGAACAATTACACGAATCACCTATATTATTTTTTTTGGCAGAACAATTGCATGAATCACCTATACTGTTTTTGTATTATTTTTTTCGACAAAACAATTGCATGATTCAGTTGTATTTTTTTTATTTTTTTCGACAGAACAATTGCACGAATCACCTATATTGTTTATTATTTTTTCGACAGAACAGTTGCACGATTCACTTGTATTTTTTTATTTTTTTCGACAGAACAATTGCACGAATCACCTATGTTGTTTTTTTATTATTTTTTTCGACAGAACAGTTGCATGATTCACTTGTATTTTTTTTTTTTTGACAGAACAATTGCACAAAATCACCTATATTGTTTATTATTTTTTCAACAGAACAGTTGCACGATTCACTTGTATTTTTTTATTATTTTTTTCGACAGCACAATTGCACGAATCACCTATATTGTTTATTAATTTTTCGACAGAACAGTTGCACGATTCACTTGTATTATTTTATTATTTTTTTCGACAGAACAATTGCACAATTCACCTATATTTTTGTTTATTTAGCTGTCTGCCTCTTCTGCTAGTCTCCAATCCTACTTATTTTCCTCTCTCCCCCTGTATCTTCCTGCTGCATTACTGAGATGACACGTTTACTTCTACTACTGCATTTATACCTGATATACATTTTGTATTTATTTTCCCTTCTTTCTTTCTTACTTTCCTTTAGTAGTTGTATAGAGTCCTCTCCATGCAACTTGACACCCCAATTCCCAAAAGAGAGTTTTAAAGTACAAAGGATATAGTTTTCACCAGGAATGGAACCTCTGACTATTCATTCTTCTGATCAGCAGTGTGATCATATAACCTTCTACAATGACTTGACTTCCACATCCATCTCTGAACCACCCACCAACTTACATCTAAGCAGGCTTTCTCTCAAAACTACTAAATAAATCTCAACTAAGATGACTAGAAAATCTAGTAAATGAAATAAAACCTTACAGCATTCCAAATAACACTGTTATACTGAATGAATTTAATGTAAATGCCACAGGAGAACCTGAATCTCTGCAAAAGGAATGCCTCAGTTCCAAAGGATTAGGACAATTTGTAGAGTACAGAAGGTGTTCTATCAAAACTGAACATTTTTATTACTAATATATGTCAGAGATATAAATCATTGCATGACTTATCTATTGTCTATATTTGTTCCATGAAAACTCCAAAGCTTCCACCTCAAATAGTTACAGATAGTTCAGTGCTAGAAACCAGAATAATAGAGCTCCTAGCTTCCAGCTATCATACCATTGACTATTCCTCTTTACATACTAAAAATAAATCCAACTCTGTTCTCTCCTATTTCATGAATCAGCTCTCAAACATTTAGGACTCTTGGCTCCATGAAACAGTACTGAGACTTAAATGAAAACAACTCTACCAATGGCTAATGACAAGTGTAAAATATTTAGTGAAAGTCTGTGGTACAACCTGAGAAGAGTGGAAATCTAACCAACCCAACAGATAAGGGCAATGTGATTACCTCACATTTAGCAAAACTTATGAATTAACCACAAATGCAACTAATGTTGCATGTATTAAACACGAGTCAGACAACTTTAAGTGCCAGCCCTAAACACTTCTGGCAGTCTATTAAAAACAGACTGCTCATATCACAGATAAAACAATCCATTCAACCTCACTTCAAACGTTAATTTAGAGTCTGAATGTAAAGCTTTCCTGTTTACCTCTGTAAACTCCACTGTTGCTGTGAAAACATGTTTTCCCCCTTCTATTTCAAAAAAATTAATTGCAAATACACTTCATCATCTAGCAAACATGAGGTCCTGATGGTCTGATATCACAACGGGGATTGTGTGGACCCCTGGACACCATGGATGAATCAAGGATTAAAGTGCCGTAACAGCACCAAAAACAGTACAGGGAATGGAGGATGTGGGGGCACACTAGACCACCATGACATAATAAATACATGCAGAAATGGCACTGCAATTATTATGGGGTGGGAGAACCATGAGAGGGCAGAAAGATTAGGGACTGGTACCAGATCTGTGGGATGTGTGAGTGTGTGATATAGTGACTGGGGGAAGAGAATGCTATTTGTCTACATGAGCTTCAGTTTATTACTATGATGTGCAGATCACTAATTTGGTAGTAAATGCCTTTCAGAAGTATGCAAATTAACCAATAATGAGACCTTACCTCATCACAGCTAACATGTCTCAGAATCACAAATTGGTGTATCATGGGAACAGGGCATTTTTAGCATTAGACACATATTCACAATAGGTCTTTTAATGAAACTCTGGGTGGTAATACCTGAAGTTCTCTGATTATGCATAAATAGTTAGTAAATGTATCTTTGTAGTATTAAGGTCCATATGTAAAAAATTAACCGTTCTTGTATATGAAGTTGTCTATTAAAATTGTCAGCAAATCTTTCTGCTACATAGATGGCTGTCAAAAATGAAGTGCATCACAAATAATATTGCTACACGGTTTCTTTTTTGTCTTTCTTTTTCAAAGTAATTCGCTCAAGAGGTCAAGAGTTAAAACAATAGTTTTTAATACACCAGTGGCACATAATGTACTGAGAGTAGCACACATTCCATTTGCAATGCAGAATTCCACAGAGTCTTACGAAGGAGCATAATGCCAAATAAATGGCAGCTCGAATTTGTGTTGTAAAAAATTATTACTGCGTTTCTGGATGTAAGCAATTATGTATTTTTAAAATAGATGTAAAGAAATTCCACTAAAAAGTAAACTGAGCTTCGCTCTTGTGGTGAATTTGTTACAAAAAATGGTTGTGGTAGGAGCTCTAATCGTGATGCGTTATGACTTTACAAAAGCTGTAATATTGTTTCACCTGATTTTATTATGTCTATGAAGTGCTAGGAAACAGCTCAGCATCCCCTATGTTATAAGCATCCACTGCAGTAATCAATGTAGAGCTTTTAGTTCAGCTATTATTGTAATTAAGATCACAGTAAACTTCTCTTTCAAAATAAGACACCCAGTTTTTTATGTTGTTGTGTCTTTCAGCTTTTTCCAGTTAGGGGTCGCCACAGCAGAACTCCGGTGCGCTAATGATTGGCAGTAGATTTTTACGTGCTGAGTTGCCGGCCCTGATGCACAACCTTTAACGAAGGTACATCATTCATGCATGTCTCCACACAGAAGACGCTCTAACTGAGAATCGAACAGGACAACGTCTTACTGTTTGGCGACAACGCTACTGCAGCACCACCACCGCAGTTAACATTAAAAGTTCTCCCACGACCCAAGTCTTTGCTTTATGCTGAATAGTTTGGTCTTTGCTTAGTTTTCCTTTAACAACTAATCAGCTTTCTTTGCAGAGAATCTCCTAATGTTTGTATAATCGATTAGTAGTACAGTTTTACATGCAGATGTTGTTAAATTGTTTTACATGCAGATGTTCATTACATCAGAATGGTTACTCATGCAGCCATCTCCCGTACGTCTACCAGTAAGGCAGTGCCATTTGTTTGCTATTCTTTTTTCTTCCATTCTGTTTGAATCGTAGTGCTGCCTTCCCAAACCGTCTGCACATAGAAACTGATTTCTTTGTGAGGGTGCTGTGTCTGACTTAGGCTATGTTTACCCAATACATCACGTGTAAATGTCAGGTTGGGAGGATTGTTAATGTGACATTTACTTTTAGGAGCAAGAAGAAAGGGTGTGGCTTCCAGAGTGCAAACAGGTATGAGTACAAATGCAGTAGGGTTTACTCCGAAAGGTGTCACCGTCCTGAGCCTGTTTTTTTTTTACCAATTCCTATATTTGGTTAAAGTTTGACATAGTGGGACTAGTGCTGAAGATTCATCTGCTTTCTTCCTCCTCCTAGACAAATGGCTTTTAAAGCAGGTTGGCACTAATAGAAGAAATGACTGCTCATATTTGTAAATATAAGTAAAGTCACAACATTTAGTTTTACTGTCAGAGAATATACTATCAAGGGATAATGCATTTACACTTGTACTTAAATGCATCATTTCACTAATTAACCAAAGAAAACTATGCAAGTGTAGCAAGAGCAGTCTGGCACAGTGAGTGCCATTGTTGGCCTACAGCAAGAGGTTCTCTATTTCATTCCTCAGCTGGGATATCTTCACTGTATTTGCATGGGTTTTGTCTGGGTACTTTGTTATTGTCCCCAAAGGCATGTGGTAGATGGAATAGAGGTGTGTGTGTGTGTGCGTGTCTATGTGTGTGTGTGTGTGTGTGTGTGTGTGTGTTACAGAAGAAAGGCCTGGCAATCAACGTCCATTTCTTGGGAAACTCAGTGGATGACATTGATAGTCAAAGGATTGCTTTAGTAGGCCTTTCAACTCGTAAGCATGGGTGGCTACATTGTCCTCCCTGCAGCATTAATCTTCATTAACCTACAAGTCTTGCAACTGTCAAACTTGAGCAATGCTATAATAAAATTGCCAAATCTATAGTGGCGGCACGGAGATGCAGTGGTTAGCATTGTTGCTTCACAGCAAGAGGTTCTCTTGTTCGATGCTGGGGTGTCTTCTGTGCGGAGTCTGCATGTCCTCATTGTGGCCGTGTGGGTTTCCTCCAGGTGCTCCATTTTCCTCCCAAAGACAATGCTGTAGGTGGATTGGACACTCTAGATTGGCCCTAGGCATGAGTGCATGCATGTATGTGCCTTCTGTGCAAGGTTGGGTGCTGGGCTGGCAACTCGACACTGTAAAAACTCCACTGCCAATCATGAGCAGACAGGTGATCCGCTGTGGCAACCCCTAACCGGGAAAAGCCGAAAGAAGAAGAAGAAGATAACAATAGAAAACAATACTACCTAGCCCTCAGACAATTAAACTGGTTAGAGCTACCACATCACCAAGCTCTTTTTCAGCTAACTACAATACACAGATGTCTATATAATCCAAAAAAAAATGCCTAGCCCTTAGTAACTTTATACAACACTACACCAATAGAATTTTACATTCTAGAGAAATATCACTAATCAAGTCATCTAATACTGCCAGTGACTTTATATATTCAGTTAGTGTAGATGAACTATGTAACTGCTTCCCACTACCACTGAAGTCTATTCATAATACAAGCTCATTTAAAATACAAGTAAAACTTTGCCTGTCTAATGAGTGGATCTGCTCCTGTACATCTTCAGGATAAATGCCACTGTTGTCTTCAGTTGTCATATTGTCAAACCATTTCTCTACATTCAGAATCCTAGCTCCAGAACCAGTTCTCCCAAGTACCTGAATAGGTTTACTAGCATCTCACAGCCATAAACTTAGTTTTCTGACACCGCCATACTTCTAATATAAACCTTGTAATACACACACCCAAATATATATATATATATATATATATATATATATAGAGAGAGAGAGAGAGAGATGTGTGCACATGTGTCTGTATATCTATCTATATATATATATATATCTGTATATATCTATATATATCTATATATCTATATATATATATATATATATATATATATATATATATATATATATATGAGTGACATCCCCTCTCTGGGCCAGTAATCAAGGAGCCAGAATCCACACCACTGACACTCGAGAGGGACCTGAATCCACACCAGGGACATTCACTTGGAGTACAAATGGATACACTCACTGTTTCCAGATGCAGACCTCTCTTCCTTTCCCTTAAGTGCACACAGGGAACACACTCAGCCTGGGATCTGGGTTTTTCTCGCTCTGTGTCTCTCCAGGTCCCCAGTAAGGCTCCCCACTGGCACAACTGTAAGGTTAGGTCCTCAGCCGAGTGTCCTAGCCAAGTCCTCCAGCAACATCTCTGTGAAACCAATGCTTCATGTCCCTGCTCCAAGTAACTAACACACACACATTTCTTGATATTTAATTTTCTCACACACACCAGGGAAAGGCTGGCATAGATTACCCACTCTACCAAGTTTGCCCAGACTATAAGGTAGATTCACTGCCACCAGTCAGTTACTATAATGTTCTTCAAAAGGTATCCAATTATACTGACTGAATTTAATATTAATACAAATGGTAATGTTGACCAAACAGCCAGGCTTTCAAGAATGGCCACAGTTATCACCAAATAAATATACACACATACTCTAAAAGCTTACATATTTTCTAAAAAGACCAGCCTCAATGAAAAGTTTAAATATATTTAATAACAAATAATATAAGAACAAGAACATTCTAAATATTTATTTACAGTAAACAGAGTTTCAGTCACAGGAAATATTAAAAGTAAAGCAAATGGAAAGATGCACACAGTTACGGAAAAATAATACGTAACTATTATTTATATATATATATATATATATATATATATATATATGTGTGTGTGTGTGTGTGTGTGTGTGTGTGTGTGTGTGTGTGCGCGCGCGACTATTCTGAATATATTTTCCTAACTGATTGAAAGAGTACTAGCCTGTGGCCACTTACTAGTACAAGGCAAGATGAAGTGGGTGAGTGGTCTACCTCCTTTGTCAGGTTCCAAGAACAGACTGCTCATTCTGACTGAGAGAGTTCTTTCTGTAATATCTATATATTATTCCAGAGGAAATTACAAAATGACATCATATACATCTGGTCATCTGACTTATGGTTCCCATGCAGCCCCGATAGCTAGAAGCTATTAGGATGTTATCATGGACATGCTTGACTCAGATCTGCTGCTGCTTCTGGAAGTCATAAAACAATTTCAAACCTCTACCCTCCCAGAGTAGCAATTAGCTTCCTGGCAGAGACAAAGAAGACTTCCTAATACTTGTTTCCCAGGCATTTTGTTTCTGGCTGCAACCAGAACTGTGTGATACTGTCTTTATGGCCTAATTTAAGTTCAACTATTTTTTCAAAGTTTGCTGCAGCTGGATTGTGATTAGCCTCTTCCCTTCCATTAGCCTTTGTTAAAATATATACATTTAATTCAGTTACAATAATGCATGTACATTTCTTTTCTTTCCAGTAGGGCACACTGTTGATAAATTTCAACATACTCAGGTTTACAAATACATTGTTCAACAAAAGCATCTGTATAAATCAGTTTGATATAGAAATGACATACAGTTCTTTACAAAATTCCAGCTAGCTGTGCTGGAATATATTACACATCCACTGCCCTACTTCTCTTGGCATAGCTGGCAGTACTTCCTATTGTTTTACATACACACACACACACACACACACACACACACACACACACACACACACACACACACACAGACACACACACACCTATGAGAGAGAATTATCTATGTACCTGATAGATAACCCACACTGTTAACTACAATTTTAACATTTTCTGCCCTAACTAGTTTCTTCTTGCTACCATTTCTTCTAATTTCTAAGCACTAATCACATGATCTATGCTATGATATATGACAACCCCACTAATGCACTTCTTCACATGCTCGGTGATTGATATCTACTAATGCATAAATATATTTTCTGCTGTAATAGTTGCCTCTATTTGATATGAATGTAATCTAATCAGCAAATGTATGTGAAATTAATGTATTTTACTTTAATAACTGTTAATGTACATTACTGAATGCCTGTTTAAAAATGTCTAATATGTAGGATATTTTCCCCATGGCCTTTGCTGAAAATGGAATTTTGACTAAACCCAGTTGTGCAAACCTGGTAAACAAAAGCAAAATAAATAAGAAATAAAATAAATGCCATAGTTGAGGAAACTGATAGCCTGCATACTATTGTATGCATGTATTAAGGGCCAGTCAAAGTTATGCATGTTTGCCTTGAATGCATCACAGATGTAATTTTTTTAAATCTAGAAAAGAGATTACATTGAATAGCTATTGTATACTGGCTGAATCAATTGTTAAGTAACCTTCACTCATCCTAACATTGGGGTTTGTGATTGACGTGTTACAGGTTCATACTCACAAGTCTTGCTCATTCCAACATGCTAATTATCACAATTTCTTTTAGTATGGAATAAGCAATGACACTTTCACACTGAACATTTTTTCACTATGTGTGGTAACGCAGCAACATAGTTATGATACATTTATCTTAATAATAAATCTTTAAAAAAAGCTAAACATACATTTAACAGCTGAATATAATTAAAAACAAATGACTATACCTCTCAACCACTTAGAACAAGAAATCTGGACAAAGCCATAAATAAAAGTGGGACAAAGGCCGAAAAATAGGGACAATTTTTAAATATTGCTCTTACAAACTTAAAAAGTTGATAGAATAACAGGTTTTACTTTAGCATGAATCTTCTGAATGGCATGAAGTCTGAAACTCAAATGTCTGTCATTAGTTTTTAACTTAAATCTTTAATGATTTGCACTAATTTGCCAGAAAAACACAATTTTATGAAAAATATGAAGCTAAAATCTGTATAGTTGGGAGGTATGCGAAATGACTGACTTTCAGTAGAAGTGATAGTCTCCATAAAGCTGATTGTTCAATTGCAGAAGCACACAAGTGAAATTAAAAAATGCACTCAAAGTGCTGCCCAGATCAAAATAAACTGAAACTCCTTACTTACTAAATTTAAGGAGGCTGTGAGTAAAACTCCTTCCGCTTTGGCTTTTTGTTGATTCATTGGGTAAATTCAATGGATTTAAATTACATTATGTTCCTTTCATTAGTATATATTGCCTTCCTCTCTTTTCTCCTCTGTCCTCTGTCTATTCAAACCTTACTTCGTTTAGAAGCTACTCCAAATGTCACACTACTGAAGAAAGCGAAATCATCTACAGATTAGGGCCTGTCTTACTTTCATTGTTGTGTTACATAGCAAAATAATGTACAGACATAAGTGTTTTGAGACCATACACCTTCAGTGACACTTCATTATATGGTCTTGTTAGGGATTGATATATAATCATTCTATCACCAGAGCAATGATCCAGAAGCGTTCAGGCATGCTATCAATGCTGCATTGACCAAAAATCAGTCCTCCCAAGGCCCAAAAGATGTCATAACAATCACCAATCTCAGGCCTCTCCCTAAGGTCTTTGAAAGTGTTTTCTGCAAGGAAATATTCACCTAGTTAAAGGATTGTGGTCTCCCTGGTGATGCACAACACAGCTGCAGGAATGACGTATGCCATACCACACGCATTTACTTCACACAACAAACTATGATAATATAAACAAGGCCATGTTCACAGATATGAGTATTAGGCACATGGTCATGAACTGCTTCTGAAGAAAATGAACAGGCTAAACTTTGGAGCTAATATTATACAATGGATAAAACGTTACCTATCCAGTCATACTTTCCAAATCTATGCCAACTCCACTGTTTCCACCAAATGTACCCTTTCATGTGGGGTATCTCCGGGATCATTTGTCTCATTCCCATGCTGCCTTTCCATATCTTTTAAATCACACAAGTATGTCACCAAAAAATGAAGCAAACTGTCACAGTGGACCACTAGCAGGCATCTAAACATAAACTCCTGTAAATCTGGTACTGTGACGTTCAGTAATCAGCAAGCCCATTCCAAAGTGGGCATAACGGTAATTGAAGATCTACAAGGGGACCTCTACCCATTATAAACAACCAGAGTTACCACAAGCTTACTGCATAACCGCCAAATGTCCTTCAAACTCCATACTGCGATTACATCATCAAAAGCCATGGCATGACTGAAGCTATGCAGAAAAATTCTCCACCATCTCAGCCCCTTAGTCAAAATGGCTATAGTTAGGAGTGTACTTATGTTAGAACAAGAATATGAACTACCACTCATAACATTCCATTCCTCAAATAACAAGCACATTCTGCAGTTTGGAGAAAATGAGAATTGTTACTTTTTCATATTAGCCCATCCCACAGATGTCGCAATGTGAATAATTCACAACAAATTGCTCTTCAGCTACTCTCTTATTTACAATCATCACCCTCTGATACCGAGACTCGCATATGAGATTATTTAACATAAAAGAAAACTCACATTTTCAAATAATCCCAGTCCAAATTGGTCGCTAGTTAAACCTTTGGGGAGCAAAGCCAGAAAAAAAGCACATTTTGCAAACTACTTCCTGTTCCTGCAGCCTAGTTTTGCATTCCAGCCGATATCAGAAAAGAGAAGAGGATAGTAAACCTCATTTAGACCAGTCCGCTTATGTAATTTTAGTTCTGTGATTTTTATTTAAATTGTTTCTTCTTTACCAGGTCTAGTATTAAGTCTTGCTTTCAGTATAGTTCTGTTGACAGGTTAAATAAACAGTGTCCCAAGTGATAACCTATGTACTACTAACTTTCATATCCACCTTGCTTGTAACTTGCCTTTCATTTTGTCATGTCTGAAGTTTGTATAAACCCCTAAAGTTTTTATAGGTATGTTTCCCTGTCTATTTCTTGTAAATTTACATTCTGGTGTGCTCACCTGGGCTGCATTTATAAATGGTCAACTGAGATCGGTGCACTTCTTTGGTAAGCAAACATAAAATAAAAACAAAATGAATAAATAAATGCCATACACTCATTGCACTCATTTGTAAATCGTAAACAGAAATATATTTTTGTACTTACACAAACTGTTCCTAATGTTCCACTTCCATGTCGCTCCCATGCTTCGTCTCTTCAATAAACATATGAAACAAGTTGTTCCTGCTATAAACAAAGCTTTCAATCCTATTCTCTAGGCATTTGACATTATGGTTACTGTTTTAATGATTCATTAATCACTCTTGCTTGATTTATTATTATTTTTTTAAATTTCACGAATGCCATCTTCTCCCTCTCATGTCCCACTACGTTTTCTTCAGTTTGTAGTCATCTCAATTTTCCTAATATTTTATTCCCCTTCATCCAATTTATTAGGCTGTTTTTTTCTGTGAGACCTCCACATATCCTTTGAGACCACCTTCATTTTCTGCAGTTTACAATACTGTTTTCTGTGACCCCATATAAAATTAATATGCATTAAGATTGTTAGGATACTTGACTGATGATATTTGAAGCCATCATTTTTGTCTTGTGTGTTTGAAAACATGTAGTTTTTCTACAATCATACATATTCCACATCATTTATTAAATATGCATTTAATACATGCTTGACTACAGATTTTTTTTCTTACTTTCTTTTTGCAGTCCTCCACATTTTCAGATATTTTTAAAATGTTCAGCAAATCTTAAGAGGAAGAGGAAACAAGACATTTCTGTAGACATTATTTTCCTGTGTCCACTTTTTGTTGAAAATGCCTGTTTTTGTCTTCAACTTGTGTGGTATTTTCCATGTATATTTGACTCCAATTATTTAAAACAATAGAATGAGAGAAAAAATTATCGAGAAATTTGAGACAACCTCTCAAAATAATATGTTTCTGGAACTGAATCAGTTGTCTGTTACTAAGCCTTTGCTGTGCAGGAATGCAGAACAGATTATTTAGCAAATCAGAATCTGTAAATCATCCTTCCAGAAGAGGTGCTCTTACCCAGTAAACCTCTTTTGGAGTGGTCAGATTTATTTACTTATATTTGTTAACACAGGAATGACCTTCTGGGAATTTCTGTTTATAGTGCAATGCGAGGCAGAAAAGAAGTCTGTGGAAAGGCAACATGGGAAGAAGAGAGAAACAATAAGGCATCACATTAGTACAAAGAAAACCAACGTTCACATAGTTATATGGGAACAAGTTAAGCAGAATGAAATTCTGACCAAATATCTGATGAGCATAAGCTTATTTCTGTGTAACAGAAACCTGACTACAAACTTGTTAAAGGAGGAAGTAAAAAAAGGATCCTTAACCATATTAAAATAAAATAATGGGAGAGGTGGAAACTCACACCCAAGTACAGTGACTGTGTGAAATATCTTTATATAGTCAATCAAGGATTTATGAATATGGTACATGAGACTTATTTTATTTATTATTTATTTATTTTACATTTGTTAACCGGGAAATTCCGACTGGACCAGGTCCATTTTCAGCGGAGGCCCGGGGAGAAAAGCTCCAACATCAAGTTATACAAATACAGTACATCCAGCATAATACACAAAACAGGTTACATCATGTATGCTGAGCATAGTAATATAACAAGAATTAATAAAAACACTCCAGGTAAAAGATATAGAACATGGGTAAAAAGACAATGTCAGTCATACTTTGGTAAGAAAAGAAAATATATCAAGTAAGATTCTACAGTTAAAAGTACCCTTTCAGATGACCAAGCCTACAGGGGATCAGAGCTCCAGCATGTGATCAGAGAGGAATTTGGGGAGTTAATAGTAGTATGGGTAGGGTTATGTGATACAAGGGCATAACCATGTACTAAGAAGGTGCGATTTGAGGGAGTTTTTGAATATGGATGTGGAGGGGGCAGAGGACACAGATAGGGGAAGAGAGTTCCAATTTCTGGCAACGGTGTGGGAGTAGAGCGCTTTCCCTGCATTATTGTTAGCCTTGGTGATGGAGAGGAGAGATTTTTCACTGGATCTTAGGTATCGGTTTGTAGTATAGATAGTAAGTAGGTTGGATAATGAGGGGGTTTTTCAGGATATTTGAGAATATTGTAGGCTGTGCCCAGCTGGTGATAGTTAAGTAGCTGTGGTAGCTCAAGCCATTTTAGTTCTTTTAGTGCAGCACAGTGATGGGTTCTATAGGTTGAGTTAGTAGCAAACTTGGCTATTTTATTGTAGCATGATTCTAGTTTGTCTAGGTCACATTGTCTGATTTGGGTAAAGATTGGTGCTGCGTATAATAGAGTTGAGAGGAGGTGGCTTTGTGCAAGAGTGACTCTTGCTTTTTGTGAGAGAAAGGACTTATGCCTGTATAGGGAGCCTAGTTTTTTGTGTACTAGTTTTATGGTATGTGAGATGTGAACATCAAAGTGGAGATTATTGTCTATTTCAATGCCCAGAAGTTTGGTGTGGTTAGAAGGGGAGATGGTGGTGCCGTCATTAGAGGTTATGGTAAAGGAGAGGGTTTTTTTTTTGATCTATTAGGGGTAAATAGTAGCAGTTTTGTCTTTTTGGGATTTAGAATTAGTTGGATCCCAGATATCCATTTTTCTACTGAGATAAAGGTATCTTGAGTGAGTGTACGTAGGGTGGTGGGAGATGAGGCGGAGCAGATCAGAGTTGAATCATCTGCATATTGTATGAGTGTGGCATGTTGTGTAGAGCATTTGAGGTTATTTGTGAAAATAGAGAACAACAGCGGGCCCAGTATAGAGCCCTGTGGGACACCTATGGTGGCTGGAAGTTGTGTAGACAGAGTTCCTTTCCACTGGACTGATTGTTGCCTGTCAGACAAGTAGCTTCTGAACCAGGCCATAGTAGAGGAGGTGAAGGATAATGATGTTAGTGAGTCTAGTAGAATGGAGCTAGATTGTAATAACTAGTGTGAGGCGTGATACTTCACATGACACTGCAACTGAATAATCATTCAGCATGACCTGAAATGTTTTCTATTGGGACTACATCTTGCATTGTGAGGAAGTCTATTCCATTATTTTTCCAAAAACAACAATGGAAAATCGGGAGTCACGGACCCTATTTTAAGGTGTGTGTGTGTGTGTGTGTAGTAGTAGCAGCTATCTGCCCCACCGAGGCTCTAACCTCATGAAGGAAGTGTCTTCTAGACAGAGTACAAACTATTGACGAGCAGTTGGATGTACAGTAGTTGATTCACAGACAAAACTGAGTGATAAAACAGGTAGTGAATGGATTCCAGCCAACTCATCATTTTGTCTTTTTAGAAAAGGTTCCAGTATTGACAGCAGAGATAAGTATATCTTTGTATGAAGACATGGAACACCTTTTCTTTGTTTTTTTCCTATCTCAAACAAAATTAAATAGAGATATAAAGCCCTGTTACCCTGTTGAACAGTAGTCATTACATCTTGCTCTGTCCATTACACACACACACACACACACACACACACACACACACACACACACACACACACACACACACACACACACACACACCGATATAGGAAAGACCACATATTAAGTAATCCAGCACAAAACACTGACAAGCCAAACTTTGCCAAAATACAAAACAATCTCATGCTTGCAATATTGAAGCATCTACACAACTGTATGCAAATACAGAGTGACGCACATGCAAAAAAATTTTATGTGGACTCTTCACCACTACATTTCTCTGCTGTGGGAATTTGTCCCCCCAAACACCCACTGCCTTAGTTATATATACATACCAATTCCATGGCTGCACAACCATCATAAAAGACCCATCAGGCGTACACAACACAACCCGTTCCAAAATACAAGTCAGTCACTGAAATATTTGACTAAGTGTATACCCTGATTTCATGGATGATCAATTGAATGTTCAACCAAACACATCACACCGATGGATTTTGTCTAAATTGTTATGGTCTAAACTTTTTTTATTCCTTTGGTCTACTTAAAGTTGGTCTAAATGCATTTGTTGTAAGTTTGGATTTTAAGTATTACATTGATATATGTTTCATAGAAATATGCATTTTTTGATCATGTATACTAATATCAAAATCCTAACTGTAAGTGAATAATAGGTTAGACTCACTCAGGTGTTCTTTGAGAGATCTCACACAGTGTATTATGGGATATTGCTCTCTTCCTCACTGTTGTGCAATCTTGGATTTGGACTGTATAATGTTTTAGATTAAATGGCTTTAGATATATTCAATTTAGATGAAATTATTTTTGATTAATATATGTATGCATACAGGCATACACATGTATAAATGCATGAATGTATATATACAGTGGATATAAAAAGTGTACACACCCCTGTTAAAATGCCAGATTTTTATGATATAAAAAATGAGACCACAATAAATCATTTCAAAACTTTTCCCACCTTTAATGTGACCTACGACCTTACAATTCAATTGAAAAACAAACAAATCTGCTAGGGGAAAACATATAAAAAAATAAAAAACGTACAATAAGCTGGTTGCAAAAGTGTGCACACCCTTAAACTAATACTTTGTTGAAGCACCTTTTGATTTAGTTACAGTATTCAGTCTTCTTGGGTATACACCTGCAGTCAATTAAAGAGACTCTGATTAACCCCAGATAAAGTTCAGCTGTCCTAGTATGATTTTCCTAACAGTTGCTTGCTACAGCAAAAGCCATGGTTCACAGAGAGCTTACAAAGCATCAATGGGATCTCATTGTTGAAAAGTATCAGTCAGGAGAAGGGTACAAAAAAATTTCCACAGCATTGGAAATACCATGGAACACAGCGAAGACAGTCATCATAAAAATGGAGAAAATATGGAACAGCAGTGACATTGCAAAGAACTGGACGTCCCTCCAAAATTGATGAAAATTGGTCAGGGAGGCTGCCAAGAGACCTACAGCAACACTGAAGGAGCTGCAGGAATTTCTGACAAGTACTTGTTGTGTACTACATGTGACAACAATCTCCCGTATTCTCCATATGTCTGGACTATGGGGTAGGGTTGCAGACAGAAGCCTTTTCTTACACAGAAAAACATCCAGGCCCAGCTAAAATTTGCAAAAAACAATACATCAAGTTGCACAAAAGCATGTGGGAAAATGTGTTATGGTGTGACGAGACCAAAGTTGAACTTTTTGGCCACAATTCCAAAAGGTATGTTTGGTGCAATAACAACACTGCACATCACCAAAAGAACACAATTCCCACGGTGAAGCATGGTGGTGGCAGTATCATGCTTTGGGGTTGCTTTTCTTCAGCTGGAAGTAGGGCTTTAGTCAAGGTGGAGGGAATTTTGAGCAGTTCCAAATACCAGTCACTTTTGGCCCCAAACCTTCAGGCGTCTGCTAAAAAGCTGAAGATGAAGAGAAAGTTCACCTTTCAACATGACGATGACCCCAAGCATACATCCAAATCAACAAAAGAATGGCTTCACCAGAAGAAAATTAAATTTTTGGAATGGCCCAGCCAGAGCCCAGACCTAAATTCAATAGAAAACTTGTGGGGTGACCTGAAGAGGGCTGTACGCAAGGGATGCCCTCACAATCTGACAGATTTGGAGCACTTTTGCAAGAAGAGTGGGCAAATATTGCCAAGTCAAAATGTGCCATGCTGATAGACTCCTACCCAAGAAGACCGAATGCTGTAATTAAATCAAAAGGTGCTTTAACAAAGTATAAGTTTAAGGGTGTGCACACACAGCAAAGTATTAATTTAAGGGTGTGTACTTATGCAACCAGCTTATTGTACATTTTTTATTTTTTTATATTTTTTCCCCTAACAGATTTGTTTGTTTTTCAATTGAATTGTACAGGTTACAGATCACATTAAAGGTGGGAAAATTTTGAAATGATTTATTGTGGTCTCATTTTTTATATCACAAAAACCTGGCATTTTAACAGGGGTGTGTACACTTTTTTATATCCACTGTATGTATATATATATATATATATATATATGTGTGTGTGTGTGTGTATATGTATATATATATATATATATATATATATATATATATATATATCTGCATGTTTTATGCATCTCTATCCCACTACTCCCCTGACATGACAATTTTAAACAAAACTTGGTTAAAGCCCCACATTCAAGAAATGAAATCCTTCCTCCCAGTTACAACATTCATAGACAAGACAGAACCCATAAACACTGTGGTGGCATACCAATACTTTACAAGGATAATCTCAAAACTGATAGACTCACTATCAACCCTACAATCCTAACTAAATTAGAAATACTCATCTCCCGACGACATATAAACCCAAACAAGCACATTAAAATCGTAGCCATCTACATCCCACCAGGCAACAAACCAATCATAACTGAGGAATTCCTCTACTGGTGTTCATCTAATCTCAGCCAAGAAACTGTAATAATGGGGGACATTAATATAGACTGGACTACATGCTCCTCCCATAATCCCTCAAATTTCATAAACCTCCATGGTTTTAGTCAACTAATAAAATCTCCCACAAGACAGGATAAACATAGCAATAAGCAATCAGTCCTCCACTGGACCCTTATCAATTCTAACCCACTCTTTTACCAATCAGGCTGCCTTTCTGACACCCTAAATGATCACCTGCCCACATACCCATTAAGGCACCACACTGTCCTTCCTTAAACCATCCTTTATAAACATATTCATAACAAAACAAACGTATCCCCTAATACCTTCAAAACCCTTAAACATCTATGCGATTGGAGCCCACTAAAACACTTTGATCTTGACCAAGCAGTTCAGTACTTCAATGAAAAATTCCTCACCAATGTAAAATCTAGCACCCCTCAGAAAGATGCATGTAAAGTCCAAACCCATACAGTGACTCACTATTGAAACTAGAACAATCCTCAAACAGAGACAGAGAGAGCATGGAACCTATATCAAAAAATAAAAAAAACAAATTTCCTGTCAAAACTGTTGCCAATTATGAAACCAAGCCAAAAAAAAAACCAAATCAAACATGATAAAACACAATACTATACCACAATTCAAGAAATGCACCAAAAAAAATCCCTGAAAATTCTGAGGAGCTATAAAACAGTTACTAAGATCAAACCAATCCACCACTCCAGCTCCAGCCACAAAAAAAAAAAAAAACACAGACAGCATAGCCACACAATTTAATAAACACATCAACTCTATTCTATCTCTAGTCAAAATTAACAGCAGTACAACACTATCCCCATTAAACTAGAAACTAATCTTAACTCCTTCACTGATAATCCAATTCAAACCTCAACAATAAAAAATAGTAGATTTAAACCTTCCTCCTTTGCTGCTGACCAACTCCCTACTGCATTTCTTAAAATAGCTGCAGACATCCTCTCCTACCCCATGTGAATCTTAATCAATCGAATTATAGCAGGAAAAATATAACCCTAAACTTTTTAAAATCTCCTACAAAACCCCCTTCCCAAAAGAGGGACTCCACAGAACTCACTAATTACAGACCAATCGGTATTCTCTCTCCCATAGCAAAAATACTCGAAAAAGCATGCATTCACAACTACTAGACCACCTCCTACAAAACAACCTCTTACCCTCATCTTGGCATGGCTTCAGACCAAAACATAGCACAACAACTGCTCTAGTTAGCTTTACAAACACAGTCAACCACCACAGATACAATAACCTAGTTGCCTCTTTCATCTTTCTTGACATGTCCAAGGCCTTCGATACAGTTTCCCAGCAAAAGCTCATTAATGAGCTAGCTGCCTTAAACCTCTCCCGTTCTTCCCTATCCTGGTTTGTCAGCTACCTATCCTACTTGACAGCAGGCAATCAGATCGCAAACTGGCCTTTCCACTCTTCTACAAATCTCCGTGGGCGTACCTCAAGGCTCAATCCTTGGTTCACTCCTCTTTTCCATTTTTACAAACTGCATAGCAATTCAGCATGCAACCACAACACAATATGCAGATGATTCCTCCCTAATATGTATGGCTCCCACTTTTCCCGAACTCTTACAAAAAATACAAGCTTTTATAGACATCGAAAAATACCTTTCTGACTCTTCAATTCATTCTCAATCCCAACAAAACTTATGCTTTTCAACCGTAACAAAAAGGTGACGGTAATCCCCCCTTTACAAATCTACTTATGAAACAACAAAATAATAGAACCAGTTAAACACACTGTATGCCAATTTAGTCATGGCTAAACTTGAAGATGACTTTATTTATAGACATATTTTTTTTAGATCAAAAGTTATTTTATATTTTAGATTTATTGATGATATTTTTTTATGTAAAGGAAGCCAGACAGAGGCCCTTTGGTTTGTTAATGACTTACAAGCTAATACTATGGGCTTAAGCTTTGATGGTATACAGCTTGGCCCACAAGTGGATTTTTTGGATATAAACCTAGATGGATTTACTACTCGTCTCCACAGGAAATTTGAACATAGAAATGTATTTTTATATGGGAATAGTTGTCACCCCAAACATTTGGTCAAGGTACTGTCATACAGTGAATTCTTACAAATTCATAGGCTATGTAGCCTTGATATGATCTTTGATTTGGAGATAGCTGAAGCAGAAAAAATGTTTATTAGAAGAGGCTATAATATCCAGCTGGTCAGGGAAGCTAAACAAAAAATTATGGACATGAGGTATTCTGTTAACTCTCAGGGAGATTCTCATTATGTCCATGCTAATGGAAAATATAATGTTTGTATTGGTGGAAATCAGTCTACCAATGCAGCTGTGAACAATGGAGAGCAGAAGAAAGTTTTCTTAGTGACAACTTATAATGTTATAACTGAGGAAATAGTTAAAAAAGCACGCAGCTTGTGGCCTATGCTCCTAAGGGGTTACATTTTGAACTCTATACTACCTGATTTTGTGAGTATTGCATTATAAGAGCCAGGAATGTGTCTGACATTGTGGTGCATAACCAATTTTGTTTACCAAATGTTAATGTTAGTCGGAGCTTAAGCATAAATAAAGACACTGTTCCAGGTGATGGCTGTTCCATCTGTCAATATGTAGTAGGCTCATTTCCCTATATTAATGGCATCAAGTTTACAGCTAGGCATGACTACAGTTGTAACACGGAGGGGTTAGTGTATGTGCTGAGATGTGGATATAAGAAGTTTTACATAGGGGAAACTTAAAGGAGTTTTATGGTCCGGTTGCAGGAACATATTAAGGACATATAAAATAAAAAAATTAGAGTGTCCCCTTGGGAGTCATTTTTTGATAGCACACAACTCTAACCCTGATTCTCTTAGGGGTTGTGTCTTGGAAAAATTGCAAGCTGGCATAGGTGAATGTGTGTCTTTAAAAAAGAAACCCTGCTGATTTTAAAGTATGGTACTTTGGAGCCTCATCGACTCAACAAAGAATGTCATTGGAAGCATGTGATTTGAATTGTATGCTTAATTGATTAATTGGAATGAAAGGCAAAATCCTCAGGTTAAAATCCAAATGAAAGGCAAAATCCTCAGGTTAAAATCCAACTTTAATTCCACTGCAGGTCAGATAAGCGCTTTCACTCATTCATTTGAGCTTCATCAGATCATGTATCATGTTACATGATCTGATGAAGCTCAAATGAATGAGTGAAAGTGCTTATCTGACCTGCAGTGGAATTAAAGTTGGATTTTAACCTGAGGATTTTGCCTTTCATTTGGATTTTAACCCGAGGATTTTGCCTTTCATTTCTACTTGTGACTCTGCGTCAGCCTAGTTGCTCCTTTTGGTTTCATTAATATTATTTAAGTTTTTCTGGAGCACTGGGCGTTTATCCTGTTTGTCAGCAAGTGGTTTGTTCCTGTTTAATTGATTAATTGTTTTGTGTAATATGCTGTACAGTATTTTGTATTGTTTTTACTCTTGGAAGGCTGTGTAAGCCGAGGCGCTAAGTGTTTCATTAAATTCGCTTACTTCTTGGATCGGTGGTCTTGGTGGTATTTTATCATTTTATTTTTTTAAGTTGTATTTGCTAAACACACTAAACTCCCTGGTGTCACAATAGACAGTGACCATAAATCTGACAGGCACCTAGCACTAACAATCAAAAAGGTCCACATTAAGTTGGGCTCACTATACAGGATAAAATCCTTCTTAAAACCGACACCACCAGACAGTCCATCTCTAAAACCCATTTAGTCTCCATATTCTTATATGCATCACCGATATTTACTATCCTAAGGAAAGCAAACCTAAATAAAGTGGAGACATGCTATAGTAAAATAGCCAGATTTGCCATGAACCTACCATCCAGATCACGATTGTTCAACATTACTCCTCCTTAAATGGCTGGAACCTCCTAATCTCCCCACCTTCAATCAACTAACCCCAGCACACTCCATCCTACACCACCCAGGCAACTGTCCACACCTTAGTGAACTTATCAAACCCCATACCAAATGTCAGACTCTAAGATCCTTACAAAAAATTCTACTGAAGGTAACTAAACCCAATAACAGCCACAGGTGAAGCCTTATACTCCGATAAAATAAAAAAAAAAACAGCTGATGAGAAAGCAGTTCTAAAGTATTGTTTAAAATTGCATTTTTGTAGCGGTTTCTGTTTTACAATTTCTACAACTTTAAGTTGCTTACTGCTGTAAAGCAATTGTGCTTGTGGTGTAAGCAGTGATGTATTTTAAATTGTGGCGGTTTTTAGTTACAAGGTCTTCTGAAGAAGTTTGCTTCAGTGCAAACGAAAAGCGCTTTAAGCCTTGTATGTCCTTGTGAATTTTAGTAAACTTTAGAACTGCTTTCTCGTCAGCTGCTTTTTTGTTTTATTTATTTTTTTTAGTTGTTAGCGAATTCATACTCCGATAAAATCACAGAATCTTGGTAAACAATGCCTCAAGAAATACTCAGCATACCCAACCCAGCCATATTCAAACTGGTGCTGAAAGAACACCTAAGCAGTAACTGGCTTTGCTCTTGTACCAAGCCAGGCTAAAACTCTGCTCCTTTCCATTTTGCTTGCTTCCCCTCTGCAACTATACTGTTGCTACCTGTCAACTCATTAACAACTCTGCTTTAAAATACCTGCCCAACCATGCTAACTCTCTCTCTGCCACTTAATTTCTATTTAATCTCATCTCATCTAAAATTTCCTCTCTTTAAACATCATAACCCAAAATCTTCTTCCTATTTTTCTGTCTTAATCTCCATGTAATTATCTGTATACACAAATGTACAATGCTTTTCACTGACATAATTGTCTAATAATTTGTCAGAATTGTATTTTGTATTTGTCAAACTGTTTGGAATAACGGCTTTGTTAGCAGTGCTTGTGGAGCTTTTCACCTCGGGCCTCTGCCGAAAATGGGCCAAAAACCCAGTCGGACTTCCCCAGTAAAGAAATGTAAACAAAAATAAATATAGTGTGTGTGTGTGTGTGTGTGTGTGTGTGTGTGTGTACACACACACACACACACACACACACACACACACACACAGCTATTTTAGCTCAAAGTAGAAAAAAACTTTCATCAAAACTTATTCTAACAAAATAATATCAAAACCAAAGTCATTAATATAAAACAAAGAACAACAAGAAGTAATATTACTCACCTCAATATCACACAACAGTTTGTGGGGGAGACTTGTTCTTATTTCTATGATCTTGGACTTTAATGAACACAGTCCTTGATAAAGAAGAAATCAGTGTAATAGCTGTTACCTTAGCACAAGCTATGTATAAAGACCCAATGACTCAATTGCGAATAGTGTTAGGTCTCACAGATGGCTTCCCAGTGGGAGTGGGTGCACTTTTTAGGGTTTAGCTTTGAGGTCACTGCTTTTCATATTGGTGAGGGAGTACATTAGCAAACAGGTTGGAGGGAACAGATCAATAAAGTTACTGTATGCAGATGATGCAGCATTACAGGCAGACTCTGAGCAAGAACTTCAGCAAAGGATAGGTGAATGGAATGCAAAACTAATGGCACATGTGATGAAATGGAGTACAGATAAGACTGATAAGACAGTTGTAATGGCAGCAAATGGAGGAGGATCAGAAGAAGCTGAGATGTGAGAAGGGAAAACAGCACAACAGCTTCAGGTGTCTGTGGGGGTAGCTGAGGAGAAAGGAAGTCTGTATGAGGAGAATTAGCAGGTCTGCAGTCAACTGGCACAGTGTGTCAGAGGTAAGGTATGACAGAAGAATGGCAAAGAAGCTGAAAAATAAGGTATTCAAAACAGAGGTATGACCAGTACTACTGTGTGGTACAGAAACCTGGATAGTAAAGGCAAAGCAGCTGAAGAAGCTGAAGGTGATGGAGATGAAGTGCCTGAGATGGGAAGTGGGATGCAATATGTGGGCTAGACAAAGAAACGAGGACATAAAAGTAGATGCCAAAGTTGCTCCAGTTGCATAAAAGATCAAATAGAACAGATTATGGTGGTTCAGACACATGAGCAGAAAAGAAGACGACAATCTGGCAAAGAAGATTTGGGATAGATGGGAAGACTTTATGAGGAAACAAGGGTGTCCATTAAAGAGATGGATGGATTGTATGCGAGAAGGCCTGTGACAGTTAGGCATGAGTGTTGAAGACATTAAGAGAGCGGCATTGAATACAGATGGATGGTGACATTTGACGCAATATTTTGACCTCATGTAGAGAACATGTAAGTGGAGAGAGGGGCTTGCTGTCTAAAAAAAATGTCTTCAGTCTGTGGCATTGCAATAAATGGCACAGGTGTGTTTTGATTGGCTGTAATCATATAACTGATTTCTGCATGATCAAATTCTAGCCCTTAATAGAAAGATATTGTGTGTATTTATGTGAGAGACAACACCAGCATTATTTGAATGGGTTTTAGTTGGCTCACAGAATGTTTACTAAAACCTATTTAAACACAAATTGTAGCATGAAGAGAGAGAGAGAGACAGACAGAGAAAGCAAAGCATGGACCTAATCCCCTGTTCATTTAACCCTATTCTGTAATTTATATTTTTTTGTGTTTTGGTCAGTATTGTGTTTGTCTACTAAACTGTGTTTTGAATTTCCATATGGACCCATATACATGCATGTATGATTATACTGGCAGTAGTCAAAAACACTCTTTCCAAGTGGCAAAATATGGAGCACATTTGACAGAATGCACTTAACACTCAATTAGCAATAAAAATTAAAAAAAAAACAAAAAAAAAAAAACAAAAAAAGCCCCCACTTTTGTTCCTTTTTTTGCGGGGGGAGGTAAGCACCTCCTGCACCCCCACGTGTATATAATATGTCTGTGTGTATGTTTAAACTCCCTTTTCCCCATCTGGTACATTGGGTTGGTGTCACATCACCTGTGACAAATCACCTACTGTCATTGTTCTCACTGGTGGGTGGCTAACCTGACCCTGTGTGTAATATAGGATGTCAAGACCTATATTAAAAAAAGGAAGATTGATGCAGGCTCATGTTAAAGCAGTAACAGTTTATGTTTTTACAAAGTACACAGTGCTTGGGTTTGTAAATTCATGCAATTACTAGATGGCATGCTCAGTGATCACATGACACAAAAATAAATATAACACTAAAATTATAGTTGTTTAATGGGTATAATACTTTGAGTTGGAGGAATTAAGATTACCACTTACTCTTTCTTGGGCTGAGTATGTGATCCATTGAGCTTTACCCTCAAAACAAAATGTGGTCCCTCAGATATGAATCTGAGTAAGTCTTATCCTTATAGAATTACTTGGTACACTTTTCCATTTTCATTCTATGGGCATAGAGCTATACTGGCTAGCTTATATAAGTTCTTTTTATCCACTTAAAAACACTCTGAGTTAATCAGAACAAAGTGAATGAAACTGATTTGATGGCAAGGAACCCCACACATGATTTATATGAATGAAAAAAAAGCTGAATGAGATATAGTATTACAATGTGACTGTCTTTCAACACGTGTCACAGAAACACTGACACATGAGACCATAAAGGTTCCTCACAAGGAAAATTCAAGTTCTTCAGCATCTGTCCTGTGTGGATCAGCTGAAATCACTGGTCACTTTATTCTGTTTTATACAGACTACTCAGAGGTGACCTCTGCCTTGCGTATAAGGCACTCTCTGATCCTGCTTTACTGGAAATGCTACATATTTACAAGTCAAGTGGTACACGGGTCACTCGCTCTAAAGACCTTAACCTGGTTTGTGACATTAATAGAACCTGCTGGAGGGACAGATTCGTCTCTCACAGGTTACATCACCTTTGGAACAGGCTCCCACTTCATGTCAAACACAGCACCCCATTGGGCCTCTTCAAAAGCAATATGGACGATTGGATGGGTATCCCGTAAATTCACCCCTGGGGGTTCCACCTGTGTCGCTCTTGGACAGGGGCAGTAGGTGCTGATCATGGAAATGGGGGTGGAACTTGGCTAGGCTTGTGAGAGCCCTACGGCCATTAGCCTAGTAACTTCCTATGATCCTGTGACAGCTAACCACAGGCAAAGAGCAACAGCAGTGTCACAGTCTTGCTGAAAATATCGGTAACTTATATAAATGAGTAAACAAGGACACGTGGTTTCAGTAGAGCAGAAATCAAGAGTATTTCAGGTGGCTTGTTATCAGACACTAGTAAAGGGCACATGATTACAATCAGATACAGCAAAAGTCCATCAAAGTCTCTTCAGTGATAACAAATATAACAAAAAGAAAATGCGCATGTTAAAAGAAGTTTTGAAAATGTGTTCAAGGAAAGATATTCGTTTAATAGTTGGGGATGGCAGAAAGACAATATTAAACTGACACATTACAAGTGATTCATCTAACTGCAACAAGCCACCTAAAAGAAAGGCCAGAAGAAACAGCTTTTTGTTTGGAAAGTACCACATTTATTATGATTAACAAGTAATTCATTATCTGACCTTTGCTTTCTTCTGCTTACTGTTTGCATGAAGAAAACCTTCCATTTTTCGTTCCCTATGTATGAATGTGTTATCCATATCTGTCTATCCACACTGCTGAACTGGCACTATTACAATGCATATATGTGTGGTTCACTGTAGGTACATTTTTTGATAAAGTTAAAATTCTCTGTAATTTCTGCTCATCAAATTGACTTCCCAAGAATAATAAAAGACTACTTTATTAACCATCAATCATTTTAATGATGGTCTCTAATCTGTTATTGCTGTTCATTTAATAAAGAAGCTCAGACCTAATAGCAAGCACTAATATACACAGACACTTGACTGCCCAGCAGGGCATGGCTCTTTATCCACCCCTCACCAACCAAGTTACTAAGCAGCTCACCCTGCTATTCAGGCATGACCAAAGGGCAACTTCAGGTGTACTCTCCAGTCCAGCTGGTGAATCTGGGTATCCTGAGGCAATGTTACAACTGCCTCATGTACACAGACAGACCTCTCCTCCTACCACAAAACACTAACATATGCAAGAGATGCAATTATCGAGCCAAACTGGAGGCTAAGGTTTCTCCACTCAAGACTGGAACACACAGTCATGAGGAGAAGGTTAACACTTGCACCACACCTCCAGCCTCACATAGACCTACTAAACCAGCACTGGCAGAAAATACACATAAATACACAAAATCATACTCAGAGGCTCTAAATAAAAACCTGCAAAAGCATCAGAGAGCTCCAAAGCAGACACCCACAAAACCTGCACCTCCCATCACAAACCAGACAACACATAAAACACAAAATCAATGTGCCGCACAATCACAGCCCCTAAGGCGAAATAACATACCCAACGCACTAGTAATAGGTGACTCAGTAGTCAGGCACACTGACGCCCCACCTACTGGGCTGGACAGGGAGAAGATTACTGTTAGCTGCCTCTCGGGAGCCAGAATCCGCCACATAACACAAGCACTCAGGTCATTCCAGAACCAGTACAAATATGACTCTGTCATTGTTCATGTTGGTGTGAATGACCTGAAATGTACCTCCCTGGACTACATGAAGAGAGACATGGAAGAGCTCTCTAATCATGTAGCCCAGGCGGTTATGACCCTGACCCTGAGTAGCATCCTGCCCTCACCAAGAATGATACCTCAGTATAAAGAAAAAATTATCAATTTCAACAATTGGCTAAGCTTCTGGTGTCATTCAAAGGGGATCCAGTGTCTGTCAGCCTGGGATGACATGCTCGACAAGCCACGTTGCTTTGCAAGAGACGGCTTGCACCTGTCACCCCTTGGCTTTTGAATACTGGCCAAGGCTCTTGATGCCCCCATAGTTCCTTTTTAGGCAAGGCTCAAAATTCAAACCCATCACCGTAAACAGCACAAGTAAAAAAAATGAGGGTTATGCTACTCAATGCTAAGAGTTTAAATCTCAAAATGCATGTGCTCGAAGCACCCCTAAGTATGGAGAACGTCAACATCTGTGCAGTAACTGAAACCTGGTTCAAGGCTCCAGAGAGCACTCCAGCACTACTGGGCTACAACTCATACCACACATTTCAGCCACAGAACACAGACTGAAACACAAAAGGAGGGTGTGTATCCATATTCATCAAGGATACTCACACCTCCAGGTTAGTGGCACAGCATGATACCTCTGAGATCATCCACATGCGACTAACATTGGGCAAATCTGCAATGCAAATTGTGGCCTGCTACAGATCACCCTCCATGACCCAGGACCACCACTCCGCCTTTCTGGAGACACTGGAAAACATGAAGGTCCTACTGAGCACCCTGATATTGGTCGATTTCAATTACCCTAGCATTAACTGGGAAAACTACTTGAGTACAAACTCCCAGGCTCAGCGCTTCCTGGAATTTATCAACTCAAATGCCCTGGATCAGCTGGTAAACTCCCTTACCAGAGACCACAACATATTGGACCTGGTCATCACCAACATAGGCGACAGGTGTTCGGTACCGGAGGTCAACCCATCACTGGTTAGATCAGACCATAAACTAATCACCCTGGATGTCCACAACCCACCACCACCCCCAACCAAGGAAACCACAGTGAAAAACTTTTCTAAAGCAAACTTCACCTTACTTAAAGCAGAGGTGGTAAGTTTCACAGCCACCATGCTAAAGGATAACACTGCCCAAGATGCAGAATCCTTTACAATTGCTCTCTATGAGCACCTACAAGGATGCATGGATCGTGCCATCCCTAGCAAGACCAAGACTCACTCCCCTAAGAGAAGGAAACCAGTCTGGTAGACCCCTGCCATAAACAGGTTATACAACAGAAGGAGGAAACTAGTTCAGAAAAAAAGCAAATCCCAGGAAGGAAAGACATCCCTGATCAGTATCATTAAGAAACTAAGGTCCCTCATGAAATCATCCAAGGCTAACTTCGAAAGAAATATAGCCAAGGATTTGAAAGATAACCACAAAGCCTTCTTTAGCTATGTCAAGAATCTAAGTGGCAACTCACAGATATGCTCTGAGCTAGTGCAAAATAGCACAAAATATACTGAACCTACTGATATTGCCAACATCCTGGCAGATAGATTCAGTGCAAACTTCACCTCCCTCTCACCTACAAAAGGGCCCACAACAATATCGGAAAAGTGTAGTGTCCCAGAAATCACAGAAGCACAGGTGAAAACAGCCCTTTCAAAAGCCAAAAACACAGCATCAATGGGGCCAGATGGTGTCCCAGGCTGTGTCTTGCACGAACTACAGAACGAACTAACCCACCACCTAAACACGCTGTTCAACCTCAGCCTCTCCACAGGCTACATGCCCATAGAATGGTGCACCGCAATGGTTATTCCGCTCCACAAAGGAGGGGCCACAACTGGCCCTGGTAACTATCGGCCCATAAGCCTGACTAGCCTGGTCTGCAAGGCTATGGAGCGCATCATCATGGAACTCATTAACAAAGACATTGGGAATCTCCAAACACTTGACCTGACCCGTTTTGGCTTTAAGGGCAGATCATGCCTACTAAACCTGCTTGACTTCTTTGAGACTGTCACCAAGGCCATAGACGAAGGAAAGCTGATTTATACAGCCTACCTTGATCTCGCCAAGGCATTCGACACCATTCCTCACTCGGTATTATAGAAAAAGTCACCAGCCTGAACATAAACCCCTACGTCACAAGATGGGTTGCCAACTGGCTTACACACACAACTCACACGGTAAGAATAGCGGGCTCCAGGTCCGACTCTAAACCAGTCACAAGCGGTGTCCCTCAAGGCTCGGTTCTGGGACATCTTCTGTTCGGCATATATTTCTCAGAAGTACAGGCAAACACAGGAGGACTATGGCTAACCAAGTTCACCGATGACTGCAAACTGGGAGCCATAATTGACTCTCCGGCTGACACGGATATACTTCAAAAAGGCCTTACTGAGATGGCCACCTGGTGTCAAAGTCATGGTCCCAAGCTAAATGCCAAAAAATATATAGTCATCCCATTTTGGAAAAACAAAACACCCACGAATTACCACATAGGCAGCAGCCCCCTTAATACAGAAGAGGTAATAAGAGATCTGGAGACCCAGGTAGATAGTAATCTCTCCTTTGACAATCATATTGCCAAAGTAGTTAGGAAATCCTTCTATGTGGCCCATCTAATTACTAAGGGGTTCGCATCTAGAAATAAAGAGGTTATAGTGCCCCTCTCCTCGTCACTCCTCAGACCCATTATAGAGTACAATGCTCCATTTGGGATGTACCTCACAAGACACTTCCAACAGCTGGAAAAACCATAAAAGCACCTCACCAAGAGGATTACTGGCCTCAAACATATATCCTATGCTGCCCGACTGAAAAAAACTCCAGCTGTACTCAGTGGCATATCGCTTACTCAGAGGTGATCTCTGCCTGACTTACAGAGCCATGTCCAACTCAGAATTGATGGACATGCTCCACCTAAAGAAATCCAAGTCACTGTGAGCCACGTGCTCTAGTGAGCTAAACCTCGCCACGACAATAAATAAAACATGCTGGAGGGATAGATTCCTATCACAGACACTCTCCCCATGCTTTGGAACAAAATTCCTAACTACATTAGCCAGAGCTCCTCACTAACACTCAAGTGAAGCCTTGACAAGTGGATGGGTAACAGAAAATACACCCCTGGGATCACTTCATTGGCTCTGCTTGACAGAGGCTCAGTTAATTAATCAATGGGGCGGCAAAAGCCGACACACTCTGGCTAGGCTTAAAAATGCCCTCGGGCAGATAGCCTAGATACCTCTGAACTTGTCCACAATAGTGTCCACTGGCAGCACTTTAAGTAGTACCACAACACTGTTCTCATGTCATGGCCCCTCATGATATGTCCCAGTACAGAATTATATAGATTACAGGTCTCATTCTATAGATTTACTTTTTATTGGGGGTAGACATGATAAGTATAAGACTTGAAAATAAGTCTTGGCTTTTTTTTTTCTTTTTGCTATAATGTTGAATAAAGCAGAGCCTATTTCATTCCCTTGCATATCTTGTTTCATCTTAGAGTTGTGGTATTGCAAGACACTGACTGGAGTCCTGCTGTAAGACATCACACCTTTTTAATAAACACAGTTTGTTGGGAAGCATGTCTTACAGACTTCCTTAAATTACTGCAGTTTTGAATACCTCCTGTGTTTGAGAATCTGTTTGCAATTAATGTTGTTGGCCTGTGCTGCTACTAGACATATAAAAGTGAATAAAGTCTAGGATATTTCCTCCAGCCCCCACCTATGTGTCTGACATCTGTGTCTACTAATCTGAGCTTGTTTACTAACATACTTACCTATCACTATTGTGATTGTCCTGGCTTATTTAATTCCAACTAATAGTTCCAAGATTGTGCATCTACTTTAGAAGTCATAAAAACAGAACAGTGACATAATCAAAGACTTATCAGTTAGTGCAGAGGATTAAGGCCTTGAACTGCTTCCTCTGGTACAGGGTTTGATTCTGTCTGCCTGCTGTGGGATTATTAACTAGTTATTAATCATGCACTGTTCTTAGGGCTGAGCCTGAAAATATTGCTTGTGCAGAAGTACACTACTGTAGTTAATTCCTGTTGAAATGGAATAATAATAATAAGGCACGTTATTTTTGTATTATCTGTTTAACTAAAGAAAATGGCTTTTCATTGATGAAACCTCTTTGCTATGCTATGTGTATTGAGTAGAACCACATACATTAATTTTATAAAGTTTTGTGTTAAGTATGACAGTTGTGTTAATTTTTCTGTTTGGACCCCACACCACATATACCACACTCAATATATGTATACATGGATGCACAAGTACTGTGTGACATTGAGCAAGTCACTTAACCAGACATTCTTCTTGTATCACCCCTGAAAATGGACTGCGTGTCTAGTAGTTTTACAAATGACCATTCTTCTTTCGGCTGCTCCTGTTAGGGGTCGCCACAGCAGATCAACTGTTTCCATTTCTTCCTATCCTGGGATGCACAAGCCAGTGTACTTCTTTGTGCCGGTCCCAAGCCTGGATAAATGGGGAGGGTTACGTCAGGAAGGGCATCCGGCATAAAATTTTGCCAAACCATACATGCAGAAAACAGTACAGAAATACAAATGACCATTAATTATTATTATTATTACAAGTGTATGTATATTACACATTCAGACACAGCTATGCACATTTTTATACATGTGCACACTTGTCTCTCTCACACTTGCATCAACATCTATAGACAGTTATAAACCTGCATGGATTCACAGACAAACACAATCATGCACATTTATATACACATGCGCACACGACAATTCATGCACACATGTACACACATGCCCACACTTACACACATGCCCACACATGTATATAGATTTCTTGGCACTATTCTTAATTTCTAGACATTTAGATAGCTTCTGTTTTAAGTGAGATGTCTGTTTCAGTGCCACTTCCTTAGTTAACTTTAGGTGAATTCTGTATAATTCTAGGAATTTATGAAAAATTAGGTTTTAATCATTTGTATTAAACATTGAAATATTCTTAGTTTCTTTTCAAATTTAATTTACATGTTAGTTTCTACTGACTTGCCCCTTGTGAAGACAGAATTGTCATCATAGGAATTACAGGACACATACAAAATACAAAGCAAATGAGTCATAGGACATTTACACTTTTTCCATAGGCCAGTTTTTCCTGGGACTAGGCCAGTGAAGCCAGTGGTTAATTGGTGAATACTCATCCAAGCATCTAGTTTCCATTTGAGGGAAGAAAATGCACCACACTGCTTGAGTTGCAGAAGTGTAATCCAGATGTGGGAAAGGCACTGTGTAATGAACATCTCCCCCTCCACCGTGGTTAGTTTGTTTGAAGATGGAAATTTAGATCAGTGGTTCTGGTATTTGTGGGACTACCATTTAGATTAGTGGTTCTGGTATTTGTGGGACTACCTATGCTATCATTATGTTATAAAGCAGTGGCTCTGAAGAAAATGTGATCAGTGAGATCAATTTAAGTTTAAAAAAAGCAGTGTTAGCTGCCAAATATTTGTGTGCATACTTTCTATGTGCCTTTCATACTGTTTACTTTACCATAGTCATTTCTGCAGAACTGCATAAAATGTGGCATGCTTTTCTTAAAATAAGTAAATAAATTAATAAATTAACCTATTTGCATTTGTGCAAAGCAAAAATGATAATGAAAAGAGAAAATTCTCCCGTTCGATTCTCGGCTGGAGCGCCTTTAGTGTGGAGTCTGCATGTCCTCCCTGAGGTCGAGTGGCGTTTGAAAGACATGCGTAGAATGGGCATGCCTTCGTTAAAGGTTGGGCGTCGAGGTGGCACCTCGGCACCATAAAAAAAATCTACTGCCAATCATTAGCGGACCGTTGTTCTGCTGTTGCAACCCCTAACCGGGAAAAGCTGAAAGAAGAACAACAACATCCTTTATTTATTTATTTTTTATTTTACATTTGTTGACCGGGCTAGTCTAACTGGATATATGTCAATTTTCAGTAGAGGCCCAGGGAGAAAAGCTCCAAACATAAATAGTGACAATGTTAAACATATATAAAAAGGCATGTAAAATCACATAAAGTGAAAGCATTGGTAAAAAAATCTATAATACTCGGGTTATAAACTCTAAAAATATTACTCTAAAAATTATACTAAAAATAAAATTATTAGCGTAAAAAAGATTATACTAAATACAACAGTGGGTAAGAGTAAAACCCAATTAAGAGAGAAAGGCCTTTATGTTTTATAGAATTACTAAGTACCTAGATTAGGTGGCACAGGATAGAGGAGTAGGGAAAGGAGTAAGAGAAGGAAGGGGGGAAGGATAGAGGAGCAGGGAAAGGAGTAAGAGAAGGACGGGGGAAGGATAGAGGAGTAGGGAAAGGAGTAAGAGAAGGAAGGGGGAAGGATAGAGGAGTAGGGAAAGGAGTAAGAGAAGGAAGGGGGAAGGATAGAGGAGTATGGAAAGGAGTAAGAGAAGGAATGGGGAAGGATAGAGGAGTAGGGAAAGGAGTAAGAGAAGGAAGGGGGAAGGATAGAGGAGTAGGGAAAGGAGTACGAGAAGGAAGGGGGGAAGGATAGAGGAGTAGGGAAAGGAGTAAGAGAAGGACGGGGAAAGGATAGAGGAGTAGGGAAAGGAGTAAGAGAAGGACGTGGGAAAGGATAGAGGAGTAGGGAAAGGAGTAAGAGAAGGACGGGGGAAAGGATAGAGGAGTAGGGAAAGGAGTAAGAGAAGGAAGGGGGAAGGATAGAGGAGTAGGGAAAGGAGTAAGAGAAGGACGGGGAAAGGATAGAGGAGTAGGGAAAGGAGTAAGAGAAGGAAGGGGGAAAGATATCAGTCTGGGTTAGCACATGGGCAAAGCCAATGAGTTTTAAGATGTTCTTTGAGGCGTTTTTTAAACAGGGAAGTAGAAGCTAAGATTGATAGTTCAGAAGGAAGTTGATTCCAGTTTTTACCTGCTGTGTTGGTGAAAAGTGAGTCACCAGCTTTGTTGTTGGATTTAATTGTGGAAAATAGGAACTTGTTAGCAGAGCATAGTGTAGCAAGATTTTTATATGGTGTAATCAGATTAGAGAGGACAGGGGTGTTGTTAGGGTGGTATAGGATCTTTTCAGTGATAAGTAATTGTTGACAGAGTATATGGTTTTCCAGTTCTAGCCATCCAAGTTGTTTGAGGTTGAGGCAGTGGTGAGTTTTGAAGGGGGAGCATGTAATGAATCTAGCTATGCTATTATAACAGGTGACAAGTTTGGAGAGGTTATTTTTTGATAGGTTAGTATATATAGCAGAGGCATAGAGAAGGGTAGAAATGAGGTGGGTTTGTGCAATAGATTTCCTGGCAGAAGGGGTAAGGAAGGGTTTAATTCTATAGAGGATACCGGGTTTTTTGTTAATGGACTTTATGGTGGTGTTGATGTGGCCATCGAAGTTGAGATGATTATCAATTCTAACACCTTGTAGGCGGGTTGTATTGTCTGGGGTTATGTTGGTAGGATTGTTAGAGGTTACAGAGAAGGATGGAGTAGGTGATTTATGAGTGGGGGTAAAAAGTAGTAGTTTTGTTTTTTTGGCATTTAAGAGGAGACAGTGTTCCATAAACCAGTTTTCAACATTATGAAGAACCGTTTGGGTGAGGGACTGGAGAGAGTCTATGTTCTTGGCTGAACAAATTAAGGTGGAATCATCTGCATATTGAATGCAGGTGGCTTGAGGAATATTTATGTGTAGATCGTTAATAAATAAGGAAAAAAGAAGGGGACCCAAGATAGAGCCTTGGGGTACCCCAATATTTACAGGAAGTAGTGAAGACAGATTGTTATCCCAAAGGACTGCTTGCTGTCTATTATCCAGATGAGACGTAAACCATTGTAATGCCTTTGGTTCAAGGGAAAGGATCTTTAGTTTGTCTAAGAGTAAGTTATGGTTAACCATATCAAAGGCTTTTGACAGGTCAATAAATAGTGCAGAGGAAAAGGAGTTATTGTTGTGATTTTTATTTATAGACTCTGTGAAGGATAGTAGGGCAGTTGTAGTGCTATGGAATGGTCTGAAGCCATGCTGGCAATTGGCTAGTTGGTTATTTTGTAGTAGGTAGTTAAGTAGTTTGTGAATACATTTTTCCATAATCTTAGCTATTGGGGAGAGTGAGGCAATAGGTTGAAAGTTAGACAGCTCAATAGAAGACCCTCCTTTATGTAGAGGGATGATGTGGGATACTTTCCATATGGGTGGAATTTTGCCTTCTGAGATGGTTCTGTTAATAAGGATAGAGATGGGACAGTCTATAGCTTTTGCGGCAATTTGTAGGTATTCAGATGGGAGACAGTCAGCAGAAGGGGTACAAGGTTTCAGTTTTTGAAGTAGCTTACAGATGAGAGAAGTAGGTACAGGTTGTATTTGAAAGGTAGGTGATGTAGTCTTGGAGGAATTTAGTGGAGAAGCAGTAAAGGGAGGTAAAGAATTGGCTAGGGTTTGAATGGCTTCTGTAAAGTAAGTGTTAAAGGCATCAGGAATCTGGTTGGAGTTATGGTTAAAACCTACAGGGGCAGGGGTAGCAGAGTGACCTGGATGAAGAAGTTTGTTAATCCCTGACCAAAATTTTTGTGGAGTTTGTTGACTGGTTTGTTGGAGGTGAAGGTAGAAGTCTTTTTTGTCTTTGAGAATATCTTTCTTGGTGGCATTTCTTAACTTCTTAAAGTGGAGCTGATCTGATAGACATTTGGTCGCTCTCCATTTAGCCCAGATTTTATTTCTAAGGAGCATCTTTTGTCTAGTTTGTTTTGTGAGCCATGGGGCATATTTGGATCTTATTCTAGTAGAACAAAGAGGTGCATGGTAATCTAGGATTTGAAGAAATTTGGTGTTGAAATAGATAACTGCTTTGTCAAGTTCAAGATGGGTTAGTGGTGACCAGTTACATGCTTGGAGTTCATTTAGGAAGCTGTGTGGATTAAAGAATTTTTTTGAGCAGGAGGTTTTAAGATTATGAGTAGTTGGGATATGTACTTTTTGTCTAATAATGTAGGTAAGCATGTGGTCGCTGATATCGTCGGGAAAGGTTCCTGGAGTATAAGTTTCAGGGTGGCTATTGATAAGGATCCAGTCAAGAGTAGATTCCTTACTGGTGGGTTTGTGAATTCTAGTAGGAGTTGATATTAATTGTGAGAATCCAAAGAGATTTATGTGGTTAGTAGGGTTAGGGGAGCTGCAGGAGGACCAGTCGATGTTAAAGTCACCCAGTATAATGGTCTCCTGGGGTAGTTGGGTAGAAAAATAGCTAAGTAAGTTTTCAAGGGTATTAGTATTGTTACCTGGGGGGAGATACATGCAGATTAGATAGATATATTTGGTGTTATTGACTTGGAGTTTGGTAGTCAGGAGTTCGGCTTTGGTGTCAAATGAAGGATGCACATTGAAAGGGGAAATTTGGAGATTAGATTTATAGAGAATGGCTATACCTCCACCTTTTTTGGTTATACGGTCACATCTAAGGATATTATAGCCAGGAGGGCTAATTTCCTGGTCTAGTGTAAATTGTTTTAGCCAAGTCTCTGTAAGGCATAGGATATCAAATGAGTGCACATCAAGGAGTGCATGCAGGTGGGAAATGTTGTTGTTGATGCTTCTAACATTAAGGTGAGCTATCAGGAGGGAGTTAGGTGGTTTAGTTAATGAAGAAATCACAGGCACTGTTAAGTTGTTAAGGTTATTGTTATAGTCAGTATTGGGGCCTGGGTTTGGATGAATATCACCATCTAGGAGGGGGTGTTGCTGGGGATTTTTTTAGGAATTTAAGGATTTTGAAGAAGTTATTAAACTTTTATTGGAGGTGAAGTAATTAAAATGAGATGTTCTATGAAATTTTGATAGTATATAGTTAGAAGTACTGGTTATGTTACAGTGGTTAAGGGAGTAGATATAGGAAGATGGTAATGTTTGTTGTAAGTGATGGTTTTGTTCTGGTAGAGAAAGATTTTCAAAGAGGGTGAGTGAATAAGGTATGGTAAGAGAGGCAATTATAGTAGTTAAGAGTAGTATGCTTTTGAAAATGGTTTTGAGTGAAGGGGCCATATTTATAGGAAGTTATAAGTTAAGAATAGATAGTGTAAGTAGGAGAAGTAGAGAAAAGGAGAGAGTATTTTCAGAGATTGAGCTGGGTTAGAAATTGTGCAGAGAAGAAATTAGCGAAGGATGTAAAGGGGAGGATAAGGGAATTAGTGTAGTAAAAGGTTAGGAAAGGTGAGGGAGTAGTTAAAAGAGAGTTAATTAGTACTAATTAGGAATGGAGGAGATGGGGAGTGGTCTAGTGATGAGGTTTATAATAGGCTGGAAAAAAGGAGGGGGAGTGGCTAGTGAAGTATAAGTGTATTGCTACTGGGGTGGGTGGAAATTGGGGGTAGGGTAGGGGAGCGGAGTGAGCCCACAGGGTGAATGGAGCGGGGCAGACCCAAGAAAGGTAAAAGTAGTGAGAAAAACAATCAGTAAGGTAGAAGGTAAGAACAGGGAAGGTAGGTAAAAAGGCAGAGGTTGTGAGTGTAAGGAAGGGGGAAATAAAATGAGCGGGAACCTGGGGGACAAAGGGCTAAAAGGACTAGCAGTGGAAGAGGGGAGTGCAAGTTACAGGGTTAAAATAGACTATGGAAGAGGATAGTAAGGAGAAAAGAGTTCCAAGCGTAGGAAGTTTAAATTGAGTGATAAGAATAGAAATTCAGTAAAATCAGAGGTGGTTAAAGACTGCCATCTAGTGGTCAAAGTCTGGAAGTACACAGTGAGGAGATCACAGAAATTAAGACTTAATGGCTATCACTATGTCATATGCTACATTCATTATATCACATGTGGAACTGCAGAAGGAGACAGTAAATCTTTTAAGTCTTCCCACATGTTAAGGATAGGCTAAGGCAACTGACATTACTTTTTTCCATCTTATTTCTCCAGGAATCCCTTATCTGTGTTGTACTCAGCTGATCATTTGGCAGCTGACAGCTGCCTACCACCCTGACTCTTGAAAACGTACCATCGCATTCCCTTCTGCTACATTGATTTATGGATCATCTACCCTTTTGGGAAGCTTGTCCTCCCTTTTTACTGTGCCTTGATTATCTATAACATATCCCACTGCCTGCCCCTTTTTTCAAACAAAGACACTGAGTTCTCATAGCTTGTCTTTGTGTGAAGTTTCCTTCATTCTGTTCACCATTTTCGCTATCCCTTTCCAGCATAGCAAGCAACCTCCATGTCCCTATAAGGTCCTCTGAACTGTGCATGCAGTATTCCAAATGTGATGTTAACATTGCCTGATTGAGGGGGTATTAGAACCTTCTGGAAGCAGCCTACTTGTTTTCAAACAGTTTGAGATCATCTTATTCAAGTGTCTGTTAGTAAATTTGACTTCTCTATTACTTAGGTGCCTTACCTTCAACTACTTCTAACTTTTTTCTACCACACCATTTCAGGAAGGGTCAATTGTATAACTGCTGCTCAATGTGTCTTAATCAAATGTATGTAAGAACAACTGATAAGCTGACAAGTCGCTCAATAATCCATTAGGAAACTGGTTTGTTGGTTCCACTTTTTAATGAAATGAAAATAAAATTCAATAATACAATGAGGTAACTCTAATGAACTCTCCAATTTTCGGCCTATTGCCCTTCTATCTCCTCTATCCAAAATAATGGAACGCTGCATACACCATCAACTCTTACATCATCTCTTGAATAACAACTTGCTTGTAGACTCACAACATGGTTTCAGGCCCTACCACAGTACCTCTACTGCCCTTCTCTCCTTCACTGACATAATCAACAAAAATCGCAACAACAACCTGTTCTCCTCTGCACTATTCTTAGACCTCTCGAAAGCATTCGATATGGTCAACCATCAACTTCTCCTCTACACTCTACAATCCCTGTCACTTGACTCACTAGCACTACAGTGGTTTGACTCCTATTTGACAAACAGAAAACAAGCAGTCCTTTGGGACAGCCATCTATCCTCTCAACTCCCAGTGACTATAGACGTCCCACAAGGGTCCATCCTAGGTCCCCTACTTTTCTCTATATTCATAAATAACCTGCCTACTTCCCTCCCTACATCCACTTGTATACAGTATGCTGATGATTCTACTCTCATCTGCTCTGCTCCATCCCCAGTTGAACTCCACTCCTCTACCCAATTGGTTTTCACAGCTGCAGAAAAATGGTTTAAACATATCTGTCTCCTCCTAAATCCCAAAAAAACCAAACTTCTACTTTTCACCCCAACCCTAAAATCCACCCCTATCACTTTTTCCATTGTGTCCTGCAATGGCACTATCATTAAACCTGACGATTCCACAAAACTGCTAGGTGTTACCATAGACAATCAGCTAAACTTTGACCATCACATTGATTTAACTATCAAGACAGTAAATAAAAAGATAGGTGCCCTCTACAGACTCAAACCCTTTCTTACTGCCACATCCCGAGTATCCCTTGCTCAAACTCACCTCATCTCTACACTACTGTATGCCTCTCCTTCCTTTATCAACATTTCTAAAGCTAACCTTCAGAAACTTAATCTAGCCTACCATAGTATTGCCAGATTTGCAACTGGCTCTCCTTTACATACTCACCACTGTCTTAACTTAAAGAAACTCAACTGGCTAGAACTTCCAAACCTAATACTCCTACAGCAACTAGTCATGACTTTTAAAATTCTACATTACCCTCCAACACACCCATACTGAACAACCTAATCACACCTTATAAAATCTTAGTACACTTCGCTCAGCCAACAAGCTCCTAGTAACTACTCTCAAATCTCATAATAAAGCAGGTGACTCCTTATTTGCAAATACTGTCGGATCATGTTGGAATAAACTTCCCACTGAACTGACCTCCCTAAGCTCATGTTACCTTTTCAAAAAACAGATTAGAAATCATTTACAAAATCACTGGCTATGCCCATGCTCCAATCCTGACTGATAACTGCTATACTACCTGCTTTCATAGCTAACACTGTATATTATATATTATATAGTATCTCTCTCTTTGACAATGTTTGTTTCTTTCTTTTTTTAGTACGACAGTGGAGCTTTCCTCCTTAACCCTTTGCAGAAAATAGACACTTATCTGGCCTGACTATATCAGCAATACTATATATTCATTTGTACTTCGCTTTTTTTTTGCAGTCAATGTTTTCAATGTTTTCATTGTTTTATTGTTTGAGTGTTTACTTGATTTAGTGTTTTAGTTTCTTTAAACTGTATAATTAGTATTATAGCGGAGCTTTTCTCCTCGGGCCTCTGCTGAAAATGGACATGTATCCAGCCAGACTAGCCCGGTTAACAAATGTAAAATAAAATAAAATAAATAAATAAAAATGACAATTCTCCGTACTAAGCGCTTTCACCCTCCATCGTATAGGGCATCTTCAGAGTATAAGTTCTTTACAATAGAGCCATCCTTAATATAGTTAGAATTGAATTAATTAATTAATTAGTTAATTATGTAATTATTTAAATTGTATAATAACATAATTACTACTAAAAAAACTGGAGAAACAGAATAAAAACACTAAAATATTTCTGAGTCCCAAAACGTATATCCAATACTATAAACATTAAATAAAACATAACTTTGGTTTTCTAATAATTATTTGATGATCACTAAATAAATAAATAAAAAAATAATCAAAGTTAACAGTGTTTACAATGTTTAACAGATGAAAAATGTTTAACGTAAAAAAATTTTTTAACAGTTAAAAGCATAAAAAAGCAGTCACAAAGGGCGAAATTATAACATAATGTTAATCTCGCAAAGTATAGATCTCACAGAGTCTGAATATATTATACACGTACTTAAAATATAAAATTCGTATACGTATACTTAAAATATAAATTATAAATTATAAACTATAAACTGTAAATTATAAACTATAAACTATAAATTAAGTAGTGTGTGGTACTTCCACAATTCATCTACATCAGTACTTTCTTGAATAGATCTGTACTTATATTTAATTTATTTATTAAATAAATGAATAAATAACTATATAAATGTGTATATATATATATATATATATATATATATATATATATATATATATATATATATATATAAATCCATTCTTCAATGATATACTTTTCCATTAATAATCAATTGATAAAAAGTTAAAAATAGTCATGAATCAAAGTTTATAAATATTAAAAATGTTTAAATCATTCTTAAATAAAATATGATTTTAATTTAAGTACACTAGAAATAGAAACAAAATCATTGATGCCTGGCAGCATACAGGCATTAAGCCTAAGTTGCCAAAGGCATTCCTTGGCTTCCAAAATGACCTTTTCGTCACCCCCCTTCTGTACATTGTGTGGCATTCTATCAATAATAAAGAAAAGAAATCTCTTAAAATTTGAACATTTGACACACTGATTATATAAGGCACTGGTATTTTTGTGTGTTTTAATATCTCTGACGTGTTCTCCTATACGTACTCTGAGCTTTCTAATTGTTTTACCAACATAGAATGCTTGGCATGTAGAGCAAGTAGCTACATATACCACCATGGTTGAATTACAATTACCGTGGCCTGGACATCTGATTGCTTTTCCAAAATTCGTTATAGCAACGTAAGGGCCATCATTAATGTATTTGCAAAACTGACATGCTCCACATTTACTCATTCTTGACCTTTTGAAATTGTCAATGTTGGTACTGGTTTCAAAAATATCTTTAAGATTTCCACCTCTACTATAGGTGATCTTAAGATGAGTGCCCACCACTTCTGATACTTCTCCATTGTTACTAATGACACTATTCCAAATTTCATGAATAATGCTCGCAATTTCAGGAGACGTTTCGTTATATGGTAATATAAAAGTGTCCTGTCTAGACTTAGCTTTTTTGTCTTCGATTATGTAACTGACACCAAATATAATAATAGGTCTGTATAATGAATGTCTTTTAACATAAATCTCTTTCTTAACATTAAATACTAAATCATTTGGATAACCCCTATCCAAAAACATCTTAGATAGTTTTTCCATCTCCAAATTAAATGCTTCATCGTTGCTAATAATTCTAGACAGCCGCACCATCTGACCCTTAACTAAAGTTTTCTTTTGGTAATATGGGTGACAGCTGTCAAAGTGTATAAAGGAATTTGAGAAAGTCTTTTTCCTAAATATATTAGACTGTACATTGTTGTTCTGGAATGAGAAAACTATGTCCAAAAATGCACAATCATTGTTATAAATTTGATTGGTAAATTTAAGAAAACTTGATGTCTTACCTAAATATTCAACACATTCTTCCTTACTACCCTTCCAAACAATCAGTATATTGTCCAAATACCTTAAATAAACAACAATTTTATTCCAAAAAGCAGATGTAAAGACATACTCTGTCTCCCAGTGTGTTAAAACCAGGTTTGCATATATTGGGGCACATCTTGCCCCCATGGCCACACCAGTTTTTTGTCTGTAATATTCTTCATTCAAGTATAAAAAATTGTTTTCAAGAACTATTTCCATCAGTTCTGTCAAGAATCTACATTTTGGTCCTTCCATCCCACTAAATTTTAATAAGGTGGCCTCAAACATTTCCAAACCTTCTGTGTGTGGAATCACTGTGAATAAATTCACTACATATATTGTCACCATAAAAAAATTAGGCCCTATTTTTTCTTTATTTTGTCTTATCAATTCTAGACAGTGCCATGAATCCTTTAGCACATGTGGTAGTTTGTTCAATGTCTCTTTACAGTGAAAATCTATATATGCCCCAATGGCCTCTGTCTTGGATCCTCTAGCTGAAACAATAGGACGGAATGGGGGGTTCTGTGAATTCTTTTGTATTTTAGGAATTCTGAAAATGGATGGAATAACTGGAAACTCAACTGATAAATAAGAAAACTCATCCTTGTTAATAATGCCATCCATTAAATATTCATATAACAACCAATCAATTTTTCTGTATGCTCTATACATTTCACTTTTACTTACTTTTTCGTAGGTATTACTGTCATCCAACATATTAGTCATCTTATTATAGTAATCTGTATTTGTCATTATAACTCCACCCCCTCCTTTGTCAGGTTTCATGATTCTATAATTGCCTGACGTAATTAATTCTCTCAGACAAAATACTTCCGCTGAAGTCAAGTTTTGCATATTGTATTTTTTTTAGTTAATAGTCTCCTAATCTGACTTTCACATAATGCTTCAAAAATGTGAATCATGAAATTCTGTGGGGGTATAAATGTGCTGCTGCGTTTTATAGTGAAGTTGCCAGAATCAGAAATGTGATTCATGCTGTTTGAAAAAAAGATTTTTAAATTCAAAATTCTAGTGTATAATTTTAAATTAATTAGTAGTTTACCTATATCTAGTTTAAATGAAGGCACAAAGGTAAAACCTCTTCTAAATAAAACTAAAAAGTCCTTGTCAAACTTTTTGTCTGTAAAATTATATATACTAAAACCCCCCTCAGTGACAATGGAACAATAATTATCACTGTCAGTACTGCCAGAAATTTCTACTGTACCATGGTCTAATGCTCGATGTCCATAAATTATTGTGTTAGTACAGTTAATATCTGGGCAACTGAAGGGCATAGTCTGGTGTAATAAAAACATTTTCATCAATTTGATCTAATAAAAAGCGTGGACTTATCTCCGCCAAGAATTGGCTCTCTGTGCTGTTCTGTTGTAATTTCTGTTCTGCTGACAATTGTGACTGCCATAATGCTCTTGCATCCATTCTAATCTCCTGAGAGGTGGTTCTAAAAAAAACCCCTGACCTTCCTCTTCAAACATATTTTCAACTCTGTTTATTGTCTCATTAAAAGGGGCTCTATTCACTTCTCTACCATAACCAGCCTCAGTAGTAGTAGTAGTATAACGTTTCATGTTCCTATATTCTTTAAAATGAGTATAAACCTTCTTATTCTTATAATCAGAAGTGTCCCTACTAAGTTTGTGATTCTTAATATCTAACCCTTTGAAAAATTTGTCCATATCTTTAAAAATCTTATGGTTTTAAAGAAGGTACTGTTTTATTTGACGAGCTTACTGAACTATTTGATAAAACTGGATTGGAACTTTTAAAGCTGGTTATACGTAATAATAATTACAAATTGACATCCTTAAATGAACAACTGTGTTTGTTAGATAAAAGTATAAAACAAGATTTGTTATATGAACACAACAAGTTTCGTTTAGAAAACATTTTTAAAGATATGGACAAATGTGTCAATAAAGGGTTAGATATTAAGAATCACAAACTTAGTAGGGACACTTCTGATTATAAGAATAAGAAGGTTTATACTCATTTTAAAGAATATAGGAACATGAAACGTTATACGACTACTACTGAGGCTGGTTATGGTAGAGAAGTGAATAGAGCCCCTTTTAATGAGACAATAAACAGAGTTGAAAATATGCTTGAAGAGGAAAGTCAGGGTTTTTTTTTAGAAGAACCACCTCTCAGGAGATCAGAATGGATACGAGAGCGTTATGGCAGTCACAATTATCAGCAGAACAGAAATTACAACAGAACAGCACAGAGAGCCAATTCTTGGCGGAGATAAGTCCACGCTTTTTATTAGATCAAATTGATGAAAATGTTTTTATTACACCAGACTATGCCCTTCAGTTGCCAGATATTAACTGTACCAACACAATAATTTATGGACATCGAGCATCAGACCATGGTACAGTAGAAATTTCTGGCAGTACTGACAGTGATAATTATTGTTCCATTGTCACTGAGGGGGGTTTTAGTATATATAACTTTACGGACAAAATGTTTGACAAGGACTTTTTAGTTTTATTTAGAAGAGGTTTTACCTTTGTGCCTTCATTTAAACTAGATATAGGTAAACTACTAATTAATTTAAAATTATACACTAGAATTTTGAATTTAAAAATCTTTTTTTCAAACAGCATGAATCACATTTCTGATTCTGGCAACTTCACTATAAAACGCAGCAGCACATTTATACCCCCACAGAATTTCATGATTCACATTTTTGAAGCATTATGTGAAAGTCAGATTAGGAGACTATTAACTAAAAAAAATACAATATGCAAAACTTGACTTCAGCGGAAGTATTTTGTCTGACAGAATTAACTACGTCAGGCAATTATAGAATCATGAAACCTGACAAAGGAGGGGGTGTAGTTATAATGACAAATGCAGATTACTATAATAAGATGACTAATATGTTGGATGACAGTAATACCTACGAAAAAGTAAGTAAAAGTGAAATGTATCGAGCATACACAAAAATTGATTGGTTGTTATATGAATATTTAATGGATGGCATTATTAACAAGGATGAGTTTTCTTATTTATCAGTTGAGTTTCCAGTTATTCCATCCATTTTTGGAATTCCTAAAATACACAAGAATTCACAGAACCCCCCATTCCGTCCTATTGTTTCAGCTAGAGGATCCAAGACAGAGGCCATTGGGGCATATATAGATTTTCACTGTAAAGAGACATTGAACAAACTACCACACGTGTTAAAGGATTCATGGCACTGTCTAGAATTGATAAGACAAAATAAAGAAAAAATAGGGCCTAATTTTTTTATGGTGACAATAGATGTAGTGAATTTATTCACAGTGATTCCACACACAGAAGGTTTGGAAATGTTTGAGGCCACAGAAGGTTTGGAAATGTTTGAGGCCACCTTATTAAAATTTAGTGGGATGGAAGGACCAAAATGTAGATTCTTGACAGAACAGATGGAAATAGTTCTTGAAAACAATTTTTTATACTTGAATGAAGAATATTACAGACAAAAAACTGGTGTGGCCATGGGGGCAAGATGTGCCCCAATATATGCAACCTGGTTTTAACACACTGGGAGACAGAGTATGTCTTTACATCTGCTTTTTGGAATAAAATTGTTGTTTATTTAAGGTATTTGGACAATATACTGATTGTTTGGAAGGGTAGTAAGGAAGAATTTGTTGAATTTGTAAAATATTTAGGTAAGACATCAAGTTTTCTTAAATTTACCAATCAAATTTATAACTATGATTGTGCATTTTTGGACATAGTTTTCTCATTCCAGAACAACAATATACAGTCTAATATATTTAGGAAAAATACTTTCTCAAATTCCTTTTTACACTTTGACAGCTGTCACCCATATTACCAAAAGAAAAATTTAGTTAAGGGTCAGATGGTGCGGCTGTCTAAAATTATTAGCAACGATGAAGCATTTAATTTGGAGATGAAAAACTATCTAAGATGTTTTTGGATAGGGGTTATCCAAATGATTTAGTATTTAATGTTAAGAAAGAGATTTATGTTAAAAGACATTCATTATACAGACCTATTATTATATTTGGTGTCAGTAACATAATCGAAAACAAAAAAGCTAAGTCTAGACAGGACATTTTTATATTACCATATAACGAAACGTCTCCTGAAATTGCGAGCATTATTCATGAAATTTGGAATAGTGTCATTAGTAACAATGGAGAAGTATCAGAAGTGGTGGGCACTCATCCTAAGATCACCTATAGTAGAGGTAGAAATCTTGAAGATATTTTTGAAACCAGTGCCAACATTGACAATTTCAAAAGGTCAAGAATGAGTAAATGTGGAGCATGTCAGTTTTGCAAATACATTAATGATGGCCCTTACGTTGCTATAACGAATTTTGGAAAAACAATCAGATGTCCAGGCCACGGTAATTGTAATTCAACCATGGTGGTATATGTAGCTACTTGCTCCACATGCCAAGCATTCTATGTTGGTAAAACAATTAGAAAGCTCAGAGTACGTATAGGAGAGCACATCAGAGATATTAAAACACACAAAAATACCAGTGCCTTATATAATCATAGTGTCAAATATTCAAATTTTAAGAGATTTCTATTCTTTATTATTGATAGAATGCCACACAATGTACAGAAGGGGGGTGACGAAAAAGTCATTTTGGAAGCCAAGGAATGCCTTTGGCAACTTAGGCTTAATGCCTGTATGCTGCCAGGCATCAATGATTCTGTTTCTATTTCTAGTGTACTTAAATTAAAATCATATTTTATTTAAGAATGATTTAAACATTTTTAATATTTATAAACTTTGATTCATGACTATTTTTAACTTTTGATTATTAATGGAAAAGTATATCATTGAAGAATTGATTTATATATACATATATATATATATATATATATATATATATATATATATATATATATATATATATATTTATTTATATATTTATTTAATAAATAAATTAAATATAAGTATAGATCTATTCAAGAAAGTACTGATGTAGATGAATTGTGGAAGTACCACACACTACTTAATTTATAGTTTACAGTTTACAGTTTATAGTTTATAATTTATAATTTATATTTTAAGTATATGTATACGAATTTTATATTTTAAGTATGTGTATAATATATTCAGACTCTGTGAGATCTATACTTTGCGAGATTAACATTATGTTATAATTTCGCCCTTTGTGACTGCTTTTTTATGCTTTTAACTGTTAAAAATTTTTTTTTACATGTTAAACATTTTTCATCTGTTAAACATTGTTAAACACTGTTAACTTTGATTAATTTTTTATTTATGTATTTAGTGATCATCAAATAATTATTAGAAAACCAAAGTTATGTTTTATTTAATGTTTACAGTATTGGATATACGTTTTGGGACTCAGAAATATTTTAGTGTTTTTATACTGTTTCTCCAGTGTTTCTTCTATACTGTTTCTCCAGTTTTTTTAGTAGTAATTATGTTATTATACAATTTAAATAATTACATCATTAACTAATTAATTAATTCATTCATTCAATTCTAACTATATTAAGGATGGCTCTATTGTAAAGAACTTGTACTCTGAAGATGCCCTATATGATGGAGGGTGAAAGCCCTTAGTACGGAGAATTGTCGTTGTATTATTGAATTTTATTTTCAATGCGTCTTAGGCCTGAATGTAATGTATAACTTTGAAAATAATGTTATGTTTTGTAAAGTGTTTTATAATAGGTACTATATGTGCTAAATGCTGGTATTGCTTATGACTGTAATCTGCTTGAAACTAGCATTTACTAAATGTTCAATGTGTATTATTATCTTGGAGCTTTTCTCCCTGGGCCTCCGCTGAAAATGGACATACATCCAGTCGGACTATCCCGGTCAACAAATGTAAAATAAACACATTTTATTTGTGTAAATGCCTCATTGTGTGGAATGCCATTTGGTTGACCGCTGCTTTCAACAAATTGTTTGTTTAATCTGGTTGTTGTCATATTTGTACATATGAGTATGACTTTTGGGTTCTGATTGCTGTTTAGGTTCATTGGTTGCTCTGAGTTTGCTTACTTTTAGAGTTGAGGCTGACAATAGGGTTAATGTTAAGTATAAGAATGTTTAAGGTTAGGTTGTGGACCGACATTTAGTGCCGAACTGATAATGAACTACTTGCAGTAGTCCAATGTTTGATTCTCTCACCCTCCATTTCCCTTTCATGTAACTCTGAACAAGTCACTTAATCAGAGTGTACTCCCTGGCTGTCTCTGAAAGTGAACACTGTGTACTTTGAGCTTACCAGACTACCATGTAAATAAATAGGTTTAGGTTTCTGAGACAGGTTTCTGAGTAAGTTTTTGGTTAGGGATTGATTTAAGGTTTTGTTTGAGTTTAGGTTTCCAGACAGGGTTTATGTATGATTAAGGTTAAGGTTATGGGGCTTACTGGTTCTTGTGCCCTGCATGTTAAGTGTAGGGGGCCTTATCTCCCATAAGGAATATTTTTCAGAATTCTGTAAACGTTTGTGCAATTTCATTGAATTTGTGTTGATTAATTTTTGAGTTTTTCTATTTTCAGCTATTTGCATTTTTCTTATGTTGTGTTTTTGCTGTTTTGAGAGTTTTAGAGATACCCTGTAACGTCACCTTTCTATCTCTGAATAATACCTCCCTAAACACGTACCCTTTTATTTGTTTTTCTGTAATACAACTAAAGTCAACTTCCTTATTTGGATATTTTATGTTCAGTCCCTCAAGAAAGTCAAATTAAGCACCGTCACTCCACAGGCACAGAGCCATGCTACATTTACACCGTGAATTCAATGCAATTCATTTCTTAAGGGTGACGCAGAACCAACATTATGAAAACTAACAAGGAGAAATACAAAGACAAAAAAGGTTAAAAACCTAATTCAAATGCTTTTTCCTGTTGCCCAAGTAAAGCATTTAAAATATTTTTATTAAACGAGAATGTTTGGCTCTGAACACTTGATTAAGAAGTGAATTACTCACTGACCGGGATACAGTGGCTAAGAATTAAAGCAAAGAAAACTTGTACACAAAATACAGTTCAGATGATAAATATTTTCCTTGATATAGCAGAGTTAGAGTCACAAAAATTACCTTTATAAGGCACAAAATTAAACAAGCTTCAGATGTCATGACGTTTCAAGTAATAAATAAAAGTATAGAATAATGTCTTTTAGTTTGCAATGGAAAATAGAGTCCACTAATATCCTCCTTTTGAACATGGCCCAGACCGTACAATGTACACTGAAGTGAAGCCCATGACATTGATAGTCACTATCCCTGTTGGTATCTTTTCTTGGTCTTGTGTTGTTTACATTTGGATAAAGATTAATGGAGTAAGAAAAAGCAGCCTGTTTCTTTAGTATCACTTGTCATCTTGGTTCCCCAAAAATTGAAAGCTGCATTCCTAAGGTTTAAACCACACTCAGAGAATAAAACCCATACACAGTTTGTAAGGTATGAAGTGTATATAACTGACCTTAATTGCATTACTGAAACTCATAATTATTGTCAACAAATTCAGCACAATGTTTCACAAAACACTACCATATGCATCAGTGTAACTTTCTGTGGAGCAAGCACTGTTTAATTGCATGTGGGATGTTTTATCTGTGCAACGTTTTGAATGTCTTTTGAGTGAGAACTCTGATGCAACTTGTCAGTTTCGTGCTGTTCATATATATTTTATATACCCGTTAAGTGACCTTGCAGTTGCATCACAAGATAAACAACATGCACCTCCCTGTATTCTAAAAGTAAAACGTACCTAGTTTCATATTCACAGATATACTTTGCAGTACCTGATGTTGTTGCAGCTACCTAGATATTTACGTTTGTACCATAATTATTGTTTATCTTTATACCTATCATGTCTGTCTTTTTTTTCTCCTGTAAAAGAGCTGACACTCAGGATTTCATTTAGGTAGCACCTGTGTTTCCTAAATGACAATAACGTTTCTCGAATTGAGGCAATCAGAAGAAGCTGAGAACAGCAATAGAAGGGAAGCTAGTGGAACAGGTAAACAGCTTCAAGTATCTGGGAGGGGTGGTTGAGGAGAAGGGAAGTCTGAGTGAATAGGTCAAAGCTAGAATCAGAGGGGATGCAGCCAACTGGCATAGAGTGTCAGGTGTCTATGAGAGAAGAATGCTAAAGAAGCTGAAAAGTAAGATGTACAAATGACTGTATGGTACAGAAACCTGAGCAGTAAAGGCAGAACAGTTGACGCTAGAGGTGATGGAAATGAAGTGGCTGAGAAGGGTGGAATGCATGTGCAGAAAAGCAGAAGACAATATGGTGAGAAAGATTTGGGACAGACAGGAGGAAGTGAGGACGTCCATCAAAGAGGTGGATGGATTGTGTGAAAGATCTGCAACAGTCAGGCATGAGTGTTGAAGAAGGCAGGATTATGGCACTGAACGAAGCGGGTTGGCAACAGTTAACACGATACCCCGACCCCATGCAGAAAAAATGGGAAAAAGGGGGCTGATGACGATGAATAAAGTTTCTTCGAATCTTTGTTATTCAGAGTGGCATCGTAAAGTTTCCAGACTGAATTGCTGGTGGTCTTATTACTGAATCTAAAAGTAAATATCCTCTCTCTAAGCACAAAACTGTCAGTGAAAAGTGAAAAGCAACAAAAGTAAAAGCCTGACAGTACCACAGCTGGGAAATTTATTACAAAAATAAAGAAAAAAGTTACAAAGAATAAATCCTTACAAAACAGTGGTAAGCGCTTTCAGGGATTTACCCCTTCATCAGACAACAGTTAAAAATCCCATAATTCATTAAATACTGGAGGTTATGGTCTTTTTATTTGCATAACTGTGCTAATATGTACTGATGCACTAATTGTTATGTCCTTATTGGGTACAACTGAAATGTTGAAACATTATGTGATTAACCTCCAGTATTTAATGAATTATGGGATTTTTAACTGTTGTCTGATGAAGGGGTAGATCCCTGAAAGCGCTTAGCACTGTTTTGTAAGGATTTATTCTTTGTAACTTTGTTTTGATTTTTTTCTTTATTTTTGTAATAAATTTCCCAGCTGTGGTACTGTCAGTGCTCTTACTTTAGTTATTAATGAATCTCTCCATTATTGGCTTCTGAAGTTTCTCTCCCGTCACTTTTTAGCGACATATTCATTGCTTCAAGTTTATAGCTTGTCAAGCAGGCTTAGTGGAATTTAGACTTGGATCTGTGTACTTGAACCTCTCAGCTTTTACAGTGTGGTTAACAGACAGAAGCCTAGAAAGCCTATACATTTATAAATATTGTTTTCTTATTATAACTCAGTGCTGACAGTAAGCAATGTTTGTTCTTCAGCCAGTAATTTTGTGGTTTTCTTTATGAATCATATTTTTCTTTCAATGACAAAAGCAAGATAAGACATTATATATAAAAATTATATCAATTTAATCCTAGCACTGACTAATGTTTTCAACCTTACCTAATGTAAGAAAATGAAATAATTACTCCTCTTAATCTGATGAAACATAAAACATGTGAAAAAAGCTAATATTTAGTTCCAAATGAATGAGGTAATTAGTGTGTGACTACTGCTGATTCTACATTCCTCAGCTGGCAAGCCAAACATTCTGCTGTTTATCACATCTGCATGCTGTTAACGTGCATCAAAGATTGTATTATTGCAGTTGCTAAACTGTCATTCTGAAACCAAACAACTTGGCGAAAAGCAAAAATGTGGGTTTCTCTTTACCGACAAAACCTGAGGCATTGCTTTCAGCGTTTTATGCTCTCTGTCTCTCTTTATCTCTTTGTGTGTGTATATATATATATATACATATACTCTAACACAAGCAAGAACATATATAATAATGTGTGTAAAGATTTGAATATATATATATATATATATATAAATATATATATATGGGCTCACTATGGAATCTTGAAATACTAAAATGTTGAATTTCAGTATCTCGAGACCAAATTGTCGAATCTGCAGTTGTACGAAACTGCAGAACATCAAACCCGGAAATGTCGAACCCGTGGTACTGATGGCGCATTAGGTAACTGTTATGTTTTTTAAGGGTTCTGGGGAGGGTTTGTGTGTTTGTGAGTATGTTAGGGAGTTTCAGGTGTGGGTTAGGATAGGTAGGTAAGAGTGTGTGTGTGTGTGTGTGTGTGTGTGTGTGTGTGTGTGTGTGTGTGTGTGTGTCAGTCAGTGCTGAGAGTGGTGGTGTTTGTATGTATGTGATGTGTGTTTGCGCAAGGGGGGTGTAGAATGTCTGGTGGTGGGTTTTCTATTTTTCGGTGTTTAATGCAACCTCGGAGTTAGTATATATAAGTAGCAAGGGGTGTGGGGGAGTTTAGCCCCCAAATGGGGCTGCAGGGGGTCTTGCCCCCCTGCTTATAGGAAGAGTATGTGTGTGTGTTTGTTTTGCTGTGTTCATGTGTGTTTTGCTTTGTTGTAGTGTCAGGATGTTGGTGTATTTGTGTTTGTATGTGTGGTGTAGTGTTTTGTTGATGTTCCCGGTTTTGGTTTTCAGGTTTGTGAGTTTTCGGCTTTATAGTCTCGTGATACTGAAATTCGATATTTCAGTATTTCGAGATTATAAAATTAATCTATATATATATATATATATATATATATATATATATATATATATATATATATATATATATATATATATATGTATATATATATATATATAAAAAACAGATATGTTCACACATTTATTATATAGATATATAGTAAATACATATTGTCGTGAAGGTTGAGATTATATTCACCATAGGTCACAGAAGTTAAATGAATTAATGAGACTTTTCTCTTACAAAACTACTGAAAATCCAATGGAAAATGACTGCAGTGATGTTTTGTGAACTGCAAGATGTAATCTGGACAGTATAATGATGCTTATACCCATGGATCAGAATTATAGAAAATCATGTTCTCTGTAAGATGCTTCCTTGTTTAAATCCCTAACCAAACCATATACTGAACTAACCGAAGAAAATGGTCTTGTTTCCTCAAACTGTGGAACAATTATTTTTAAATTATAAACTGAGAGAGAATAAACACCTGAAATGTGTACCATTGTTATGTTGGTGTTGCAGTCGAATGTTTCTTTGGGGGAATAACGGTAGTTTTCATGTTTTATTGTTATTATTATTTTACTCTTATTATTATATAAATAAATTAAGCAATTAACTATTTTACTGTAATATGTGCCCTCAGTGTATGTTGAATTTTTGAATCTCAGAAATCGTGATTTGTATGTTCTGATATTACCTTTTGTAATACCCAGATACATTCACATCAGTTACCTAAGCTGTTTCAGTCATGTCTCATATGATTTGTTGAATATCTGTGTTAAACATCCTTCCTTTTTTAGCCAAACTTATTGCACTTTTTCTCTGCAGTACCTTTACCTAAACTTGTACTATGGTGGCTTACTGCATTGAATGGAAAATTCTCCCCAGGACTCCACTAAAAATGGGATTTCCCACTGCATTCCCAGTCAACAAATGTAAACAATTTTACGCATTTTTCATCAGATAACTTTCTACAAAGTTTTAACTATTTAAAATACATTTTTGAGAGTTTAAATAAATACCAGACCTTTTTCTGTATGGTGTCTTTTTTTAATTAAATGTTTTATGAAGTCTATGCTCATCACATTTGTGAATCAGGGTTAGTATGGGTAAAGAAAATGGAGGCCATAACTTTTAGTTTTTCAGTAGCTGTCAGTGCAATTACTGAATTGCTTTGTGCATGGGGTAGAGTTGGATTATCACAGCTACACTGATTGCAATGTCTAGTCAGTTTTGCCATTTTTGAAGAAAGTTTCTACAATTGTATTACTGCAAATATTAGCTAGGTAATAACTACCACCTTTAAATTTATGCTTACATATAATATTCACAACCTATAATTTACAACACACTAGGTTCATAGGTAGGTACTAGACTATCGGCCCTAGAGCCTATACAAGCCTAGCCATAATGATTCCCTGGCTATTGCTTCCCACAAATATTTACTTTCCTGGACCCCTGTTTAGCAGGGCTACTGATGTGATCCCCAGGGTGAATTTCCTATCTCCCATTCAATCGTCAAGGTTCCTCTTGAAGAGGGCCATTGAGGCGCTTTGCCTGACATGTATGGCAGCCTATTCCAGAGTATGGGGAGTCTCTGGATCAGGAACCTATCCCTCCAGCATGTTCTATTCATTGTGATGACAAGGTTAAGATTCCCTGAAGCATGTGGCTTGGAGGGATTGGAATTTCTTTAAGTGTAGCATGTCCAATAACTCTAAGTTTGACATGGACTTGTATGTTAGGCAGAGATCACCTCTGAGTAGGCGATATGTGACAGAGTATAGCTGGAGTTTCTTTAGACGGTCAGCATAAGGTATCTGCTTTAGGCCTGTGATTCTTTTTGTGAGGTATTTCTGTGGCCTTTCTAGTTGTTGCAGATGTCTTGAGGTACATACCAAATGGGGCATTGTATTCTATAATCGGTCTAATGAGGGATGAGTACAGAGGGACAATGATCTCCTTTTTTCTGGATAAAAAGCCCTTAGTGATGAGGTGTGCCACATAGAAGGATTTTCTAACTGTTGTGGCTATGTGGATATCAAAGGTGAGACCACTGTCCACCTGTGTCCCTAGGTCTCTTATCACACTTTCAGTGTTTAGTGTACTGCCACCTATGTGGTAGTTCACAGGTATGTGGTTTTTCCCAAAGGGGACAATTATACATTTTTTGGCATTTAGCTTGAGCCCATTGCTCTGGCACCAGGCATCTGTTTCAGTAAGGTCCTTTTGTAGTATATCCACATTATTTGTGGATTATATAATGGCTCCCAGCTTGCAGTCATCTGTGAACTTTGTAAGCCAGAGTCCCTTAGTGTTGGCCTGCACTTTAGAGAAGTAGATGCCAAACAAGAATGGTCCCAGGACAGAACCCTGCGGTACACCACTTGCCACTTGTCTGGAGCTGGATTTGTAGTCAGCAACTTTTATAGTGTGTGTTCTGTCAGTAAGCCAGTTTACAACCCATCAAGTGATGTAGGGATTAATGCCCATCTTAGTAAGTTTATCTATGATTCCACAGTGGGGGATAGTGTCGAAAGCCTTGACGAGGTCCAAGTAGGCTGTGTGAACCACCTTACCATCGTCCACGGCTCTGGAGACTGATTCGAAGAAGTTGACCAGGTTCAGGAGGCAAGATCGGCCCTTCAAAAACCCAAACTGGGTGGGGTCCAGTGTTTGAAGGTTGCCAATGTCTTTGTTTATAAGTTCCATGAGAATACGTTCCATGGCCTTGCAGATCAGGCTCATCAGATTGGGACGGTAGTTCCCAGGATCCAAAGTGGATCCCCCTTTGTGGAGTGGGATGACTGTAGCTGTGCACCACTCTGTGGGCATGAAGCCTGAGGTGAAGCTATGATTAAAAATGACACATAGATGAGGTGCCAGTTCATTTTGTAGTTCATGCAGTACACAGCCTGGGATGTCGTCTGGTCTTATGGATGCATTCTTGGCTTTGGAGAGTGAGTTCTTTACCTGAGTGGCCATGATTACCGGAATTTGTATTCTTTTGGTATTAAGATGGGCCCTTTATGGGGTGAAGGCACTGAATCTATGTGCCAGGATGTTGGCAATATCCTTGGGATTAGTATATCTAGTGCCATTCTCAGAGCAGATCTGAGTATTGACATTTAGATTCTTGACATAGCTATAGAATGCCTTGTGGTTCTCTTTGGAATCTTTGGCAATTTTGTTTTCGTAACTAGCTTTGGAAGATTTTATGAGGGATCTTAGCCTTCTACTAAGGCTGGTGAGGGAGTTTTTTGAATCCTGGGTTCTTCCTCTTTTCTGCAACAGTTTCTTCCTTCTGTTGTACAGCCTGTTTATGGCAGTAGACCACCAGCTTGGCTTCCTTTTTTTTTAGAGGTCAGTGTCTTGGTTCTATTTGGGATGTCTTGGTCCATGCATGAGTGAATGTGCTCATACATCACCTTAGTGTAGGATTCAGCAGTTGACCTTCCAGTTCCCATCTGCATGGATGCCATGACGTTTGTTACTTCTGACTTGAGAAGCATGAAGCAGGCTTTGGAAAAGTTTTTAATGGGGTTTCCTTAAAGGAGGGTGGGGGTGGGATGTTTATGTCAAGGGTGATTAGCTTATAGTCTGATCTGACCAATGAGGGGGTGACCACTGGTGTGGAGCATCAATCTCCCATGTTGGTAATGACCAGGTCTAGAATATTGGTACCCCTGGTGGGACTATGAATTAGTTGCTCTAGGCCATTGGATTTTATGAATTCCCAGAACCGGTGAGCAAAGGTGTTGGTACAGGAGTAGTTTTCCCAGTTAATGGCAGGGTAGTTGAAATCACCTAGTATTAGGTTGTTTGGTTGTATCTTAACATTTTCCAGTATGTTTAGAAAGGTGTAGTGAGAATCTTGGGGCATGGTGGGGGATCTGTAGCAAGCTACAATTTGGATTGCAGTCTTACCTAGTGTTAGTTGCACCTGGAGAATTTCAGATGCATTGTGTTGGGCAACCAGCCTGGGGGGTATGAATATTCTTGGTGAATATGGACACTCCTCCACCTTTAGTGTTTTGGTCCTGGTTTGGTGGTCGAAAAGTGTGGTATGAGTTGTAGCCTGGTATTGCAGGGGTACTCTCTGGAGCTTTGAACCAGGTCTCAGTTACTGCACAGATATCGATGTTTTCCATTTTTAGGAGAACCTTGAGAAAGTGCATCTTACACTTTAAACTTCTAGCACTGAGTAGCATTACCTTCAGATTTTGCTTGCTTGTACCCATTGCGGTGGTAGTTTTGTCTTTTGAACCTTAACTAAAAACACTATAGGGGTGGCAAGAGCCTTAGCCAGTAACCTGAATCCCAGGGGAGACAGGTGCAAACCATCTCTTGCAAAGCATCGTGGTTTGTCGATCATGTCATCCCAGGAAAACAGATACTGGATCCCCTTTGAATGACACAAGAAGCTTATCCTATTATTGAAGTCAGTCATTTTGCCCTTATACTGTGGTATCATTCTGGGTGATGACAGGATGCTACTCAGGGCTAGGGTCATATCTGCCTGGGCTACATGATCTGAGAGCTCTTCCATGTCTCTTTTCATGTAGTCCAGGGAGGTATGCCTCAAGTTATTCACTCCAACATGGACAATGACAGAGTCATATTTGTACCTGTTGTTGAGTGACTTGAGTGCATGCATTATGTGGCGGATCCTGGCACCCGACAGGCAACTACGTGTAATTTTCTCCTTGTTTAGCCTGGTGAGTGGGACATCAGTGTTCCTGACTATAAAGTCACCTAAGACTAAAGTGCTGGATACGTTGTCTTGCTTTAGGGGCTGCTGTTGGGTGTTACACTGGTGTTGTGAGCTATGTGACTCTCTGATTGTGTTTGGAGGTGATGTTTGCGTTTTAGCTTTGGAGGTCCTTGTTGCTTGGGCAGGTTAATGTTAAGAGCCTCCACATATGTGGGTTTTGTGTTGCTATGTGTGTGTTTTGAAGAACTATGTGTTGTTTAAGTTGTTGTGTGGATGTTGACCTTCTCCTCTTGACTGCCTAGCACAATCTTGACTGGCGAGCTTTGCTTCCAGTTTGGCTATGTAAGTGCATCTCTCGCAGGTTGTAGTTTTTGGTGGTAGGAGGAGAGGGTTGCTGCATTGTCCCAGTATGCCCAAATTCACCAGGTGGATAGGATAAATCACCGGAAGCTGACCCTTGGACATGCCTTATTAGGTGCTTTCTTTGTGGAGTACAAGAGCTGTTTTCCCCTTACATTTTGGCAAGGTACTTGCAATTGTAGGCTGTCTAGTGCCTACGACGTTTTTCTCCTTATTACCAAGGAGAGGTGAGTGCTTGTAACAAATTAAGGCTTCCTTGTGTTTTTTAGCGAGTTTAGAGCAAGTGCTAGTCTAAGGTATACAGATTTTAGTGCTACTGCTGATAAACTAGCTAGTTGTAAGGGAAAATTCAAAGAGCAAACTTTCTGGAACTGGGAATAGTTTAGCACAATCAAATTCCACCAGTTCTTTCCAGTGAACTGTTTTCAACAGAAATAAAGTGAAGCAGTCAGAACTTTTATACCCCTACTGCTGAAAGAATTTAAAGTGACACACACACTACTGTCTATAACCTAGTGCTTTTTAACGAGTTTTAGAGCAAGTGCTAGTCACAGGTATACAGATTTTAGTGCTACTACTGTTATTATAATATGGTGATTTTCATTTGTTATGACCTGATTTAACTGCCGCTTCATAAAGTTATCTTAAGAGCTTAATCAAACACAGTTGTTGGTGTAAAATAATTAATGCACTAATCAACTACCACCACAATGTTATCTAAAAAGGTGTTGCTTAAAAAAGAAAGACCATTTCTTTTTTAAAATAATTCCATTGCATAATTGCATTTGAACTAACACACTAATATTTTTTTACATTGTTTTCAATTGTACTGATGAATATACTTTTGATTGTGCAACAACGAAGCTTTCTTTTTCTTGCTGTATAATTGTTTTATGGCTAAAATGGGTCTGTACCACACCAACTACCTGGTCATGAAACAATTGCTAAATAAATGGTCTGTGAGATGAACAGCATATCAACTTTCCATACAGTTTATTTACCATAGAAAGAAAGTTCCTCTGTGTTGCTAACAGTCAGGGTAGGATCTTGCACCTATTTGAAGTATGAACTGTAATATCTCATTATATGGAACTCTGGAGTACAATCTACAACATTGCTGGTTAAGCACATAAGTACAGACCACAAATACTGCACTGTCAAGGTAGAAAAATAATTTGCTGCAAAAGTCCAAACTTTATGACGTTCATTACACTTTTCACAACTCTTTGGTTGTTACATGGAAAGCTGTATTCATTTTTAAAGACATAAATGCCCTTACAAGTCTTAGGAAGTTTAATCTGACAGTTTTGTCTAGTTCTGGCTTTTTTTTATGTCCCATTTTAAAAGTGATGGTGCTCTTCAGGTGTGCTCGAGAGTGCATGACCTAAAACTTTGATTTCTGCATTGCCATGCTCTGGGTTAAAAGACAAGAATGTGTGTGTCACTTTAAATTCTTTTAGCAGTAGAGGTATAAAAGTTATGACTGCTTTGCTTTATTTGTGGAGAAAATAGTTCAGTGGAAAGAACTGGTGGAATTTGATTGTTCTACATATAATGCATTGGGGTAGGGGTGGGGGAGTTCATGAAAGAATGTGGGAAAGCCCACAGATTTACTGTAAGAGAATATTTCCTGTGAATTTACCTCCCAAATTCACTTCTTGTGCAACTGTCATGTGTCAACAAAAAACTGCTGAGCTGGTGTAATAAATTGCATACTTTGACAGCAGTTAACATATTTCACACTGAGAAAAATGCACTTGAAACACATACATACATATACACACACACACACACATTATGTGTGTGTATATATATATATATATATATATATATATATATAAAATATACATTTAGATGTACATACACATTCACAGTTTGGTTGCATTATATGAGAGCAGTAATATTTCTATGAACATGTTTTGTGTTGAAATTTGTTTTACTTGTGATGCCTCTTTCTTCAGTTAATATGGCTTAGGATTTAGTTGGCACTGTGCCTTTTCTCTGAAGAGGTAAGTGCGGAGTGGTTAGTGGCCTAACCTGTCCTAAAGGGTCAAGGAAGATTATCACATGATTATTCCTTATATCTGTGTCATGTACAAAATGGGAAAGAATAACTAGTCGGGGGCACATTAGCACAGCAAACATTTTAGGATGGTTTATTTGGAGATACATACCTTTTCCCGGTGATATCACTGCTCACATTTGATACATTCACATCCCCTGTGACATCACTACTTAGTTGATACACACACACATCTCCTCTGACATCACATAGTTGATGGATGCTCATCCCTGTGACATCACTATCCACAGCTGATACACACACTGACATCACTGAACACATCCTCTGTACCATCAGTTCTCACAGCTGATGCATGCATGCACATGTGGCATCACTGCTCATAGCTGCTACATGCAGTTTTCCTGTGACGTCACTGCACACATCTGAACCCCTGTGTTGAACTATGGGGGGAGGGGCTGTTAGCCGATTCCAGGTCTCCAGAGAATCCCAGCCAAGACAGACAAGCCATTCCAATTTTGTTTAACAGAGCAGTGGATGTGAAGGTTGCATGATGCATTGAAATGTTATCAGTGGGTTAGTGTCTGCTTCCAAGCTATACATGGGGAGAAGTCCATGTAAATGTAGTTCAGAAAATGACCTATTCATGAGACTGGAATGGTGTAAAAAGGAAGTGAGAAACTCTTAAGTTCTGACTTTTCAGCTGGAGGTAAAACAACCTTAGGCCAAAATTAGTAAGCTTATCAGCTCAGTTTTAGGTAGCTTGAGCTGCTGTTTTTAATACCTTCATCTGTTCCAGTATGTTATACTTACTGTATGGCTGCTGTAGTACCTGTTAAGAGAGTGCTCACTTTGATAAAGATCATAATTACTGCTGTAACTGCACGCTTTCTTTTTATTTAGTATCAGTGGTGACAATATACTCCATAGTATTTTTTTCCTCCTTATTGCCTTGCTGAATGGCACCTCTTTCTTAATACACTTGGCACATTTGTTCCAGCAGAATGTGGACTGAGTATTTCCAGGCTATGTGAGAGCCTTGTAGCCCATCTTTTCTATCTGAGAATCTCAAATTAGCTCTCCATTCTCAGGTAAGAGTTTTATGACAGTGAGCAGGTCTAACTTTTCATCTTGGGAGCATTCATCTCCCCAGTTGGTGGATCTCTTGAGACTACACTCATTTCTTCCTGAGGAGGTTATGCCTCTGCATGCTACACTCAGCTTGGCTGCTTAGAACACTTCGACAGAATGGGTTTGGCTGGCTTGGAATTCCAGTAGGTGAGCACCAAGTGGTTCTGCTACGTGTCACCTGGTTTGATGATTGACAGACTCCTTCAGGACAAGTAATCCATCAGCAGCTGATCATTCTTGTCCTTCACTGTCCAGCTCCTGCAGGTACTTGAGGCACTAATCAAACTCTGATCACCTGCAGTATAGCCAGGATTTTTTCCTTCTATGCCAAGTACTTCAGTGTTGACTAGTGTCATGACAGCATATGTCAATGGGCCCCCCAACCTTCCATCGGTGTCATGACTACATATAGGTTCATAGGTTCATACTAGGCTATCTGCCCTAGGGCATTTATAAGCCTAGCCAGAGTGTGTGTGGCTTTCACCACCCCTTAGGATGAGAATACTATACCCATTAGTTTGCTGTGCCTCTGTCCAGCAGTGACACAGAGATGATTCCCGGGGTAAACCTACGATCTCCCATCCACTCGTCAAGATTTCTCTTGAACAGAGTCAGTGAGGGGCTCTGCCTCACATGGACTGGGATTCTGTTCCATAGTGTAGGGAGTCTCTGGGTGATGAATCTGTCCCTCCAGCACATCCTATTTATATCCGTGTTGAGGTTTAAGTCTCTTGCTCTCGTGGCTCTGGTGGATTTGGATTTTTTGAGGTGGAGCATGTCCATTAATTCCGGGTTGGACATGGCCTTGTATGTCAGGCACAGATCACCTCTGAGCAGATGGTATGCGACTGAATAGAGCTGGAGTTTCTTCAGTCAGGCATCGTATGACATATGTTTGAGCCCCTTTATCCTTTTGGTGAGGAACTTTTGGGGTCTTTCCAACTGCTGCAGGTGTCGGGTAAGGTACATTCCGAATGGGGCATTGTACTCAATCATTGGTCTGATAAGTGAAGAGTACAGGGGTACAATGACCTCTCCTGATCTGGATATGAATCCCTTCATGATCAGGTGGGCAATGTAGAAGGTCTTCCTAACCACTTTGGCAATGTGAGTGTCAAAAGAGAGGTTACTGTCAACTTGGGTCCCCAGGTCCCTGATAACTTCTTCCATGTTTAATGGATTACCACCTATGTGGTAATTAGGGGTTACCTTGTTTTTCCCAAAGGGTATGACTATACATTTTTTGGCATTTAGCTTAAGGCCATGGCTCTGGCACCAGTTATCCATTTCTATGAGACCTCTCTGGAGGATGCCTGTGTCTGATGGAGTGTCAATTATGGTGCCCAATTTGCAGTCATCTGCAAATTTTGTCAGCCACAATCCCCCTATGTTTGCCTGCACTTCAGAAAAATAAATGCCGAACAAGAGGGGGCCCAGGACTGAGCCCTGTGGGACACCGCTCGTGACCGGCTTAGAGTCTGACATGGCACCAGCAACTCTAACCCTGTGTGTTCTGTCCTTGAGCCAGTTTGCAACCCATCTTGTGACATATGGGTTTACATCTAAGCTGGTGAGCTTTTCTATGATGCCCAAGTGGGGTATTGTGTCGAACGCTTTTGCTAGGTCAAGGCAGGCTGTGTGAACTGCCTTACCCTCATCAATGGCCTTAGTGACTGTTTCGAAAAAGTCGACCAAGTTCAAGAGGCAGGATCTGCCCTTGACAAAGCCAAATTGGGTAGGATCCAGTGTCTGTAGGTCCCCAATGTCTTTATTTATGAGTTCCATTATGATCCTCTCCATAGCTTTGCAGACAAGGCTCGTCAAGCTTATGGGGCGGTAATTTCCAGGGTCCGTAGAAGCACCGCCTTTGCGGAGTGGGACCACAGTTGCCGTACGCCATTCTTTGGGTACGTATCCTGTAGTAAGGCTAAGATTAAACAGCAGCCTTATGTGTGGGTTTAGTTCCTCATTGAGTTCGTGTAGCACACAGCCGCGGACACCGTCCGGTCCCATTGATGCTGTGTTTTTTGCTTTAGAGAGAGCAGCTCTCACCTAGGCATCTGAGATGTTTGGGAGGCTAGACTCTGGTGGGACAGATATTTCTCCTTTTGGGGGGGAGGGAGGGGAGAAATTTGCACTGAACCTGTCTGATTTCAGTGACCACCCCCGACCTCCATCTGTGTCATGACTACATATGTCAATGGCCACCCTCAACCTCCATTTGTGTCATGACTACATATGTCATTGGGCCCCCAACCTTCCATCCATGTCATGACTACATATGTCAATGGGCCCCCAACCTTCCATCCACACTTTTTCTTAAAGAATCAGAGCCTACTGTGCCCTAAGAGAGGTCACTCCAAATCTTCTTTGCTGTCTCATAATGGCTCGAGTGCAGTAGTATTTAAACACCTAACAAAGGCCTTACATCTGATGCACCACTAGTTTTTGCGGGACAAATCTTCCTGACTTCAATATGACCGTTAAGCTCTGATGCATTTTTTTCTCTCTGTTACCTAGTGGGCTTGTATGTATTGTCCACCTAAATGGATAAGACAAAGTGCACATCAGAGTACCATAGTATGCCTTGTTCTGCCATTTTATTAACATCCTATTTTTGTTTTTAATACCATCTTGGCGTGCTTATGCCACTGCATTTTTAATACCATCCTGGCGTGCTTATACTATTGCGTTTTTAATACCATCCTGGCATGCTTATACCATTGCATTTTTAATACCATTCTGGCATACTTATACTATTGTGTTTTTAATACCATCCTGGCTTGCTTATACTATTGTGTTTTTAATACCATCCTGGCTTGCTTATACCATTGCATTTTTAATACCATCCTGGAATGCTTATACTACTGTGTTTTTAATACCATCTTGGAGTGCTTATACCATTGCATTTGTAATACCATTCTGGCATGCTTATAGTATTGTGTTTGTAATACCATCCTGGCATGCTTATACCATTGCGTTTTTAATACCATTCTGGCATGCTTATAGTATTGTGTTTGTATACCACCCTGGAATGCTTATACCATTGCGTTTTTAATACCATCCTGGAATGCTTATAGTATTGCGTTTTTAATACCATCCTGGCGTGCTTATACCATTGCGTTTTTAATACCATCCTGAAATGCTTATAGTATTACGTTTTTAATACCATCCTGACATGCTTATACCATTCCGTTTTTAATACCATCCTGGCATGCTTATACCATTCTGTTTTTAATACCATCCTGGCGTGCTTATACCATTCCGTTTTTGATACCATCCTGGCATACTTATACCATTCCGTTTTTAATACCATCCTGGCATGCTTATACCATTCCGTTTTTAATACCATCCTGGAGTGCTTATACTATGGCATTTTTAATACCATCCTGGTGTGCTTATACCATTCCATTTTTAATACCATCCTGGCGTGCTTATACCATTCTGTTTTTAATACCATCCTGGCGTGTTTATACCATTGTATTTTTAATACCATCCTGGCATGCTTATAGTATTACATTTTTAATACCATCCTGGCGTGCTTATACCATTGCGTTTTTAAAACCATCCTGGAATGCTTATACTACTGTGTTTTTAATACCATCTTGGCGTGCTTATACCATTGCGTTTTTAATACCATTCTGGCATGCTTATAGTATTGTGTTTGTGATACCATCCTGGCATGCTTATACCATTGCTTTTTTAATACCATCCTGGAATGCTTATAGTATTGTGTTTGTAATACCATCCTGGTGTGCTTATACCATTCCGTTTTTAATACCATCCTGGCATGCTTATACCATTGCATTTTTAATACCATCCTGGAATGCTTATAGTATTGCGTTTTTAATACCATCCTGGCGTGCTTATACCATTGCGTTTTGAATACCATCCTGGAATGCTTATAGCATTGCATTTTTAATACCATCCTGGCATGCTTATACCATTCCATTTTCAATACCATCCTGGTGTGCTTATACCATTCCGTTTTTAATACCATCCTGGCGTGCTTATGCCATTCCGTTTTTAATACCATCCTGGCGTGCTTATACCATTCCGTTTTTAATACCATCCTGGAGTGCTTATACCATTCCGTTTTTAATACCATCCTGGCGTGCTTATACTACTGCATTTTTAATACCATCCTGGTGTGCTTATACCATTCTGTTTTTAATACCATCCTGGTGTGCTTATACCATTCCATTTTTAATACCATCCTGGCATGCTTATACCATTGCATTTTTAATACCATCCTGGCATGCTTATAGTATTGCGTTTTTAATACCATCCTGGTGTGCTTATACCATTGCATTTTTAATACCATCCTGGCGTGCTTATACTATTACGTTTTTAATACCATCCTGGCGTGCTTATACCATTCCGTTTTTAATACCATCTTGGTGTGCTTATACTATTGCTGCTGTAGATGATGACATATTTGCTAACCAACGATAACTGTATAATGAGCACTAGCATAATATGTGTATTTGTACACTTACTTCCTATAATATATAATAGTCTGTCCACTCTGCATGTACTCTGTGGTTAAGGCTGGCTGTCAATTTCCTCATTTTCTGAATTTGGTCTGTTGATGGCTCTCATCAAAGATTGGGTTTGAACAGCACTGGTGACAATGGGCAATGATATGACAACTCGAGTGGCTTGATCTGCATGATTTCAAGTTTTAGGCTTCATTACCTCAGAATCTTGCAGCTAACAAATGGACATAATGATAAAATAAAGGGACAGTGAATGATAAAACATTATGGTCATCTTCAAGGTTTAGTAAGCTCAACATGTCACTGTCTGTACAGAGCACAGAATTTCACTCTTAAGTGTCATTTTCTTTTACATTAAACTATGTAGGTAATGTCTGAAGAAGATGCTATGGAATTATGTCCTAAGTGTTCTACATAGAAATAGAATTATGACAACAATAAAAAAATGGCATAGCATATCTGGTCATGCTTCATATCTGATTATGGCTATTGATGAGATTTGCACATAACTTTATATCCTTTCTCCTTGCTGTGTCTTCCTTTGGGAAGGACTGTCCATATAACAGGATCAATTGGAGGAAGTCCTAACAGAAGTACTATATACCCTTTCAGTATTATGTTTTTTTGTAATACTATGAGCAGACAACCAGCTGTACTCCCACATTTTGATACCACACTTAAATTTGGTCATTCTTCCATGAGAGCCCCCACACACACTAACTTTCTATATTTTTTTTTTGTTTTGTCAGAGGCACATCTGACAAGTGTTACTGTGGTTTGGGGATGCCTCCATTTGCAACATATTTCCATTTACTGTTCTGTTCTTGATGGTGATGGCTGCAGATCTGTTACTGTCCCCCATGTGTACTGAGCAAATAAGTCTTTAATTACCTGCCTTCCTTAGATAAGAACCAGATGATAATTGGCTTGTTGCATGTATGGCATGTTACTGAGGGTTGACTACCTTATTTCACCATGATTACTTAACCTTTAGACAATCTTTGAGATGTTTTCTTGTTCTGCAGATAAAGTTCATCTTTAAATTAAATTTTGAGCTGAATTCAGCATATCAATGCAGCTGAGTCTTAGTAACTGATTTCCCAGCCATTGTCTCTCTTAGCAATAACTCACTCGTGGATGTGATTGTCATAGGATTTACCCACAGCTTGGCTTTGTTTAATCAGGCAAAATTATACAATGACATAATTTAAGAAAGAAATTGCTTACTTTTCATTAATGTCTTTATATAATGGCACTTTAGTTTTCTTTGTCATTGTCTTTGGTATGCTTTCGCACTGTGTATGCACGTGGGACTTGCGTTCCCACATTTGTGCAGTGCATCAGTGCAGTGCAATACAAGAAACAAGGAAAATTTGACATGTTCCTGTTTCTTTACTTTTGCAGAACCATACTTTATTTTTCTCAAATTTTGCTTTATCCATCGTGAAAGAAATACTGCTATCCAGCATATGCAGATAGTCTGGTCACTCAATAGTATTAAGCAGACAGACTTTTTTTTTTTTTGTTTAGGTTCATAGGTTCATACTAGGCTATCTGCCCTAGGGCATTTACAAACCTAGCCAGAGTGTGTTTGGCTTTCGCCACCCATTTTAAATGAATTTTGCTATGCCCTTTTTCGAGGTTAGTATACGGTGCCTCTGTCTAACAGTGGCACAGAAGTGATACCCAGAGTAAATCTACGATCTCCTATCCACTCATCAAGATTCCTCTTGAAGAGAGTCAATGAGGGACTCTGCCTAACCTGGACTGGGATTTTATTCCAGAGTGAAGGGAGCTTCTGGGTTATGAATCTGTCCCTCCAGCATGTCCTATTTATTTCATTGCTGAGGTTCAAGTCTCTTGTGCACGTAGCTCGATGGGATTTGGATTTTCTGAGGTGCAGCATGTCCATTAATTCCGGGTTGGACATGGCTTTATATGTCAGGCGCAGATCGCCTCTGAGCAGGCGGTATTCCACTGAGTAGAGCTGGAGTTTCTTTAACCGGGCAGCATATGGCATCTGTTTGAGCCCTTTGATCCTCTTGGTGAGGTGCTTTTGGGGTCTTTCCAGTTGCTGCAGGTGTCTGGTAAGGTACATCCCAAAAGGGGCATTGTACTCAATTATGGGCCTGATGAGGGATGAGTAAAGAGGCACGATGACCTCCCCTGATCTAGATGTAAATCCCTTCATGATTAAGTGGGCTATATAAAATGTTTTTCTAACCACTTTGGCGACATGGTTGTCGAATGAGAGATTGCTATCAACTTGGGTCCCCAGGTCCCTAATTACTTCTTCCGTACTTAATGGATTACCATCTATGTGGTAATTTGTGGGCACTTTGTTTTTGCCGAAGGGGATGACTATACAATTTTTGGCATTGAGCTTGAGGCCATGGCTCTGGCACCAGTTGTCTGTTTCTATGAGGCCCTTTTGTAGGATGCTTGTGTCGGCTGGAGAGTCGATTATGCCACCCAGTTTGCAGTCATCTGCGAACTTGGTCAGCCACAGTCCTTCCATGTTGGCCTGTACTTCTGAGAAATATATACCGAACAAGAGAGGTCCCAGGACTGAGCCTTGTGGGACGCCACTTGTAACTGGTTTGGAGTCTGACATGGCTCCAGCAATTCTAACCATGTGGGTTCTGTCCTTGAGCCAGTTTGCAACCCATCTAGTGACATAGAGGTTTATATTTAAGCTGGTGAGCTTATCTATAATGCCCGAGTGGGGTATTGTATCGAAGGCTTTTACGAGGTCCAGGTAGGCTGTGTGGACCACCTTCCCCTCGTCAATGGCCTTGGTGACTGTTTCAAAGAAATCAACCAGGTTTAGGAGGCAGGATCTGCCCTTAACAAAGCCGAACTGGGTAGGATCCAGTGTCTGTAGGTCCCCAATATCTTTATTTATGAGGTCCATGATGATCCTTTCCAAAGCTTTGCAGACCAAGCTAGTCAGGCTTATGGGGCGATAGTTTCCAGGATCTGTTGAGGCACCACCTTTGTGGAGAGGGACCACTGTTGCTGTACGCCACTCTTTGGGTACATATCCTGTAGAAAGGCTGAGATTGAACAGTAGTTTTATGTTTGGGTTTAGTTCTTCTTGGAGTTCATGTAGGACGCAGCCCGAGACACCGTCTGGTCCCATTGATGCTGTGTTTTTTGCTTTGGAGAGGGCGGCTCTTACCTGAGCATCTGAGATGTCAGGGGGGCAGCACTCTGCTGGGATAGATATTTGCCCTTTTGGTGGGGAAGGGGGGGAGAAGTTTGCACTGAACCTGTCAGCTAGGATGTTGGCAATGTCTGTGGGTTTGGTGTATTTTTTGTCATTTTGGACTAATTCTGAGTATATCTGGGAATTCCCACCCAGGTTCCTAACATAACTAAAGAAAGCCTTGTGATTATCCTTAGTGTCCTGTACAATTTTTCTCTCGAAGCTGGCCTTAGACAATTTTATGAGTGCCCGTAGTTTTTTGCTAATACTGATCAGAGATGCCTTCCCTTTTTGGGATTTTGCTCTGATCCGCCACATAACACAAGCACTCAGGTCACTCCAAGGCAAGTACAAATATGACTCAGTCATTGTCCAAGCTGGTGTGAATGACCTGAGACGTACCTTCCTGGACTACATGAAAAGAGACATAGAGGAGCTCTCTGAGCATGTAGCCCAGGCCGGTATGACCCTGACCTTGAGTAGCATCTTACCCTCACCAAGAATGATGCCACAATATGAAGACAAGATGATCAATTTCAACAATTGGCTTAAGTGTTGTTGTCATTCAAAGGGGATCCAATGCCTGTCAGCCTGGGATGACATGCTCAACAAGCCACGATGCTTCGCTAGGGACGGCTTGCACCTGTCACCCCTGGGCTTTCGGATATTGGCAAAGGCTCTTGCTACCCCCATAGTGCCTTTTTTAGGCAAGGCTCAAAAGACAAACCCACCTCCATACGTATCACAAGGGATAAGAAACTAAGAGTAATGCTACTCAATGCCAGAAGTCTAAACCTCAAGATGCACGCACTCGAAACTCTCCTTAGCATGGAGAACATCGATATCTGTGTAGTAACAGAAACCTGGTTCAAGGCTCCCGAGAGCACCCCAGCACTACCAGGTTATACCTCATACCATGCTTTTTGGCCCCAAAACTTGGACCGAACCACAAAAGGAGGGAGTATCAATATTCGTCAAAGATACCCACACCTCCAGGTTGGTGGCACAGCACGAAGCATCAGAGACTATCCATGTGCAACTAACTGTGGGTAAAACTGCCTTCCAGTTTATAGCCTGCTACAGACCACCCTCCCAAACACAGGAACCCCACTTGGCCTTCCTGAGAATACTGGAAAATATGAAGGTCTCTCCAAACACCATTATATTGGGCGACTTCAACTACCCAAACATAGACTGGGAGCATTACTCTAGCTCCAACAACCTAGCCCAAAGGTTCCTAGAATTTATAAACTCAAATGCTATGGAACAACTTGTTACCACTCCCATAAGAGGGGAAAACATACTGGACCTGATCATCACCAGCATGGGGACACTATGCTCCAGACCAGAAGTGTATCCCTCACTGGTAAGATCAGACCATAAACTAATCTCACTGGATATTCACATCCCGGCCCCAGCCCCTGCCCAGAAAACCACAGTGAAAAACTTCTCTAAAGCAAATTTCACACTCCTCAAAACCGAGGTGGAATCCTTCAAAGCCCCCGGGCCTGTGGAAAATACAGCCCAGACCGCAGAATCCTTTATAAACGCATTCTATGAACACCTTCAAGAATGCATGGATCATGCAATCCCAAACAAAACCAAGACCCAATCCTCCAAAGGCAGGCGTCCTGTCTGGTGGACCCCAGCCATAAACAAACTATACAATAGAAGGAGGAAGCTACTACATAGGTTCATAGGTTCATACTAGGCTATCTGCCCTAGGGCATTTATAAGCCTAGCCAGAGTGTGTTTGGCTTTCGCCACCCATTTTAAATTAATTTTGCTATGCCTTTTTTTGAGGTTAGTATACTGTGCCTCTGTCTAACAGTGACACAGAAGTGATAGCCGGGGTAAACCTACGAACCAGGTCAGGAAAGACGGGAAACAAGGATAATTTTTTTTTTTTTTGCAACAAACAGCAAAAAATGCAATAAATATCTAACATAGGCTAGTGCACTTGAGTGTGTAGCCTCAACAGGTAAATGCAACAAACAGGATCAGTATGTGCTTTATTTACAGTGGAAATTCTGATTGGGTGGTCCAGTCAGCATGCTTGATTTTGGATAGTAATGGTACTTTATAATTACTCCGTATCTTCAATATGTATATTCTGAGTTGGCATACGATGGCAGCTCAGGTTATGAAATAGACGTCTCTCTCTCTGTCTCTCTCCCTCTCAAATTTATGATTCTTATCAGCATATGTGAAACACACAAAAATGCTCTTTACTTTTGTTTGTGGTGTAGCCATCAGAAAACTACTTTAATTTTTTGTGGAAAGCATATCTTCTGTGTGAAAACACATGGGCTTTTGCCATGTGGACATCCTAAAGGCAAACTGTAGATAAATTGGCGATTCTTCATATTGGATGTAGGTGTGCAAGAAATGTGTTAGTGACGTCGTTGTACATGTGTCTGCACGTGCTTTTGTCCGTCTTGCCTGTGTGACTCTGTGTCTGTGCAGCTTGTGATGGACCGATGATACAGGATTAGTTTATCTGTCTTGTAATCACTGACGGATGGGGTAGCGTCTAGCTCCCTACGAACCTGAGGTGGATCAGTAGGATAATTGGAGAATGATGAATGACTGAATGTAGTAGAAATGCAGAAGCTGTACTTTGATACTAAAAATTATATTAATTTACAATATTCTGTCCCCTCACTTCAGTTCATCTGGTTAGCTGGGTCATATCTTTCTGCTCTATGTGAGTATTTGGAGTGTATGCGCAAGTGTCTTCTAGTGCATCACTGCTACATGGAAGTAGTGTATTATGCTTCCTAATTTTTTTCTGTAATGGCATGTTGTGCAGTGCTGTAACAAACCCCACTGGTAGAGTTGCATGTCCTGCCGTATTTTCTTAAGTACACCAATGCCACCATATTTTCTTGCAGATACTTTGGTACCAATGATTAAGACAACATCAAAGCAATAAAAGCAGCTATTTGAGGCTTGTCTTTACATTTCTGGCAAATTTCTGAACAGAGGTGATCCTATTCCCCAACACTGCTTTATGCTATCACAGAGCAGCTCAGAGTTCCAGTAATTTGATTTTTAACTCTTCCTCTGTGGCATTTATGAATGAGAATCATATAATTTCTTACATCCTGAGCAATTTCTTTTGCAGCCAAAATAAGCAAAGGATTTTGCTGTAGACATTTATCTCTCCTAGAACACTATATTTTTATCTTTTCCATCAAGTTTAGACATCTGTTAAAGATCTAGTATAGTTGCTACCCATGATACTCTTTCTGACATTGTCATTTGTGTAGCATTGCTGGTATAATTATGAGCATAGCTGCCTTTCAAGCTATTGACCCGGGTTTGATTCCTGGCCAGTGTAAGAGGTCTGTAAATTTTTTTTGGTCTAGGGGTATGTTTCCCACATTGGGTGTGAGAGGTCATGAGTTCAAATCTGAAAGAAGCTCATTGTTTAAACCTGTGAATAATTGATGCATGCCAGACTATATATACCTCACCACCACAAAAACTTTGGGAACTAATACCTATTGAATTTTATTGGAAAGCATGGTTAGACTTAAAAAGGCTGCTTAGGATGATAGTCTAGTATTCTATTAGGATACTAAGATTCAGTCTTCAGAAATTGGTGATTATTAAACCTTCAGTCTTTATTCATCTTGTCCATTGTTCGTAAAACTGACTCACAGATCCCTTATGCTTTAGTGCTTCTCTGCGTAGATACAATCTCTGCTATACATGTGAATAAGACTGAATAGATTAAATCATTCAGTATTCCACAGTAAATGAAACTGTCAAGGCCTTAGAGGATCTTGATACATTTTTGGATCACATCTGTTCTTACTGAGCCTTTCTTACTCCAATACCCATCCTCATCAATAATCATCCCCAACAGATCCCTTTGTTACAGGATGGGACTTGAATTTTGGCTTTCAGAAACCTCACCGTCTGTTCTTTTGAGCTAGACATTTCTTATCAATTAGGCTGCATTTTAGAAATCTATAATTTTGCTATTTTCTCTTCTTTATTATTTGTTTGTAAAGTTGGCTCAAATAGAAAGCTTTGCAATGACTTCTAAACTAGTGGCATCAGATGGTGTCTGCAATACTTCCACAGAACTGCCCTGGGGTATAATAATATATAGGTAAACCAGGGAACGGAAGCCATCAAACTACTGAAACACAAAAACCAAGTCAGCAGCACCAAGACCCACCACAGGAAGTATAAGGAATCCAAGAAATATAAAATAAAACAATTTATTGAAGCGCTTTTCATTGCTTGTAATGTGGCAAGTTCTTCAGAAAAGATACACCGTTTCAAACAGCAGTTTATAAGTAACTGAGACATGTCATGTGACGACCACACCTCCAGTAAGTCAAGTTCTTAAAGAAACATTTGCTAAAAAACCACGTGTTCATAAAACCTAAATACAAAAGGTGCAAGTTTGTTAGATTAAAAATATCATCAAAACTGTTATAAATAGTTATGCAGAAGGCATTAAACTGTTAGACTCAAACAATAACAAAGTTAGACTAAACTTCAAAATTATGGAATAATCAACCGGGTATATCTCTCTAAAATATTGTAGAGCTAAAATGAATAGAATTATATTCAAGCAAAGTACCAGTTACCGTCTCAAACTTCTTAGTTTCAGAAGACAGGCAATGTTACAAGCATCATTTAAACCTGGTACAACAAATGCATTCAAACGGATTTGCCATTCAAGCTCATGTTCCTCTAAAAGTAAGTTCAATGGGCCACCTCTCAAATTGGCTTGAACTTGATCTATAGCTTTAAAGGTAAATTTGTGGCCCACATTATTTGCTATATGTCTTGCTAGTGGGTTGTCAATTTTATTGACTGAGATAGCATAGGTGTGTTCATAAACCCTGTCCCGCAGTCTACGTTCAGTCTTCCCCACGTAGAATGCGGGACAGCAGACACATCTTGCTATGTAGACTACTAGTCTAGAATTACAGTTGAGTTTAAATTTAATCTTGTACTTGTTGTCACCTATACAAAATGTATTGCCCACTTCCATGAATCTACACATCCTACAAGACTCACACAAATTCATTCCAGCATGCCTATGTGTTTTAAGTTGTTGCTCCCCACATTCAAGTAAGTTTTTAAGGTTGTGGCCTCTACGAAATACAATATTTGGAACTGGACCTAGTTTACTGAATAATGGAATATCACTCAAAATAAACTGCCAGTTTTTACATAAAATACGTTTGACTTGGCCACTATCATTACTGAAGGTAGTAATAAATCCACCTTTGAAGTTAGGGGCTGAAGTTTGTGATGGAATTTGTGTTGGGACAAATACACTGTTTTGACAATCTACCATGCGAGGAACAAGACTGTCCTGTTCTGAACTATTTAGCCCAAGGATGGGAGAGACGATACCAAGTCTTCTTTTGTCAGAAACTTCACTGACTAAAGTTCCAATAAGGTCACTAGGATACCCATGCTTTTCAAACCCTTTGGTAGATGTTGCTGTGTTATGCTCCCATAGAGAGTGCTGCGTGGGAATGTGTGTGTCATGAAAGAAGATATTGCCAGCCCAGCTATCTGGAATTTTGTAAATAATTATATGTCGTTTGTGAATATCAACATGCTTTATATAGAAGTGTGACAAAGAGAGATACTGCCAGCACAGCTGAATGGAAATTTGTAAATGGTTATATGTCATTTGTGAATGTCAACGTGCTTCATGTAAGATGCTTGTATTACAACCTTAATAGAACCGTCTGTTATATGTATATCGGACATGGTTTGTACAGATGTGTGTTGAAAAGGGTTTGTAAACTACTAAGCTTAAAGATGTATCCACAGTGTACCCTACTGGAAAAGAACAGAACTGTATATATACACTATTATTGTAACTGTTTAAATGAATATATTTTAATGGGGGGAAACTAGAACACGAGATTAACTTCAGAAAAATAGCTGAAATTAAATTACTTTATGGGAGCAAGGAGAGACGGAGTGTAAAACTAGGGAACTTTCTGCATTATCTTGCAAGTGTTTTATTTTGTTATGACTTCCAGCAAGTACCAAGATTTGAGGAAAAGCCGTTGTATCTGTATTTTCATAGGTAGATGCTAAATGCTACCAGCTGGATCAATGGTTGTTTTTCACCTGGGATAGAGTCAGATGACAGGAAATTATGTCATTCTGCAAGCAATCCCAGCAGTAATATTTGAGACATTAATTTGGGAAGTCTCTTAGTGTGAGAGAGTATTCTGTATTTGTCTTGGACCTGACAACATCGATATCTAATCACCACATCTGCCTTGCTTGCTCTGAAGTAAGTTATTAGGGTACAGTAATTCTCTTAGATACAGTCAGGAATATAGCAAAGCTTAGCTTGGATGTTTTTTTTTTTTATTTATTTGAGACTGTCCTGCAATGTTGTTTTAAATATTTCCTGTGATTTTGAACTCTGATGTTACTGTACATATATATTTAGTGTTGCCTTGTTCTTTTATTATTTATTATTAAATTATTTAAACCTTTCATTCTGGCTGGTTTGTCTAGACATATTTAAGCTCTGAGTGTACTTGCATATTTATTTGGTGACACTGTGTATGCCTCTCCTAATAGCCTTGCAGTTGGTCAAACTGCCACTTGTATTGATAGTAACATTACACAGTAAGATTGGACACCCTTTGTGAAGGGCCTTAAAGTAGATGATAGAGGTGACTGGTGGCAGTAATAACCACGTAATAGTTTGGGTAGAAGGGGCCATAGCTAGTAAACCTGTGCCAGCCATTCCCAGGTGTGTGTGTGTGTAAAACAAATCTCCAAGAGTGTGTTTGTCAGCTACTTGGGCAGGAACACAAAGCACTGGCTGTACAAGAGAGAGTGTTGGAGGTTTTGGCTTGGCCACTGAGCTGAAATCTGAACTCTATAGCTGTGCCAGTGGGGAGTTTTATTGTGAATCTGGAGAAAGGGGGAGAAACCAGCCCTGGACTGACTGTGGTCTCTGTGTGCTCTAAAGGGAAATCACACTTGATGCAGAGAGCTGCATCTGTAAATACTGTGTGTGCACCTGTCATCCTGCCATTTTATGTCCCCCATTGGTGCTAGTGGTAAGGATTGAGGCTCCTTGATTACTGGGTCAGTGGTGGGGCACCACAGTAAGTCATGCATAATTTCTAATTTATTGCATGGTGTGATTTTAACATTTAAAATGGAGTCATGATAGCATGTCAATACTGCTCCACCATTAAGCAGTTACCATACCACCAGGCCTTTCCTTTAGGCAGTGTAAGATCAGTAAACGGGTAACTTGCTTACAGCTTCCTTCTAGAGTGGCTCAGGTTACTGAAGGGATGAGTAACTCATTCCGGTGTGGCAGGGGGCAGGGATAATCTGCATATTTTCCTCGTATACTACCTGCACATATCTTGAGTAGTTTTCTGCTGGATTACAAATAATTCCTTGTCAGTGCGTTGCTGAAAAATGTAAATTGGTAGATTTTTGGAGATGTCAGCATTTGGGTTAATGAGGATTATGAGTGGCTGTTTTTAGTGGCATTATTTCTGTTATGGGTAGTCTTGGACATGTTTTGGTGGTTACCACAAAAACCTGTAGGAAAAGCCTTTCTGTTCAGCTTGGTTTTCCAAACAAGTGTTCTCACTTTGGAAGTGGTGGTGGAGCATGCTTTGCTTTTTTGGTCTGATGTCTCCTGATGTAGCTTGGCATCTTTAGATTTTCCGACTGCAGCTCCATTTTTTGCTCTTTGCATGGAAACTTTAGTACATTCACGTAGCAAAGCATTGTTCTTACTTGTTACCTTTTAGACTTTGGGTGCTTTGAGTTGGAACATGTTGCTGATGTGCTTATTATTGAAATGTTGGCACCTGAAATACCAAGAGCAAAAATGCCAGAAAAATAGACTGAAAATCTGGAGAAGAGCGAATCTTGAAAATCGCTCTTCTCCTTAAAACATCTTCTTTTTTTTTTGCAAGGGTGGGGGGACATGTCTCCGCACCCATAAACTTTTAAACACCACATCTGAGATCACCATTTATTGGAGAAAAGGAAATATTCAGAGAAATGGCTGTTCTTTCAGCTATTCAGTCTCTGCATTTTAGGACTTGCTCTAGCAGGTCCCAACTTTTAAGATGGTTATCATACTGATATATTAGCTTAATAACTAATATATTAACGTCACTGCAGATTTTAATTTAGAAAACTGAAGTAGCAGGAGTAAAAAAATCAAACTTTTCTGACTAAGAAGGAAATTAAATGCTACATCTAGTCATTTCTATAAAGCATTTACATGGAGTGGTGAAATGTTTCTTTAGTTCAGCTTGAAAATGGGAAAGGTTTTATTGAGTAAGGATTTCAGGTGGGAGAAGATTATAGCAAGCTGGAATGATTTTGGACAAAGCTTTCTTTCCAGCTATGGTACTAAAAGCTCATGAGGGTGTTGTCCTCCTAACTTTGTCATCTACACTGACTTGTCACTTTATTCTGTTTCATAACTCAGAGGTGATCTCTGCCTTGCATACAAGGCAATCTCGGGCTCTACTTTATTGGGAATGCTGCATATCCGCAAGTCAAATGGTACACAGGTTACTCGCTCTCAAGACCTAAACTTGGTATGTGACATTAATAGAACCTGCTGGAGGGATAGATTTGTTTCTCAGAGGTTACCACACCTTTGGAATAGACTCCCACTTCACGTCAAACAGAGCACCTCATTGGTCCTCTTCACATGCAATCTGGATGACCCTCTTGGACATGGGCATTAGGTGCTCACCATGGAAATAAGGGCAGAAATTGGGTAGGCTTTTAAGTGCCCTAGGGCCAGTAGCCTAGTAACTTCCTTTGATCCTATCACTCCATGTAACTGTGAATGATTAGTTGTCTGATGTGCATGGGGAAAGAATTCAAATTAATCTAAAAATTGGGTTGGAGAGGAGGTGGGTAGCCATACCACTTTATGGAAACCAGTTTACCTTACTTAATAGAAAGCAGTGCTGATCCATCTAATAGTTTTATTTTCCTTGCATCAGATGTATTAGCTTCCTTCTCTGTAAGGGAAAGTTAGAAAGAAATTCTTAAGCAGACTGATGCATCCAATTGCAATTTTTTCATGATAACGTGGCATGGCTTTGCAGTGTTTAATTTGATACAGCTGTACAACAGGGTCACCACTGCCATTAGTGGAAAGAATGCAGTAGACACACTAACCTTGGATTAAAACTAAAAAAAAAAAAAACATAGTGTCATGTGGCACAGAAGGTTAATAGTAAACTTAAAGGATGTCAAGTGTACATCCTAACAAGAGAAGCTGTCCAGTAAACTGCTAAACCTTGTTAAAGCCAGAGCTCTAGTTGTAGTTGCAGGATATCTGTGCCTTCTAGCTAATTAAGGTTTTACAATGGGATCAGCTTATCAATGATGATACCATGTTCTATGTGGAGGTCAAAAAATACAGGACTCCCTCAAAACATGCTTGATATGATAGATACTTGCAATTAAGACACACACACACACACACACACACACACACACACACACACACACACACACACACACACACACACACACACACACACACACACACATGCACTTCTGTAGGGGTTCAAGAGAAAACATCCATGCTACTGGGATTACAAAGGATGAAAAGAGTCTCTAATTTGCAACTGTTAGCCCCCTCCCCATCTAGCAATTTGTCTCAAAATGTTAAGGTTATGATTTAAACATTATCAGGAAGTCGCGGGTTTGATTTCCTTCAACTTCCACTAAAAATGTGTGACCCTGATCAAGCCAGCTAATGAGATAATGCTTCTGGGTCACTTCTGAAAAGGGGAAATTGCACCCTGTAGGCTTACCCTAAAAAAAGAAAATAAAATTCACAGTCCAAATAATACTGTTTGATGTAAAGGAGCAGTGGTGAACGACAACTAGATATTGGGCCACTTGATGAACTGTAAAGATATTTTACTGCATGCATATGGTACTGTTAATTAAATAGTAGCACAGACTGTAAGGACATTTTACCACGTACATATGGTACTGTTAATTACATAGTAGCACAGACTGTAAGGACATTTTACCGCGTGCATATAGTACTGTTAATTATATCGTAGCATATACTGTAAGGGCATTTTACTGCATTCATATGGTACTGTTAATTACATAGTAGCACAGACTATAAAGGCATTTTACCATGTACATATGGTACTGTTAATTACATAGTAGAACAAACTGTAAGGACATTTTACCGCATGCATGTGGTACTGTTAATTACATAGTAGCACATACTGTAAGTATATTTTACCGCGTGCTTATGTTACTGTTAATTACATAGCACAGACTGTAAGGACATTTCGCCGCATGCATATGGTACTGTTAATTACCTAATAACACAGACTGTAAGCACATTTTACCACATGCATATGTTACTGTTAATTACATAGTAGCACAGACTGTAAGGACATTTCACCACATGCATATGGTACTGTTAATTACATAGTAAAACAGACTGTAAGGACATTTTACTGCGTGCATGTGGTACTGTTAATTCCATAATAACACAGACTGTAAGCACATTTTACCACATACATATGGTACTGTTAATTACATAGTAGAACAGACTGTAAGTACATTTTACTGCGTGCATGTGGTACTGTTAATTACGTAATAAAACAGACTGTAAGGACATTTTACTGCGTGCATGTGGTACTGTTAATTACATAGAACATACTGTAAGGACATTTTATTGCGTGCATGCGGTACTGTTAATTACATAGAACAGACTGTAGGGACATTTTACTGTGTGCATGTAGTACTGTAAATTACATAGTAGCACAGACTATAAGGACATTTTACTGCGTGCATGTGGTACTGTTAATTATATCGTAGCATAGACTGTAAGGACATTTTACCACGTGCATATGGTACTGTTAATTACATAGTAGCACAGACTGTAAGGACATTTTACTGCGTGCATATAGTACTGTTAATTATATCGTAGCATAGACTGTAAGGGCATTTTACTGCATTCATATGGTACTGTTAATTACATAGTAGCACAGACTATAAAGGCATTTTACCATGTACATATGGTACTGTTAATTACATAGTAGAACAAACTGTAAGGACATTTTACCGCATGCATGTGGTACTGTTAATTACATAGTAGCACATACTGTAAGGATATTTTACCGCGTGCTTATGTTACTGTTAATTACATAGTAGCACAGACTGTAAGGACATTTCACCGCATGCATATGGTACTGTTAATTACATAGTAGAACAGACTGTAAGGACATTTTACTGCGTGCATGTGGTACTGTTAATTCCATAATAACACAGACTGTAAGCACATTTTACCACATACATATGGTACTGTTAGTTTCATAGTAGAACAGACTGTAAGGACATTTTACTGTGTGCATGTGGTACTGTTAATTACATAGTAGAACAGACTGTAAGGGCATTTTACTGTGTGCATGTGGTACTGTTAATTACATAGTAGAACAGACTGTAAGGACATTTTACTGCATGCATGTGGTACTGTTAATTACGTAATAACACAGACTGTAAGGACATTTTACTGCGTGCATGTGGTACTGTTAATTACATAGTAAAACAGACTGTAAGTACATTTTACTGTGTGCATGTGGTACTGTTAATTACATAGTAGAACAGACTGTAAGGACATTTTACTGCATGCATGTGGTACTGTTAATTACGTAATAACAGACTGTAAGGGCATTTTACTGCGTGCATGTGGTACTGTTAATTACATAGTAGAACAGACTGTAAGTACATTTTACTGTGTGCATGTGGTACTGTTAATTACATAGTAGAACAGACTGTAAGGACATTTTACTGCATGCATGTGGTACTGTTAATTACGTAATAACACAGACTGTAAGGACATTTTACTGCGTGCATGTGGTACTGTTAATTACATAGAACAGACTGAAAGGACATTTTACTGCGTGCATGTGGTACTGTTAATTATAAAGTAGCACAGACTGTAAGGACATTTTACTGCATGCATGCGGTACTGTTAATTATAAAGTAGCACAGACTGTAAGGACATTTCACAGCGTGCATGTGGTACTGTTAATTATAAAGTAGCACAGACTGTAAGGACATTTTACTGCATGCATGTGGTACTGTTAATTACGTAATAACACAGACTGTAAGGACATTTTACTGCGTGCATGTGGTACTGTTAATTACATAGTAGAACAGATTGTAAGTACATTTTACTGTGTGCATGTGGTACTGTTAATTACATAGTAGAACAGACTGTAAGGACATTTTACTGCATGCATGTGGTACTGTTAATTACGTAATAACACAGACTGTAAGGGCATTTTACTGCGTGCATGTGGTACTGTTAATTACATAGTAGAACAGACTGTAAGTACATTTTACTGTGTGCATGTGGTACTGTTAATTACATAGTAGAACAGACTGTAAGGACATTTTACTGCATGCATGTGGTACTGTTAATTACGTAATAACACAGACTGTAAGGACATTTTACTGCGTGCATGTGGTACTGTTAATTACATAGTAGAACAGACTGTAAGGACATTTTACTGCATGCATGTGGTACTGTTAATTACATAGAACAGACTGAAAGGACATTTTACTGCATGCATGTGGTACTGTTAATTATAAAGTAGCACAGACTGTAAGGACATTTTACTGCATGCATGCGGTACTGTTAATTATAAAGTAGCACAGACTGTAAGGACATTTCACAGCGTGCATGTGGTACTGTTAATTATAAAGTAGCACAGACTGTAAGGACATTTTACTGCATGCATGTGGTACTGTTAATTACGTAATAACACAGACTGTAAGGACATTTTACTGCGTGCATGTGGTACTGTTAATTACATAGTAGAACAGACTGTAAGGACATTTTACTGCATGCATGTGGTACTGTTAATTACGTAATAACACAGACTGTAAGGACATTTTACTGCGTGCATGTGGTACTGTTAATTACATAGTAGAACAGACTGTAAGGACATTTTACTGCATGCATGTGGTACTGTTAATTACATAGAACAGACTGAAAGGACATTTTACTGCGTGCATGTGGTACTGTTAATTATAAAGTAGCACAGACTGTAAGGACATTTTACTGCATGCATGCGGTACTGTTAATTATAAAGTAGCACAGACTGTAAGGACATTTCACAGCGTGCATGCGGTATTGTTAATTATAAAGTACCACGGCAGTGAATCTGATTTTGGGAGCTGTGTGAATAAATGATGCTCAACCTGTAGCACAATTACTGATATAATAATGGAATGGAGGGCTGGAATATGAGCAAAAATCTATGGATAAGAAGAAAAAGATCCCACTAAATGAGCTGGAAGAGCAGAAGAAAAGTAGGGATATTGTTGTGGTACCTAGAATATTCTGTCCAGAAAAATCATGCATGCTTACCTTCCAGACTAAAACTGCATATGCTAAGGTCTGATCCACTCCATATGTGATTTCTATCCCCCAAATAATTCAGTCCCTTTCTTCAATAACTGCTTTGTCTAACTTTTAATATATTTGGAAGACCATTCCATAGAGGAATGACTCAATGTAGTAATTCATCTTAGATGTTATCTTAATTTATCCCCGCTTAGATTCTTCTTTCAAAACCTTAGATGTAGTATGGTATAATAAATTCTTAATTTTAGATATTCCTGTAAATATTAGTCTCTAGGACCCATGTATGCTAGCAGGAGATCTCCCCTTAAATCCTATAAGGCAAGGAAAAAATCCATCTAAACGCTTTAACCCTCTTATATTCTGCATGCAAATGTGTCTGTATTCAACCCATTTGATTCACTAAATGCAGTTTAAATCAAATAAACAAAAACCGGCAGCACCATGGATAGATCTCTGTCCCTGTCAAGTGCTCAGTGATGCTCCAGCTGGTGAAATCACACACACACACACACACACACACACACACACACACACAGTTGTTCTATGCCAGTATAGTCTGTTTTCTACCACAACACCCTAAATGAGTAGGTGTTGACAGCATCAAGCATTTCTCCTTTAAGGCTCAAGGATTACCTACTTTCATTAATAACGTTTGGAATAAGATTATTCTGATCAAGCCATTGACCAAAAGCAAATTTAGTGCTTTCACACCTGCACTGATATTTACTAGTTTTAGATCTTGTGTATATTATCCTCTGACAGCTTAACATTAAATATCACGTATGGAATACAAGTAAGCAGAGAATTACATTATACATCAATCATGGGGTACAGGTAAAGAGTGAGGCACATTAAATGTCATGGTGCAGGAAAATAGAGAGGTGCATTAAATGGCAGTAAAGGTGTACAGGTAAAGAGGTTCAGTGATGGCTGGGAAAGTCGTTGAAGGTGTGGGAGAAGTGAAGGGGTTCCTGCATATGGCTTTGCTGTAATACTTAAGCACAGTCTGGTAGCCCATTCATATTTTTCTACTGGCATTTTATGTTTCCATTTTAGACTTTAATTACTACATGCCAAGAAAACTGTCTTCTGTTATATTTCCTAGGACTGAAGTTAAAAAAGAAATCTGGCTTGAATCACAACGTTGGATTACAGTAGAAAATGTAGGGAGCCCAGGATGCTTTAAACAACTGGAAAAGACCAAGGTTCCTTCATAATAAAGCTTGTAATTGTATTCAACACAGTGGAGGATTATAATGGGGTGAACAGGGGTCTGTCCAGTGCTCACAGCTTCAGGAGGAGCCTATAGCCAACCAACAAAACAATTTAATTGTAATTTATTCCATTTATGCCTATACCACAATGAAAGAAAATCACACAATGTTTTCCCCAGGGACCAGGAAGTAATTGTAAGTGTAGGCCCCCTTCCCTCCAGCAGTAGTATCAGATGCAGCACAGGAAGTTCTAGTGGCACAACAGCACAACATTACAGGAAGGAGGGATGGAAGTGGTTACCTGCTTTGGCTTTGGCAGATAAGTTCTTATACAAGTGTTGCTGAAACAAGATGGAGAATGTGATAACACTGGATGAATTCAGGAAGAAGTACCATCCTTTTCCATGGAAGACATTTCTGCAGTATTTACTCTCAGTAGAGAAAATAATCAGAAGAGTGATGGAGAAACATGGACTTTTGGTTTACAAGTAACATGATTTCCCTCCTATATGTTTCCATCGGCTATTATAGCTTAGTTCAATACTTCATTTAAAGAATGCTACCTCAGGGGTGTTGCATGCTATAGAAATTCATGTACCTGATGTAGGGATAGAACCACTAGCCTTTGCATTTCATCTTACGGCAACAAGAGCAAGTCTGTAAACCTCTGAAGAATAGACGCAATTTATTTTAAAGTGTCACATCTTTGTTTTTGAGCGCACAAACTGTTTAAATACTAGAGAAGCATTGTTCTGTTTCACTTTGAGCTGCAAAATAATTTGCATATCAAATTCATTCTGCTTATTTTATGTTACATGCTGTATACTAAATTCCTATTGTGCTCCATTAGATGAATATGTTTCAATACTTGTGGTCAGGTAGTACATAATGATGTTTTCCAAGATATGTCTGACCACTTCTCTTTTATTTTATTTCACATTTGATTACCACGCTGGTACACTGATCACAGCTGACCATTTACAGGTACTGCCCAGGTGAAATGATTCACAAAGAAGAAGAAAATGACAACAGAGTAAGCTGCATATATCAAAAGTAGGACAAGAAGTACTATATAACAAAAACTGTGAATTAGCAATTAATAGATGTAGTAACAATTATGAGAGAAACACAAATTTTATAATTTACGATTATATTTCAGCTTTACATCATGGTGGAAATGCTGTTAGGTAATGAGAGTCAGGGCAGACGTTGATGGGGGTAGTAAGGAGGTGTTAGCAGGTGAAAAGAGTAACTCCGCCAGAAAAACTTGTTACTGCTTGCAGTTAAAGATTATCTAAGAACTGTGTTTCAAGGAACGGTATTGCAATCACTTATTTTTGTAGTGCAAGCCATGTGCATCCTGTTCCAGTGTTCCACATGCAAGGTATTGCAGTCGCAGAACAGGAAGATCGTAATTTAATAGATTGTTAGGGACTACTGATAATATACCCCACTAAACACAATCCTTATTTGTGCATGCAACAAAAGTCAGATATTTGCCAATTCACATTTTTTCACTTAACATTATCTGTCATGACATATTTTAAAGATATATGCCATGAATAACTTGTAAACAACCCAATAAGTTCAAAATAACACAGACTAAGATATATTCTGGTAAATAATTTTGGCATTATTATGACTTTCTTGTTCTTAAAAGAATCAAACAGTAGTACTCTGATAATTAGCTTTAGATAATTAAGGTTTTGAGATGCTAGTAGTCCTAGGTTTGATTCCTTGTGTCTCCATTTGCTTACTCTGTGAATCTAAACAAATTATATAACAAGATAATTAAACAAAATGAAACTGATATGTAATTACATAGCAGATAGTTAAGAGTTAGGTGGTGGTAGTAAGAAGACTCTTGTTTTTAATGGATCACATGTGAGCTGAACAAGGTTTCTTACAAACTTATGATGGGCAAAGGTCGGTAGAACTGTCAAAGAAAATGCTAAATACTACAATTAATCAAATAGGAAATACAAAGGAAAGGGATGCAATGAAAGAAAAATGAAAGCAGGAACACAATCAGTCATGTCTAAGTAGGTGTTTGGAAACAAGACTTGAAACTCACCATTAATCTTTAATCAGACTTTCAGATCTGCAATCTTTGTATTTTTTCATAAAATCTTAAATTCTTCCATAGATAATACTTATGCTGAAGACTGATTTAACCTCTATTTTTCCAATTTCTTTTTGTCTATATGATTACTGGCTAGGAAAGGCAGGACTGCATCACTGAAAACATTTTATAGTTACTACCAAGGCTAGAAGCACACCAGACAAAGTGCATCCATAGCTTTAAATAATAATCAGAAAGTTCATATGCACGCATAATGTGATTATATGAGCAATTCTTTTAATAAGCCACTGTTCTTCCCGCATTACATGTACCCTCTTAGTGCATCATTACAGTATCTAGGAAGGTTTCCTTTTAATTCACACTAGTATTGACATGTAACATGTTTCCACTGATTCCTTACTGTTATTCCTTTTCAGTGCGCCTGCAGGCAGCTATTAAAGGACGCATTAAATAGCGATGATACTGAGGATTTAAACAGCAATGTATTACTTATGCCATGTTTGTAGCACATGAAGAACCTTCTGGGCTACATGATAAAACAAGAAGTAACTCTGATGAAACAGTGCTATGTATGTTGTCTCTGTAATAGCAGGTCTACCCCCTACTTTAGATTTTTTTATTTTTTTTTGGCCAGGCTATTAACTATATGTTTGAATGTGCCTGAAGAAAACAGATAAGGCACCAAGAATTCTACTGTATATCAGCAAACTGCTCACAAAATGACGCATGCCATAACATTCCCCTGAGTTAAACATTAATTTCTGTTTGAAAAGAGCACATCTGTTGCAGACATTCTAAAATTCCTGTTAGTACTAAAATGTAAGTAAATAACATTTGGCACAGGAAAAAAAATAAAATTAAACTTCAACACTTTTCACCTCAAAAAGGTAAACAAATTCTCTTATGTAGTAGCAAATTGTTGCACTAACCAGTATCTTTTACTTTGAGCTGATAAAACTATCCCTTTTGCCTTACTGGACAGAAGACATTTCAAGAAAAACAGTAGCTAACAAGCTCTCTAAAGGATGCGTGTTAAATTGGTCTTACTTACTCTAGAATCCGTGCTTATTAGACAACCTGGAGATCTCTAGTTTATACTTATACTGTTTGCCTCTATGTATGTGTGTGGGTGTTGTGTATCTGTGTGAATGTAATCTACAGCCTTTCACAACACATTAGCTGGCTGCCTGCCACACTAGTCTGAACTGCTGTAACACAAACATACCTTTTGTACTGCCGGCTTAGAAGAAATGAACCCAAGAGTGATGAAGCTGAAGCAGCAGCTACCAGAAGCAAAGGTTACACGCTGCACTGTACAGCTAACCTGAAGTAGTAAGGTGGGAGCAGGTTCCTGCCTTTAATCTCACAGATGACACAACCTATGCATGACGTGGGTTTTGCCAGCCTCCTGGAATGCAAAAAAATGCTCTCTTTTCATCCACAGATTCACTGACAACTTGAGAACTACAAACAAAAATGTTTATCTTTTTCTTCTTTTATTTTTATACCTTAACCTAACTGCCCTCATTTCCAGAGTCAGCTGTTGAGTTACCAAGGTCAGTTCCTTGCAGTGAATGACAGGTGACTGAGTGTGGTACTCACAGTTGTGAGTAATGTCAGGGTCACACTGGGGCGTTGTACAATGAATGATTCTTCCAGATTCACAGCTGAGATATAAAACATTTTTGTATTATTATTCATTTCTGAATGCTTTCACAGAAGGAATCCTGTTATGCAATCATTTTTCACCTTTGTTTTTGTGATCCCTGCTGACAATCAAGTCCATCTATCGAATGACAAATTTTTAATTCCACAGTCTGTGAATATTGTATTAGTGTTTAATGCACCAGCCAGCTGATAGAGTGTCTGTTACGCAGGCAGGATTGGGGGGATTTTCATTACCAAATTTCTTTCCTTGGTTTTGTGTATAGCAGAAGCAGGAACTACACTACGATACAATAATCTGTGTGCTGAATCCCGCTACAGTGCGTTATATTGCTGCTGGAAGACCACCTGTTGTGACTGTATCTCTAGCCATCACTTGCACCATTCCCAACGCTTATTGAATAAGCTGCTAATTTCCTTTGCACTGAATTCCACAGAGTCGACAATCTTCTTGTGAAGTAACTTTCTAATTTCCTGTTCCTTATGCCTTCTATCTTTGTTTTCTTTTTAGAGATAGATCCCGTCCCCTTCCTCTGCAGGTGCATTTAGATGCCAACATCTCATCAACCTTTTATGAAGGATTTGATGTTGAAAATTCAGGTGTATGTCATTATTTAGTGACTTAAGTCCCCAGATAATCCCAGTGATTTGTCAGTAAACCACAAATTTTATGAGGAACAGGCCAAAAATATGAGACAAAAATGTGGGCATTCTACGAAAATCTGTACAGTTGAGAGGTATGAAATCTCAAAATACTGATATACCATATTTTAGTATATCAACATGACAATCATGAAAATCCACTACAAAGAAAGATTAACAAAAGAATGCCACTATATTGAAAGTTCATAATACTGAATTTTAAGTCTGCGACATTCTGTTTTTTAATGTACCCTCCACCATACAAATAAAAATACAAACACAACCTTCCTCCCTACACCATCACAAACCAAAACAGCGCACACACACCAACAAAACAAATCTATGTTTAAGCAGAGGGGAAAGCCCCGAGCACCCCCCACACCCCCTCTACTTATATATATCAAACTCCAAGGTCGCACTACCAAAAGAAAAACAACAAACCTACCATTACACACGCTACACTTCCATAGCACATTGTCAAAGTTATACCTGCAAGAAACACACACATACTACAGATATACAAAAATCACCACTTTCAGCACTTACACACACAGTCACTTACCTACCCCAACCTACTTCTAAAACTTCCCAACAAATTAAAACACAACACATTTCTATCCAAAACCCTCACACACACTATACCTGAATCTCCGCACACATCGGCCGACATGTCTACATCCCAGAAACCACTACGTCTTAAAGGGACAGCATACTATACACGACAGACCACACCACAACTACTTCAGATGTGGCATACTCGCTTTCATTATTATGCAGTTTAAAACAACTGCACTTTAGTGATTCTCATCTCAAGATACTGAAATTCCATATTTCAATATTTAGAGATTTGAAAGTAGAACTGTGTATACACACACATATATATATATATATATATATATATATATATATATATATATATATACACACACACACACACACACACACACACACACACACACACACACACACACACACACACACACACACATATAGATAGATATCTTCTCATACAACAAGGGGAGGGGGCTAAATCACATGCTTTACATTGTACTCTCGTGCCTCTTCTTTTGTAGTATAATTTAATATATTTATTGGTTATTACTTGGCTATCTTTCTAAATATTTTGTTTTATATCTCATCCTCCTAACCTACACTCCAGCTTTGATTCTTTTCTCTGTAGTACCTTGAGTTTCTTAGAAACAAATGTTAGTATCTGCATCCTAGGCAACCACCCTTAATGCTCGTTTTACTGTCATTAATAAGAAAAAATATATATATATCTATATATATGTGTGTGTGTGATATATTGAAATACAACTTTTGAGATATCGGAGAGAAACCTCTTAAACAAGCCCAAACTATGATGTACTCATGACCATCTTAAATCCATGCTATCCTTCCAACTGCATCATTTGCTCCATGCATCATGATTCCTTTTAGTGCCATTTCTGTCACTACTATAGCCTGTAGGGTTGTGATTGTTCTCTTTTACATCACTCAGATCAGTTTGCTGAAGACCAGATAAATGATGTTCATCAGTTTACATATTCTCGTCTCATCTGTGATCCAACCATTCTGCTATTTTATGTTTCTGTGGCAAATGTTTACCACGGTGAATCCATGCTGTCTGATAGTTGCACCTCGTATTGTCTGCAAAGCCAGTAACCAGTTTATCAACATTCCTCCTTAGTGCTGAAATCACATGACAGGCTAGTATTTCTCCTCTCTAAATATTAAGCAGGTCATCTGCCACTCAGAGATGAGCCTTGGGTTTAATTATTGTGCCTGGCCACTGGAGGAGTCAACCGGGGAGGAATGGGAATGAATAGCCGATCAAGACCTAGTTACCTCTCCATGACCATAACCTGGCAAATGGCTTTGTGCAGGCATCAGTGTACAGACAAGCAAAAGCACCTACTGAAACTTGCCAAAGGACATGTTGCACTTCACCTGGGACATGGCTGGACAAGGGGACAACAGCCTGTATAGATCTGGATAATATTAGTTTGGCAATCAGCTGCACCAATTTATTTATTTTTATTTTATTTATTTGCAGTTTAACTGGGAGAATCCATTGGGCCGAGATGAGCTCTTTTTCAATGGTGGCCTGGGGAGAAAAGCTCCATGTACATACATATAAAACTAAAATCAACATGAATTCATACAGAAATACTACAAAATATTATAAAAGTAGGATCATCAGAAATTAGTACAAAAATTACACAAATCTAATATGTTACACAACTGTAATATGAACAAAAATCAAATTGATGAAGTGATAGCAGTAACAATGGATCTTTATAGTACACAATAATTGGTTTTGAACAACCTGAGATGATGAGTATTCTGTTATCGGTGGATTGCTAATGCATACGATATGTAAGGCATAAAAGTGAGTCATTATTGGTGAGAGAGAAGTGAAGAGGAAAAGAAGCAGAGTTAGAGTGGTAGAGTTATGGGTGGGAGAGGTTAGGGGAAGAGGTGTAGTTAGGAGGGGTGAAAGCAGGAGCCTTCCGAGTTGAAGAGAGATAGGAGTGGAGCAAAGTTTTAAAAAAGGAGAGGTTCTGGGTAGTTTGGATATGGGGAGGAAGTGAGTTCCATTTACTTGCTAGAGAAAATGACAATAGAAGTTGCCCAGTATGTAAGGGTTTGTACACTTCAAGTAGTTTCTAATTTTTGGACCGACGGGATCATTTAGGGAGATGCATACTAAGGATGGAGGACAGGGAAGGGCACTGAGATGGCTTAAAGATAAGTTTGTGAGCAGAAGAGAGCTGAATGTAAAGGAGATAGGTGGGAAGCTCCAGCCAGTTCAGGGAGTGTAGGACAATGCAATGGTGGGAGGAAGATTTGGAGCCTGTGGCAAACTTGGAGATTTTATTAACAGGATGCTAATTTAGCCTTAAGGATGGCTTGTAGATTGATAAGGAGAGGGGGCCCATACATGAGAAAGGGAAGGAGGTAGGTTGTAGAAGAGGGTGAGCTTAGATGAAGAGGTAAGGAAGCGATTATGATGATAAAGCATTCCAACCTTCTGGTAAGTTTTCTTGATGTTGGTTTGGAGGTGAATGTCGAACTTTAGTTTTTTTATTAATAAGGACACCCAGAAGCTTAGTGTAGAGAACTATTTCAATAGGAGTCATATTTTGGCTTACTGTAGAGAACCTTTTTGTCTATTTTGGTGTTTTTAGATGGGGTAAAGATCATAATTTTGGTTTTAGATATAGTGAGAGCTAGCTGGTTGTTAAGCATCCATGTCTCAGTGCTGCTAAATGTGACATGAGTAACAGGCATGAGTTTGGAGAGAGAATTAGCAGGGCAGATGGTAGTAGAGTCACCTGCATATTGGACTAGTTTGGCATTTGAGATACAGTGATGAAAATCATTAATGAAGATGTTGAATAGTAAACATCCCAGGATAGAGCCTTGGGGGATGCCTGTCAGTGTCAAGGTAGGAGGTACAGTTATTCCGCCAGACAGCCTGCTGCCTATTTGAGACGTAACTGGAGAACCTATTAATGGAAGAGGAGGAAAGGTTAAGTTGAGAAAGTATGGACAAAAGTAGGCTATGGGAAATGGTATTGAAGGCCTTAGGTCTAGGAGAAGGGTTGATGCAATGTCTCCAGAGTTGTAGGAGTGGTTGATGTTATCAAGGAAGGACAGAAGGGCTGGGGTGGTACTGTGTCTGGGTATGAATCCATGCTGCATTCAAGTCAACAAATGGTTTTCTAAGAGGTAGGGTAATAGCTGTAGGCAGATACATTTTGGAGACAGGGGAAGAGAATGACTATGGTGGTGGATATTGGAGATATCTGTGTTATTGCCTCCTTTGTGTAAAGGAATAATGAGGGCTTTTTTTCCAGAGGAGGGGCTAATAGGATTCTTGTGTGGAATGATTGATTAGAATACAGATAGGGAGAGCTGTGCCGTCAGCAGCCAGCTGCAGGAAATTAGATGGTAAGTTGTCTGGGGTATTAGAACATGGTTTTAATTTTTGGAGGAGTTTTTTATGGTGATGACAGGAGTGGGCTGGAGGGTGAAGGGAGGGTGGTGGCTGGTACTGGTAGCAGAAGGAGATGAGTTATAAGTGAGAGAAGTGGATGGAGGTAATGAGTTGCTATGGAAATATGTGGTATGCTTGGCTATAGTGTCTATGAAAAAGGAGTTAAATTTAGAGGCTAAGTTTGATCAGGGGAGCTAAGGTCAGGGCCAGAACTGATGAGGACAATGGCAAGTAGAAAGATTTCCTACAACTGTTGCTACATGGTAATCAAAGCAGAGGGAATTATTAGCCCAGGTTTCTAGGCTCCCAGGTCCCTAACTATATTATCATTTTGAAGTAGGTTGTTGTCAATGCTACATAGTAGGAGTGGGGTTGGGGGCTTGTCTGCCAAATGCAAAAATGTTGCATGTTTTTAGCATTTAATTTAAGCCCATTTTCAGTACACTATACATTTATAAGTTTAAATTCCTTCTGGAGGGCTTCTTTTTCAGAAGGAGATTTTACAGTGACTCCCAGTTTGCAGTCATTTGCAGACTTGGTTAGTTATATGCTTTGTTTTTTCAGTCTGTAGGTCAGAGAAGTAAATACCGAACAAAAGTGTTCCCAGCACAGACCCCTACTGGACACCACCAGTCACCTTCATGCTCTCTGACACTGCCCCTGTCACCTGCACCATGTGGATTCTGTCTTTTGTCCAATTTGCAATCTATCTTATCACATAGGGATCTATTTTTAACTCGGTTTATTAATTATGGTAGCATGGAGAATGCGATGAAACGTCAGAAGTAATCTGTGTGTACAGTGTGGCTGCTATCAACAGCTTTGCTTAACAGATAATTGGTTTATCATTTTTGTTTTCTGTTTTAAGAAATCTGCTTGGCTAGGTGTTTTTGTTCTATGTGGCAGATAGACACTTAAATTACCTAGGCTGCACATTTCCCGTGTTTTTTTTTCCCACTGGTTAATTTGTTTCTTGGGAGTACTTAAATACACAGAGAATATCTGTGTCTTTGTCTTTTCTAACTAGACTCAAGGCCTGCAAAAAGCTACAAGCACTGTTGGTGACTCCTTGCTAGTTATTTTCCCACCCACCTTGCCATTCCGTGTTCTGCTTTTTAAATATGGTGATTTTAAGCTGCCCACACTTGCTATAAACCGAGCCTGATAAGCTCCTACCTTTCTACACTGCTGTTTAATTCTTGAATTATTTGCTTTTCCTTGTACTTAGTTTAAAAAAAACAAGGTGTATCTTGCCTCTCATTGTCTGTTGTACTGATTTACTTGCTTTGAATTAATTATCTAGCTAGGTGTTGGGTAAAGTATTGTATTTTTACACTCTAGTAAGCTCTTTTCTGTGAGTTTATCAGGAGGATGGTGGATTTTCCCTCTACTAGCAGCAGATGGTAGCCTGGTCTCTCTAGTTTGGGGAAACACACTAGAGATTCCTGAACGTAGTTGTTTTATTGGGTGGAGGGTTTATTAATAAGCTTATATTGTTTTTAGTCCCTTTATAAATTCTGCATGATTGAGTAGTCTTGGCTCATTTCTGCAAAACAAAGTACTTTTATTGAATAATCACAAATTTATAAATTGTTTCAAGTACACTGCTACTTATTGTTTTCCTTATGTTTGTTTGTTTGTTTATGGTAGCATTTCACTCCAGACACTTGTTTACTGTGCCTTTATGTTAGGAGGACTGGGATTATTCATCTAGTGGCAGTAGGTATTTATCTGGTCTATCTGAGTTGAGAAGCACACAAAAGGGCTTTAAATATAGTAGTTTTATTGGGTCTATGTCACTTCGACAAAACCGCAGAAGTTCGAACACCATATGTTCAAACTTCTAACCTTGAAGTACAAAACCATCAAAGGATTAGAACAGCGATTTTTTTCCCTGGGAAAAAAATCGCTGTTCCAAGAAACACACACACAACACAAGCACACCAAAAAAAAAAAAAAAAACAGCAATCCACACACACTTAAAATCCTACATCTAACTTTACACTAAACTGTACATACACTACTATCTATCCACTTATCTTAACCTAAACCCTAACGACCGTCACTATCGCACACTCACCTGACCCGCACCCTAACCATAACTCACCTATCCCACCCTAACCCTAAAGTCTGTCACTATCGCACAACTACTTCACCCGTGCCCTAACTCACCTATCCCACCCTAACCCTAAAGTCTGTCACTATTGCACACACACCTCACCCGCGCCCTAACCCCAACTCACCTAACCCGTGCCCTAACCCTAACGTCTGCACAGTCGCACACTTACCTGAACCCGACATGTAACTTTTCACCACAGTGCTGAAAATTGCGATGCCACAGAAATGGCCCACCAAATTCTTTCCCTGGGAAAGAATTTGGTGTTCCGCGGCTTTGCGATAATCAGTTTTTGAACTTCACAGTTCGAACATATGGTGTTCGAACTGCTGAAGTTTCGACGAATTGATAGGAACCCGTTTTATTGGCCAGAGGGTTCAGTAGTCAGTTTTCTGTATTTCCAGTGCTGGTATAAATTTGGCACATTTGCACAAAGCTTCTTGCTGTGCCAGTGCCCTGTACAGTCACAGATATCTGGAAACATTGTTCATTTTCATTATTCTGTATAAGTTTATTGTGCTATTTATTGTTTTTTTTTTCTTGCACTTTAAAATTACATTTACAACCTGTTGCTGTTCTGCACTGAAATACATTGTATCTTGTATTTCTTTGTCAGTATTAGGGTTCACTAACACTTGGGCTCCAAACCAGCCATTTTACATTAAGCAGGTCAAAGTCTGCACTCTTGTGGCAGGAAATTGTTGATTTCACTATATGAGTTTGGAATTTCTGGTGGAAAGCTCATTGTGTGCTAACCTGCTTGGTGATGGGGCATAGTTAGTGACAAATGTTCTTTTTTTGATCATATATAAGCCTCTCATTTTCAAGAAGCTTATCTTCGTGTTGTGGTGATTACTGGTGCCTTCTATACATGCAATCACCATAAGTTGAAATTTCCCTATAAAAACACCTCAGAACTTTACTTTAGTCCCATGTTTCTCACTGGACAACTAGATTGTGTGGAGATCAACATTTGTGCATTTAACTATTAGGACTATTTAGTTCTACCTAACCGTATTATAGTACCCAGGACTATTGCTACTCAGAGAGCATCTGGTTTGGTGCTGGGTAGTGTGATGCTCCTGCACTGACCCAGTAAGCAAGGAGCCTCAGTCCTCACCACTGGCAACAGTGAGGGACATAGACAATGGGAGGATGACAAGTACACACACAGTAAAGTACAATTTCCCTTAAGAGCTCACAGAGACCACAGTCAGTTTGGGGCTGGTTTCTCTCTTTTTCTCCAGATCCCCAATAAGACTCCCCACTGGCACAGCTATAGGGTTAAGATCTCAACGGCATGGCCAAGCTAAGACCTCCAGCACCCTCTCTGTCCAACCAGTGCTTCTTGTCCCTGCCCAAGTAGCTGAAACACACACACTTTGAGATTTGATTGATATACAAACACACACACACACACACACACACACACACACACACACACACACACACACACACACACACCTGGGAAAGGCTGGCACAGGTTTACCTGCTATACCCCCTTCTGCTCAGACTATAAGGTAGTTATCACTGTCACCAGCCAGCTCTTACTTATTAGCTACCATAAGGCCCTTACAAATGGTGCCCGATCCTACTGTGTAATGTCACTATTATCCAAATGTTAAGTGTAACCAAGACCAAAGCTATTTAGGAGTGGCCTGTACATTGTCACCAAATACATATGCAAATACTCTAAGAGCTTTAATATGTCTACAAATATTAGCCACAAAGATGGGTTTAAATATATTTAATAATAATTAATAAAAGAACAAGACAATACTCAAACAACACAGTAACTACAGAGTTTAGAATCACAGGAAATATTTTAAAACAACATTGCAGGACAGTCTCAAATAAATACAGAAAACATCTAAACTAATCTTTACTAGATTCCTATCTGTATCCAAAATAAATTATTTTTCCCTAGTTACTTACTATTAGCAAGGCAAGTGATAATGAGATGATGTTTCCAGGTCCAAGACAAGATAAAAAATGCCCAGTCTTTCTCTGAGAGAGTTCTTAAATTACTATCAAACATTACTGCTGGGTCCACTTGGATGACATCACTCTTTGTCATCTGCCCTGCATTCAGTTCCCAGATACCAACAGAATTTTATTATCTCTGTGTGAGAAGTACATATCTTTCAGACATCTAGCTGCTAGGAAGCAGTAAACCACTTTGCGTTTTAAACCTAGTAATTAAAATTACTTTCACGACAATAGAAAAACTTCTAGCTCTAGACATTGTCTGCTTGCTGCATTGAAAGTGAGAGATAACACAATCGTAAAACATTTTTGATTACAACTTATTTTCTTGAAGTTTTGCAAGTTAACTCTGTATGTTCCAGCTTCTAGTATTAAAACATTTGCACAGGTATATAGTTTCTATACATTTCTGTTCTTTTCCAGTAGGGTACACCGTGCTTACATTCTTGAAGCTCAATACTTAACATACAGTTCTGTATAAATCATAGCAATATTCACAAATGACATAGAAGTATTTACAAAATTCCCGCTAGCTGGGCTGGCAGCATCACAGCTATTATCACTGGTCAGGTTAGCTGCAGATTATACCAAGTAAGAACCCTTCCCTCAACTGATTAAAACATCCTCTACTCCTATGGAGTGCAGTTTCTTGTTGAGACTCCTAGCATTGAGCAGTAACACCTTTAGCTTGTCCTGAGTAGTTTTTATTATGCTTAAAGGTTTGTCTGTTTGGCAATGGCTAAAAAAGGTACTATAGGAATGGATAGTGTTTTGGCCAGTCTGGTGCCAAAAACATGGCCTAAAACAAAATGCAAAGCCATACATTATTATACCCTTTGGGAAGTCAAATACCCCTGCAAATTACAACATCACTAGCACATCCCTAAGAGTAGACTTAGATGCGAGAGGTTTAGGTACACAGATAGATTGTAGCCTGAACTTTGACTGCCATGTATTCACAGTGGTGAAGAAATCCTTCTATGTGGCACAACTTACAAGTAACGGTATGGCATACACATCCAAGGAAATTATAGCCCCACTATACTCAGCTCTCATTAGATCAATAATCAAATAAAGTGCAAAATTTGGCATGTACTTTACTAGCCACTTACAGCAGCTGGAGTGACCTCAAAGGTTTCTCACTAAGAAAATACAGGGTATAAACAACATGTCCTATGCAGATAGACTAAATGTCCTATCCCTTTATTCCTACCGAGTATAAAGGGTGACCTATGCCTGAGCTACAAGGCACTCACAAATCCAGCTCTGATGGAGCTGCTCCATATCTGGAAATCAAGCAATCTAGGGAGCTAAACCTAGCAATGCAATCAAAACAGGTTGGAGAGACAGATGTGTCTCAGAGACTGCCCCTTCTTTGGAACAGATGTCCTATTCACATTAAGAAGAGCACTTCCCTGGCCCTCTTCATACATAATTAGGATCAGTGGCATAAATTCACATTGGGGATAATGTCTATGTCCCTTATGGACAGGGGCAATCTGTGATATACTTAAAGAAGGATTTGTAAGTATTCTTGGCTTCAGATACTAACCTGAGTTCAAGGGCTGCCTTGGTATACCTGGTGAACTGCAAGTCTTTTTTTTTTTATTCTTAGTCAAATTTCTAATATTTTCCTTAACCTGGGGGTTTTGGGATCTGCTGTAAACTGATTTTTTTTCCCTTTTTTGGCCAACCACAATGGTTTACTTTTAAATTTCTCTTTATATTTGGATTCTGTATGGGTCTGATGATTCTATATATTTACATGGATATAAAATATTTTTCCGTATCTACTTGCGGGTGTTATAAGTGAATTTCAAGACTTCAACATAACATCTGAAGACATTGTTGTGTTTGAAGTCTTTGAATTCTGATAGATTTGTTTCGGTGCATTTTGATACTTTGAAGAAAAAGGTTACTAGCTTATAGTCTGGCTTAATTGAAGAGTGGGTTACTAGTGGAGTTGTGCATGATCATGCAAACATTGCACATACCAGGTCAAGAACATTTTGTTCTCTAGCTGGCCTGGTAATAATCTGGTCCATTGAATTTTTGTTAGATCTAAAAACGTCTGAGTATGTCCTACTCCAGTAAATTGATAAGTAAATAAAGTCTCCAAAAATGATGAGATCTTATTTAATAAGGAGTGTATCCATGATGCTTTGGAGCATGAAGTGAGCATTGTTTCATGGAAGAGGTTATAGTTCATTTTTTTAGTTTGATTTGATGTTTGATAAGTTCAATTTGTGGGTCAGTGGGAATTTGTTTATTGGTAAAATGGCTCTGAAAAATATGGATACACTACTACATTTCCCACCGGGTCTGAAGGCATTGAAGATGCTAAACTCAGGTATGGAAGGAGTGCTGTTTTGAGCGTTTACAACAGGTTTTGGTGATTACATATATATGGATGGCTTCTAAGTGCAGGAGTGCCTCATGGTTGGATAGTTTGTTATTTAGACTTTTGGGAATGAGCAGAGGCACATTAATTTGATCCTGTTTTAATATCATTACATTTGCTACATTGGAATGTTCATTAATTAAACTTTGCCTAAAAAAGTCATTAAGTGGGCTGTTTTTTAATTATATCAATCATGTTGTTCTGTGCTGGCACATGCTGGATCCCATCTAGAATGATATCAATTATTTAGCCAATTGTTGAAACCAATTGTCTTTTCTTTGTATCTAGGCATCATTCATGGAGAGGATTCTGCCCAGTACCAGGGTCTTGCTTGCATTTGAGGCAAGCAGAGAGAACTCAGACATATGTCTCTGCATCTCCCACAGTTTTTTTTGCCATGAGTCATTAACCCCTATGTGCTCAACAAGCATGCTGTAATTATTATTGTCTGGTGCAAGGGTCCTTGAGATATCTTACATACTTGACACGTGAAAGACAGCTTGCTGCCTTTGTCTAGTCTAGTGAATGAGGAATGTGTGTATCTCATATGGTCACAGATCACTAAAATGTTGTTGTTTATTAAGCGGTCTGGTGTCCTGGAATTGAGACCCTATGTCTCATAATGACCCATTGTTAAAGGTAAGATATTATGACCTGTGATGTCTGATTTTGATGACTGCTGATTCTTAATCTCTGCTGGTCGAAGATGCTTAGGTAAGGATGTCTTTATAGTGTCAACATATGCCATTACATTATTTGTGAAGGTTGGGTATTTTGTAGTGTGGTATGTTAGTGAGATGCTCTCAGTTTGTGTCTGTTTTTGTGAGAATGAGGCCTCCGTGTTTCTTTAATATTGTAACCTCTCACAAACACAGTTTTGTATGTAATAGGAGTTCATTATCTGTGAGCATAAGGCATTTGCTATCCTGCTTTTGGATACCTAATGATATGTGGCTAGTGGCAGAGGGGGAAACAAGTAGGCGGGCCTTCCATATTGTTTAGTGTAAAGTAAAGCATGCTTTATTTCAGAGTTGCAAATCTTTAAGTTAGAGATTTAGGTTCAGTTGACATAATTATCAGTTAAGAGGTGGATGGTACAGTTATGTATGTACGTCTATTTAAGTAAATATGTATGTTGGCTGTACACATGACTTTGATAAGCACAGCGTGGTAACCTTGCAGAACAGTAGCATTGAGCTATATGTAGTGATTGTGAACTAATTTGTTCAGTGTAACACAGCTCAAGGCTGCTGTTGCCGCTTTTAGGGTGCTGGGCCCAGAGCTCTAAGTTATGCAGCTTACGCAGTTTGGTGCATCTGTACAGAACAGGAGACTAATTACTGATTGAATTTGGGTGAGTTGGCTTATATTAGGTAAAGATACAACTGGAATTGCCTGCATCTATGGAGGGTGCATTGTAGAGCTGCTGCACTAAGCACAGCTCTGTGCAATATAAAATAAAAAAGAAAAATAAAGGAACTGATGGAAAACAGCTAAAGCTCTCCCCAACATTGTTTACCTTCCCCAGAACTGCAGCAATTACTCTCCTGCCTCTAGAGTAACCTCTACAAGTTCTAGGTGACACCCACCTGACTACAACTGACTGTTGGCTGTAAGTTTGAAAAAGTAACTAAAACACAGCCAGTAAGTGTAGCAATACTCATCACTCCCCTAAACAGGACAGATATCACTTGTAAAGCACCGCAAACTGCAAAAAACTTTCACTTAATAGTTGTAACTCTTAGATCTGCTGATGTGTAGTTTGGAACTGCCAAAACTCCAAGTGCAAACTTGATAAATAGCTGCTGGTCCTCTTAAAGACAACAATGAAAACTACTACCTTGCCTGGGATCAATCACACTTTATGTACATCAGCCTGGCTTACAGTTCTGTTACAAAAGTAAATTAGGATTTAATTTCAAAAGTCAGACCGCAAAAATGTCAAAAGCATTTCTGCTGTTTACTGGAATTACTGAATACAAACTTGAAAAATCCTTTAAAAACTCATTTTCCAGATGTTATAAACACTGCTGAAGGAAAACGGCTAAAACAGCTACAGACTGTTAAAATTAATGTAAAAACAGACAAATGAGAATTTTTCAGCCTCTTAGCTATTTTTGATGTTGTTGTTGTTTTTCGTCTTTTCCCGGTTAGGGGTCGCCACAACGGAACTCCGGTCCGCTAATGATTGGCAGTAGATTTTCACGAACGCCGAGCTGCCAGCTCGACGTGAATAGCTTGAAAGTAAAATATATAATTTGCAATGGTATCATAGCTGCAGCCAGGTGAAAGGGATAGCCGCCATAGGTGCAAAGTTTGCAACAGTGTGAAAGAAAAATGCTTTTTCTTCTTCTTCTTTGCTATTCATGTACAAGGAGAGACTACCTTTTTTTTTTTCAGAAGGGTTCCGTATCAGGAGTTGCACAAGGTGCAACAATAGTTGGAGTTCTGGTTTGCAACCTGATGATCCTGACAGAATTCATGCTGCAAACAATACAGAAATTCATCTAATTTTGTGTAGATTGAGTGTGGTAGCTTAATTGTTTTGGTTCTTTTTTGCAACATTTACAAAAAACATGGAAGCATTCATAAAGGATAACTGACAACCACAGGCTTTCCCCACTCATAGCACTAACACAGCTTTTCTGAGCTAATTATCATATTTCACAACCAGTTCACATAGCAGACATATTAACATGGCATAGTCAATGTTAACTGCATGCAGCAAGGTGTAATCATTTACATGTTACATTTCATTATATAATTTCTGGCCAGATATGCAGGTTATTCAGCCCTTTTCTTTTTAACTGCTACTTAGCAATGAAGGGTTACTAAATGCCTTAGCTGTTCATATAACAATCTGGTCATGTGTGTTATGGACGGTGATAGAAGAGTACAGATTCAATAGCCTTTGCATTAATTTCATCAATACTGCAAAGGTGCAGCTTTGGTGACAGACCTCTGACAATCTGTAAATAGTTATGGAAAAAAAAAAAAGAAAACTCCCCCGATATGAAGAGAGCTTGCACGAGAGAGAGAGTCATCGTAATGGGACTTGAATCTAATGGAACTTTTTGTGATAACCCACCATATCACAAAAGACGCTAGTATATCTAACATATCCCATACTTTACTTTTTCTCTGAAGCACAGCTTACTAGTTTGCAGTTGGACCCATGATCCTGAAATGCAGCGCATTACAAATGTTCTTAAATTCATACTCAAGTGAAGAGAGAGAAACCTTTTATATTTTTCTGTATTTATTATTCTATTGTAAACATGCAAATAAATTATTAGTAGCTGTGTCTCGCTTATTAATGTTCTTTTTTTTTGTTTTGAATTCAGAAATCATTATCCAGGCCTCCACTCTAAACAAACTCCAACAGACTTACCATAAAATAGCCAGATTCATTACTAACATCCCATACAACTCACCCCACTGCATTTCTTTAAACTCTCTTCAATGGCTTGAACTTCCCCAATTTCTGCTATCTTATCAATTTCATATGCTACACTCTATTCTTTATAAACCCTCTTTTGTCCAACTCTATCTTCCTTAGTCTCCATCTACATCCCAACCCGGACCCTCCTTACTTCTAACCAACAATTACTTGATATCTACCACCCAAAAAGGTAAGTAGGCAAACTACTCTACAGACACTCCCTTGCCCATCCTTGGAGCAAACTTCCCCTTGACTTACGTTCAATCTTCCACACCTCACACTTTAAAAATGAACTAAAAGCTTATTTTCTCAATTTCAGAACCTCCCTTGCCATGACCCTACCTAGTCTTCCTTCCCTTTATGTACCCTCAAAAGGACCATATTTAGTACCTCATTACACCTCTCTCTCCAATGTGTCTACTATGCATTTGCATAATTTTATACAAACAAAAATGTTTATTGTTGACCTATTGAACTATATCAATGTAAAATTGTTACCCAGCATATGTGAATCGTTTTGCTATAACTGCTATTATATCAATAGTGTTTAAAATTGTACTTGTTTTAAAATGCACTACTGGAGCTTTTCTCCTCGGGTCTCTACTGAAAATGAGCCACAAACCCGGTTAACAAATGTCAATAAATAATTTTTTCAATAAAAAGATTTTGGAAAGGAAAAACAGGTATCTAATTTAGAAAAGTCTTAAACCTAGGCCAGGAAAGACTCCATTCCTCATCAACTCACTAGGTTTGCTCTTATGTCATTTGATGAATCTGCATTCCGTCACTCAGTTGTTGTTTCACTCTTTGCCTTATGCAGCAAAAAGTATGTGTGTGCAAAAAGTTCTCAAAGAGTAGCAATTTGGTTGATTTTGCATACATTTCTGGTAAGAAGGAATGTCTCTTTTCTACCCTGTTCAGTGTCTGCGTGTTGGGGCAGTATCATTTGATCTGACTTGGAATCTTGACATAGCCGTTTTGGTTCAATAAAACGGTATTAGTCCATGCTGACTCATACCTCCACATTTCTTCATTGAATGTGTGACAGTTTATGACAAATAGGCACAATGTATGAAAAATTACTAAACTTGAAAATGCAAGTGCAACACTCAGTGGATGCAGGAGCAACAATATTTATAATGTTTACTATAAAGCTTCCGTGATTATGAATTTGTTTTAAAATACAATCGGGAAGTGTGTAAAACTGATTTCCTTCATAGTGTGATTTTAGAACCAAAATATGTGACTTTACCTTATGTGTGATATTTGAGAGGTATGCGTTAATTTACTAAGGGAACCTTTGTACCTTGGTCTGGTCATGCATGTATAAAAACTGAATAGATGAAAAGAAAAGCTAGCATTGCTGTTTTGCTGGAACAGTTGTCAACTGCCATACTTGTTAACATTAGAATCTGAGTATGGAGTGATGTGGTTTTCAGATTTCTGGTTCACAGAATTGGGATTAATAAATATTCTTTTACCCAGATTTTACCGCTAGCATAACAGTCCTTTCCTGCTTGGTATGCTGAACGTTGTCTGCTTTTTGCAGAAACATTGAAATTCGGAATGGACTTTATGTACACACTAAATATTGTAAAATGTTATTTTACTGTTATATGTTTTGCTATCCTTAAGATTCTATTAAACTTAAGCATGTGCAAAAAATCATATATTTCAAAGATTTTTAAAAAGCATTTGAGTTTGCATCTGCCTTTATGCATTGCATGCTTCTTGATTACTCTTGTTTGCTTTTGCTATTGTACTTTTGGGTCAGAGCTGAAGAGTCTCTTCGGACCAACCCTCCTACCCAGTTACCAAATGGTATCTAACTCGATAAATAAATAGACAATACAATATATGGCAGTATACATTCTTGGTTCCATGAAAAAATACAGTTAGAAAAAAGAAATAGAATGTGCGGTCTAAATTACTAGGAACAAAACAACACACTTGTGATAATGATAGTTGCAGAATAAACAGTTCAGTGTTTTGCCAGATTCTGCTAAAGAGAAAACAGAGAATTAAAATAACGAAGTGCAGAGTTAACATCTGGAGTATGCAAATCTTAAAGGAATCTGGAGTTTGCAAACATAGGCATAAAGAATGAAGGAAGTGAAGCTGAAGGCTAAGAAATGATAGAATACAAGAGCATTTCGTAATATAATGCTATATGAAACATGAATTAGTTTAATGTTGCAATGCGAGTAATACATTGGGAAAAGTGGCAATTAGTTTAATGTGGCAAATCTAAAGAAACAAAAATTACTGATACCAGATACTGAATAACTATGGAGAATATACGATGCAAAAAGTCAGGCAACGTGTGATTTGAGAGGTGGGGCTAAAAAAAGTGAAATGAAATAAAAACTTAGAAGGAGGGGAGTCTCAGGAATGAGCATTAAAAGCACTGAAAGAAGTATGGAGGTATCTGTTATTAAAAATCAAACCAAAGAAAAGTGAGATGATAGAATAAACAAAGCGTTAGCCAGATAAATTAAGATAAGTTGATAAAGGGATTTTTTTTTTAAATTGAAATTTTGCAAGTAAATGAGAGAATTTTATTGAGACTTAATGTTTTTACATGGTGTAGTGAAGCTAGGAAGTATCAGAAATGTTAAGTTATGTAGTTGTGTTGGCTATATGAAAGACTCTGGTGACCATGTAACCTGCAAAACAGCGAAGCATAAGAAAATGGATGCTCACCCAAGGAATCTATAATTTCAACTGTCTGCAGTACAAAGCACTTACCTCTAAATTGTACTGGTTATGTAAAGAGTTTCATAAATATGTGAACTGTGAAATAAGACTGGGAAGCTGTACTGAAGACTGAATGCTCCTGTATGGCACTGCTTGATAGAAACACAATGATTTGTTAACAAATTTATCACTTTCAGCTGATAACATTTGGATGTCCGTATTTGCTTTGGTACTGAAGCAGATGTGACTTTGTATTTTGATTCCTAATGAATTATGGGAGTTTTAGGAGAGACAGTGATAATGAAAGGAATTTGTAAAGAACAATTACCTATCCAGGTGCAATACAAAGAGTAGGAAGGGTTGGACTTAAGCTTTTGAGATGATGAAAGCACGGGCACATTTGGCATAGTCCATGTTCCTTTTGATTTTTTCTTATGTGGTATTGTAATGTTCATTTAAAAAAAACAAAAAAACACCCATAACAGGGAAAAGAGACCCCAAAAATATCATAAATATTTAATTAATTTAACTTATGAGCACTGTCCAGTTGTATGTTAAAACTGCCATAATGAATTCACAAAATAATCGAACTAGCAAATACTAATAATGTCGAAATCACACTATGTTTTGACTTTCTCACTGTTTTTTTTCCTGAGGTTTGTGGATTTACTAAATTTTGTTTATTGAATTGACTTACTGTCATACTGTTTTATTTCTACAGTCTAAATGCAATGATTTTCCCAGAGACAGTTGTTTGTTTTCTGGTTGCTGTGCTTTTTGTCATTGGCAGTTCAGTTAGTTGTGGAAGGAATGCTCCTAAGGTTGATTGAGCAAAAAGCTTGCATCATCAAATGGTGCATTAAACCATACTTGCTACAGACTAAAGCTAGCAGTAATATAATGAAATAAGGTTATCATTTTTATAGATTAAAGATTTTTTTTTTGAGAATGTTGTTTTTTGGGCCATTGTAATCCAAACCACAGCATCATACCAGTATCGATTATTCCCCCACACTGAATCACCAGTGATTTTGTTGCACAATAGCATCTGTATTATGGCTTCTGCCTCAGAATCATTCCAGCATTAGCGATCCTTCCTCAGAACCATACCTATATGACAGATTCCAATTCAGAATTATTCTAATGCCACTGATTCTGCCTCCATACCAATATCAGGGATTCTGTTTTAGAATTATTCTAGCAACACTGATTTTACCCCCATACCAAGATCAGGAATTCTGTTTTAGAATTATTCTAATATTACTGTTTCTGCGCCCGATGGAACTTGTATGAATGAATACAGTAAACTCTCAGTTAACTAGAACTCAAGCAAGTAGCACGCTCAAGCAACCGGCAAAAGAATTGAAGAAATACAGTGCAATTTATATTTAGTTATTTATTTATTTAGTTATTACATTTGATTACTGGGTAGTGTCCGACTGGGCACGTAGACCATTTTCAGTGGAGGCCCATGGAGAAAAGCTCCAGTATTAAGCTACATAGATACATAGAATTAAGGATTGAAATAGTGTAAAAAAATAATCACCAAATCATACAGTAATTGTCAGCATACAATAATTGAGATAACCTATTACAAATAATACGAGACAATATTGATAACCTATTGCAAATAATACATGAGACAATATTGATACAGAGGAAGCAGTATCACACTTAGAAAACATTAGACTCATAGGTTCTAGAAACCTGACTATAGACCAGTGCATCTTGCATATGAAGTATGTGGCTTGAATTGTAGAGTAAAATAGCCATAAAGAAGGAAAAAAATAAGACATTGTTGTAGTTCTAGAAGATTGTTGAGCAGTAAAAAACATGAAACATGCTTGGGGAGAGGGGGATCATAGCAGAGCTGGGTTTAACCCACAATTTTCATGTGTTGCACTTTGTTTTCCCCCTGCAGAAATATACTGTCGCTCATCTAGTCAGGATGAAGTAGACGTAGATGTTTGAGGTCATTGGCTGATTGAGGTCACCTGGACTACAGCTTAGACTAGGCACCTCATTGGTTCTTTTGAGATTTCTTTCTTAAAAGCTGTCTCAGGTTTCAACTTTCTGTTACCTAAGAAGCTCAGTTGTGAGTGTTCTGTCATTTTACACTGAGCTAATCGAAGGAAGGACACTCAGCAAACTCAGAGCTATAATATATAACATTAAGTATCCTGTTTTTTGTTTATTTTGTTCTTTATTTCTTTGTTATTTATAACACTTTGTGTACTGTGTATTTTTCTAGCTAGTTTCACTGTGTGTGAGGTATTAACTGGGAATTGTCCACTTTTATTAAGCATCTGTTGGGTTGTTTGTTTCTGATAACTTGTTGCAGTTAAACTCTTTTTTTCTAGAGGCTCCTTTAGCTGTTTAAAACTTTCATTTAAAGGCTCACTGCTGCTTTTCAGCTGTGAGAAACATTTCTGCAGTTTGTTTCACACCCTCCCTCCCTGTTGGTGTAGTGTTTTTAGAGTTGGTGGCTTTGCAGTTGCCTGCCCCTAGTGTAAATGTGATCTGGGACCCTCCTCCCAGTCTAGTGTCATTACCTCATTCTACCCAGTACAGGGAGAACATTTGAGAAGGCCAATCAGCTTAGTTTCTGCTACGCCTTTCTCTCTTTCCACTAAAAAATAAAAAAATAAAAAAAACCTTTTTCTAAGCTTGTTTCCTGCCTTTCCTGTGGGTAGTCTAGCCTGAATATAGATTTGCTGTATCCAGGACTATTTGTAGGCTTCTAGGGCCCAATCCTTTCTGTGTTGAAAGGAAGCCTTCTAGATTAATTTTGTTTCTTAGAACTAGCCAGTTTTTTGTTTCAGCACTTGTTCAGAACTTATTGTAAGCACTAAATAAGCTACAAATTACTACAGCACTCAACTTTCCTCACGGTCTAGAGGAAAACAGTTTCTAGTACTTAACAAATAAGCACCTATCCAGGCATGTCTAAGGGTCAGCCCTCGGTGTTTTCTCCTGTCTACCTGCTGAATCTGGGCATCTTGGGGCAATGCAGTAATTGGCTCATGTACACAGACAACCCTCTCTTCCTACCGCCCAACACTACAACCTGTGAGAGATGCACTTATATAGCCAAACTGGAAGCAAAGCTCTCTTCACCCGAGACTGGACTAGACAGTCAAGAGGAGAAGGTAAGCACTTGCACCACACCACACTCAGCACATAGTCCCTCAAAACCTACACCACCAAAACACACACATAGAAACACAAAACACACACCTACATTCACGGAGGCTCTCAGTAAAAAGCTGCCCAAGCAACAGGGACCTCCAAAGCAGAAACACAAGCAACATCCACCGCCCAACACAACCCAAATGACACACAGCCCACACACTCAGTGTGCCACTCAACCACAGCCTATAAGGCATAACAACGTACCCAACAGTCTAGTCATAGGTGACTCTATAGTCAGGCACACTGATGTTCCACTCACCAGGCTAAACAAGGAGAAAGTTACTGTCAGCTGCCTGTCGGGTGCCAGGATCCGCCACATAATACATGCACTCAGGTCACTCCACAACAAGTACAAATATGACTCTCTCATTGTCCATGTTGGTGTGAATGACCTGAGACGTACCTCCTTGGTCTACATGAAAAGGGACATGGAGGAGCTGTCCGATCTTGTAGCCCAGGCAGGTATGACCTGAGCCCTGAGTAGCATCCTGCCATCACCCAGAATGATACCGCAGTACAAGGAAAAAATGATTGACTTCAACAATTGGCTAAGCTTCTGGTGTCATTCTAAGGGGATCCAGTAACTGTCTGCCTGGGATGACATGATTGACAAGCCATGATGCTTTGCCAGAGATGGCTTGCACCTGTTGCCCCTTGGATTCTGGATACTGGCTAAGGCTCTAGCCACCCCTATAGTGCCTTTTTTAGGCAAGGTTCAAATGACAAATTCACCACCCTAACAGGTACAGGCAAGAAGAATCTGAGGGTATTGCTACTCAATGCTAGAAGTATAAACCTCAAAATTCACTCTCTCGAGGCACTCCTTAAAATGGAGAACATCGACATCTGTGCAGTGACAAAGACCTGGCTCAAGGCTCCAGAGAGTACCCCTGCATTACCAGGCTATAATTCATACCACACCTTTCGGCCACCTAACCTGGACCAAAACAATAAAGGCAGAGGCGTGTCCATATTCATTAAGAATATCCAAACCTCCAGACTAGTTGCTCAGCATAATGCATCTGAGATTATCCAAGTGCAACTAACTCTGGGCAAGACCGCAATCCAAATTGTAGCTTGCTACAGATCCCCCACCATGGCCCAGGATTCCCACTCCTCATTTCTTAATACACTGGAAAATATTAGGGTACAACCTAACACCCTAATAATGGGCGATTTCAACTACCCTACCATTAACTGGGAAAACTACTCATGTACCAACTCTTGTGCTCAACGTTTTCTGGAATTCATAAATTCCAATGCCATGGATCAACTTATCCACTCCCCCACCAGGGGCAGCAATATCCTATACCTGGTTATTATCAACATGGGCAACCGGCGCTCCACACCAGAGGTCAATTCCTCGTTGGTCATATCCGACCATAAGCTAATCACCCTAGACATCCACATCCCTCCCTCACCCCCCCATTAGGGAAACCACAGTAAAAAATTTCTCCAAAGCCAACTTCACGCTTCTTAAGACAGAAGTGGCAAACTTCACGACACCCATGCTGACGGACAATAGAGGTATGACTGCTGAATCCTACACAAATGCACTTTATAAGCACTTACATGAGTGCATGGATCATGCAATCCCTAACAGAACCAAGATGCTATCCTCTGAAAAAAGGAAGCCAATCTGATGGTCCCCTGCCATAAACAAACTCTACAACAGAAGAAAGAAACTGTTGCAAAAAAGAGTAAAATCCCATGATGGGAGAAACTCCCTGGTCAGCTTCAGTAAGAAGCTGAGATCCCTCGTAAAATCCTCCAAAGCTAGTTATGAAAACAAAATCGCCACTGACTCTAAAGACAACCACAAAGCATTCTATAGCTTTGTTAATAATCTTAATGGCAATACTCAGATCTGCTCTGAGTTACAGCACAATGGCACTAAATGTACAGAACCAACGGATATTGCCAACATCCTGGCAGATAGGTTCAGTGCTAACTTTACCCCTCTGTCATCCCCTAAAGGGCCCATTTCTATACCAGAAGAATGCAAAGTTCCTGTAATCATGGCTGCACAGGTAAAAAAAAAACACTATCCAAAGCCAAGAACACAGCATCCATGGGACCTGATGACATCCCAGGCTGTGTTCTACATGAACTACAGAACGAATTGGCACCCCACCTAAGTACCATGTTCAATCATAGCCTCACCTCAGGCTATGTGCCCACTGAATGGCACACAGTGACAGTTATCCCACTCCACAAAGGGGGAGCCACCACAGACCCCAGAAACTACTGCACAATTAGCGTAACGAGCCTGGTCTGCAAGGCTATGGAGCGTATCATCATGGAACTTATAAACAATGACATTGGTAATCTCCAAACTCAGGACCCCACCCAGTTCAGGTTTGTAAAAGGCAGATCAAGTCTCCTAAACCTGATAGACTTCTTTGAAGCAGTCACCAAAGCCGTAGATGAGGGTAAGGTGATTCACACAGCCTATCTAGATCTCGACAAAGCTTTTGACACCATCCCCCACTCTGGAATTATAGATAAACTCACTAAACTAGGTATAAATCCCTATGTCACAAGATGGGTTGCCAAATGGCTCACTGACGGAACCCACACTGTGAAAGTAGCAGACTCCAAATCCAGCTTCAGACCAGTGACAAGTGGAGTATCACAGGGTTCAGTCCTGGGTCCTCTCCTGTTTGGTATCTACTTCTCTGAAGTACAGGCCAACACAGAAGGTCTTTGGCTAACAAAGTTCGCAGATGACTGCAAACTAGGAGCCATAATCAAAACTCCAAAAGATGTGGACATCCTACAAAAGGGCCTTGCTGAGACACATGCCTGGTGTCAAAGCCATGGCCTCAAGCTCAACGCCAAAAAGTGCATTGTCATTCCTTTTGGTAAAAACTCAGTACCCATGAACTACCACATAGGTGATAGTCTACTTAACACCGAAAGTGTGATAAGAAACCTTGGGACACAGGTGGACAGTAGTCTCTCCTTTGATAATCACATCGCCACAGTAGTCAGGAAATCCTTCTATGTGTCACACCTCATCACAAAAGGTTTCTCATCCAGGAAAAAAGAGGTCATTGTTTCCCTCTACTCGTCACTCATTAGACCCATTATAGAGTACAATGCCCCTTTTGGTATGTACCTCACAAGACATCTAAAACAACTGGAAAGGCCACAGAAATACCTCACAAAGAGGATTACCAGCCTCAAAGAGATGCCCTATGCAGACCGTCTCAAAAAACTGCAGCTTTACTCCGTTGCATATCGCCTACTCAGAGGCGATCTCTGCCTAACACACAAAGCTATGTCAAACCCAGAGCTTTTAGACATGCTCCACTTAAAGAAATCCCAATCCCTACGAGCTACATGCTCTAGGGACCTAAACCTCATCACCACAATAAACAGAACATGCTGGAGGGATAGATTCCTGTCCCAGAGACTTCCCATACTCTGGAACAAACTACTTATCTATATCAAACAAAGCTCCTCATTAGCACTGTTCAAGAAAAATTTTGCTGATTGGATGGGAGATAGGAAATTCACCCCGGGGATCACTTCTGTGGCTCTGCTCGACAGTGGCACAGGAAAATAATTTTCTTGGGTGGCGAAAGCCAAGGTACCTTTGGCTAGGCTTATATAGGCCCTAGGGCCAATAGCCTAGTACCTACCTATGAACCTATGAACATTGTGGGTCTGTTCAAGCAGCTTTATTATATGCAAACATAAACATATATGCAGACTAGTTGTCTCATGCATAGATGTTCACACTCTGGCTATACTCACAAAATGGCACTGAAGCTAGCACATGCCTGCTATTTATATGCACGTTCAGGTCTTAGAAATGCTTCTTAAATGAACAACTCCTATGTTATTCTACATCCTCCCTCTTTGAGAAATGACACTGACAACATTGACTGACATGGTATAGGTACAAAGTAATTTTCCATCATGCAATTATACAAAACTATATATATATATATATATATATATATATATATATATATATATATATATATATATATATATATATATATATATATATATATATATATATATATATATATGTATATAGATAGCTATATATATATATATATATATATATATATATAACTAGCTAGCTCTAGGACTGTTGAACGAAACTTCAACAGTCCGAATCCACTATCACCAAACACACTTTAATAAAAGCACTTTCACCGAAAAAGTACCTTCACTAAAATGTGTTAAAAAAAAAAAAAAAACATTAAGCCTACTTTTATACACGGGGGCAAGCCCCCCTGCACCTCCCATACACCCCCTACTTTAATATTCCCACTCTGAGATCACACTACAGTGGGAAAAATGGAATTTTCCCTAATCCGCACCGTAGTATGACCGGCGCAACAGGCATACTTATGCAGAAATGCTGCTTCGGTGAAAAGCATTTTCATGTAAGTATTCCTGCCCATTAACGATTCGGTGAAAAGTGCGTTTGTGCAAGAGTCCTAGACCCAGATATATATAATATATATATATATATATATATATATATATATATATATATATATATATATATATATATATATAAATAAAACTATGTCCATGTTGCGGTGCATCTCACACTGGGCCTGGAAATGTGACCAAATTTTGTGAAATATAAATTTGATTAAGCAACTGGGATTGTCTCTGCTGAATGTTCAACCTTAGGGACGCTATGAACATTATCAGAAACAGTAGTGGGAATCAAGACATGCTCTGTGTGAATCACTCTGAGATTGAGAGTCTATGTCATAGGAACATTGTTGTGATGACGGTTCTGATACAGAAAGTAGATGTCTGTGATTTCTCATGTACTCTCCACCCTTGGATTTCACAAGATAGGCTCTTGGCTCTTCAGATATATTTGTTACTTGACCAATCTGGTCAAAAACTTTCATCCATTTAATCCTCTCTCTCTCCTTCTTTCAAAGGACAAAGAAATCTGCTCGATTTGTCATTGCTGGACTTCTGGAAAGAACACTTTCTAAATAATTGGGCATTGATTGCTTTGTTGTTTTTAGCTTTAGGCCTCAATAAACTGGAACTGATGGGCAATGTCCTGGTTTGCCTAGATAGAAGTCTCTGAGCAAATGAGCCAATTATATTGTCATGGGTTATGTTTTTGAGATTTGAATTTGAGTAAATTCAAAAAGACATCGGTATTGTCACACTTTGACTTCTCAAGTAATTGCTTTGCACTCAGTACTGCATGTTCAGCTAGTCCATTTGACTGCGGATATTCTGGACTACTACTAACATGTTCAAAGTCCCATTGTCTTGCAAATTTCTGAATCAACTGACTGGTAAATTGGGTACCATTGTCGGAGATGAGCTTTTGTGGACTTTCATGGACTGAGAAATGACGTTTCAGCTTGGTAATAACAGTAGTGGATGTTAGGTTAGGTAGTAAATCGATAAACCAGTTTGAATAAGAGTCTACCAGTACTAAGTAATAGTAAAGAAAGAAAAAGCCCTGTTCCTGAGTGATGGAACAAATACACAATAGTCCAATCAAAAGAAAAAATATGTTCCAAACACTGAACCACCACAAAGGAGCTCAAATCCAAGTAGAAATCCAAATAAAGTCCAAATGAGATTCCACAGAAACTTTATTACAAGGGTAAGCACTTTCACAACCTGTCCTGGTTGCTTCCTCAGACCAAAATGAATTCTTAAAAAGTCTAACAAAGGAAGAATGTAACATGAAACAGATTTGTTAGACTCCCTCTTTATATATATATATATATATATATATATATATATATATATATATATATATATATATATATGTATATATATATATATATATATATATATATATATATATATATATATATATGTATATATATATATATATATATATATATATATATATATATATATTTAGACATATTTTTAGAAATATACATTGTAATATATAATACATTTTATTGTGATTACATTTGTTTTTTAGATAGGGTGGGAGAACATGTTCTTGTAACTAAGCTGCCTTTAAACTGCTTTTGAATTGTCTGTGTTTTTAAATTGTCTCTCTCTTTAAGCTTGGAAAGCATTTCCACTTTTCTTGATTTGATTGGATGATTCTATATGGCATGTATTTTAAAATGGGTGTGAGTTTTTAAGAATTCATTTTGGTCTGAGGATGCAACCAGGACAGGTTGTGAAAGCGCTTACCCTTGTAATAAAGTTTCTGTGGAATCTCATTTGGACTTTATTTGGATTTTTGCTTGGATTTGAGCTCCTATGTGGTTCAGTGTTTGGAACATATTTTTACTTTTGATTTTGACAGTACTAAGTAATGTTGATTGTTCCATTCAAATTTGTCAGTGGCTACTGGTGACCAAGATAGTTCAGGAACGGGACTTAGCTGAAGTGGTTCTTTTTGCAAATGCGGTTTAGTACTGTTGCATACTGAAAAAGAAGAACGTACTCTATCAATGTCTTTTGCTAGAGAAGTCCAAAATACCAGTCTTCTCGCCCATCTATTGGTAGCTTTGGAACCTGGGTGACCACAATGCAAAATCTCGATGTATTTATGTTGTAAGGAACCAGGAACAACAATTTTAGGACCTTTGAAAATAATGCCATCTTCCATAAACATCTCATTTCTGTAAGGAAAGTAGGGTTGCACTTTAGGTGGTAAACTAGATTGCTTTGACGGCCATCCAATATTAATGTAGTGGTTAAGCTTTTGCAAAATTGGATCAGTCTTTGTATGATCTCTTTGCTCATCAAGTCTTGTGGCAGAAAAATTATGCACTTCCGTGATATCAAAATCAAAACTGTCTGCATCAAGTGTTCCCTTGTATTTCTGGGCGATCTCGATAAGGTATCAGCCAGCTAAAGAAGTTTGACTTTTATACTGACTATGTTGAAGTTGTACTTTTGCAATTAAAGCATCATTCTTTGCAATCTTGCTGGAGCTGAATGCATAGGCTTCTTTAAAATAGTAACCAGAGGTTGATTTCGATCTTAGCATATTGCATTTCAGTTTGAGTAAGTGTTCTAGATGCATAGGCTACTGGTCTACCCTCTTGAAGAATAACTGTGCCAAGACCAAATTTTGCAGCATCACAGGAAAGAGTTACTGATTTACTCATATTATAGTATCTTAATGTAGGTGGAGTAACAATTTTCTGATTAAAGTCTTCAAATGCTTTGTGGTGATGTTCTAACCATGATCATGCAACATTCTTGTGTTAGCTTTCTCAGAGGTGCTCTCAACTTACTGAAGTCTGGTATAAACTTGCCTAAATAGTTGACTATACCAAGAAAACATTGTAGAGCTGGTACATTATCTGGTACAGGCATCTCAAGAATGGCTGCTTACTTGGATGGGTCTGGTCTCAAGCCAGTGCTAGTAAATAATTGACCTACAGATGTAACTTTTGGTAGTCTGAATTTGCACTTTAGAGGGTTAAGCTTTAAATTCACTTCACGTGCTCTGTCTAGAACTCTCAAGATTTCTGTCATGCTCTGCTTCACCATTGCCTATGACTAACAAATCATCTACTATTATGGCACAAGGATAACCTGAAAAATATTTGTTCCATTGCATGGTGAAAGACTTGCAGATTTATCCCAAATGGCATCCTAAGAAATCTGTATCTTGCCAAAATGAACTTTTTGCATCCAAGACAGAAAAACAGTGGCATTTGGTATTGGAGCTCCGACTTCTTCAACTGTACGCATGGGATGATGTGGTCTCTTCAATGCCTTATTCAAATCTCTTGAGTCAGTGCATATTCTGATTTCATCTGAGCCTATTTTGTAAGCTGCTACCATGGATGACACCCATTCGGTAGGTTCTGTATCTGGACAAATTACACCTTGCTGCACCATTTTGTCCAACTGAACTTTGACTTTATGCAGCATAGCTATTAGAACTTTTTTTTTGCAGGTCTTGACTACTGGACTGATCTCTGGGACTAACTTCATAGAATACACAGCTGGAAGTTTGCCCAACTTGTCAATGAAAACAGCATACTCTGAAAACGTTGAGTTAGAGAAGCTGGAACTGGGACGTGCTTATTTGATGAAGTTTTTTAGCGAAAGAAAGCAGATTCATTCTCAAACTGTCTCTGAGACCCAACAATGACTGCACAGGTCTTTGAAATACATAGAATAATAAGCTATAATAGTTCTTGGCAACATAAAATGAAAGTAGTACTGAGCCTTCTATGACGCTGCCAGCCCAGCTATCTGGAATTTTGTAAATAATCATATGTCATTTGTGAATATTAATATGATTCATATGCTTGTCTTAATAATGTAAGAGAACTATATGTTATGTATATATTAAACTACTGGTGCATAAGTGTGTATAAAGTACTGAGCTAAAATGTAACCACAGTGTACCCTACTGGAAAATCAACAGAAATTTATATAAACTATATACCTGTGCAAATGCATGTTTTAATAGTAGAAGCTGGAACATACAGAGTTAACTTGCAAAACGTCAAGAAAATAAGTTGAAATTGTTTTACTATTGTGTTATATCTTAGTTTCAGTGAAGCAGACACAATGTCTAGAGTTAGTTTTTCTGTTGTCTTGAAACAGAAATAATTACTAGGTTTCAAATGTAAAAGTGTTTTATTGTTTTATGACTTCCAAGTTCTACAAACTTCTGAGAAATATGTACTTCTCACACATATGTTAAAATAATATTAGTTTCTGTTAGCCTGGGAACTGAAGGCAGGTGACAGAGTGATGCCATCCAGGCTAACCCTGTAGTAATATGTGATATTAATTTAAGAACGCTCTCGGAAAGGGAGACTGGGCATTTTGTATCTTGTCTTGGACCTAGAAACATCCATTCAGCACTTCTGCATCTACCTTGCTCTGTAAGTAAGTCTAGGGTACAGTAATTTCTTTTAGATATAGATAGCAATATAGTAAAGATTAGTTTAGATGTTTTCTGTATTTATCTGAGACCTTACTTAGTTGTTTTAAAATATTTCCTGTGATTCTGAACTCTGTAGTTACTGTATTGTTTGAGTACTGTCTTGTTCTTCTATAATTTATTATTAAATATATTTAAACCTATTTTTGTGGCTGATATTTGAGAGAGATATTTAAGCTCTTAGAGTATGTATTTGGTGACACTGTACAGGTCACTCCAATAGCCTTGCTCTTGGTCACACTTATTTGGGTAATAGTAACATTACACAGTAGGACTGGTCACCCTTTGTAAGGGCCTTCTAGTAGCTGTTAAGGATGAGTTGGTGGCAGTGATAACTACCTTATAGTCTGGGCAGAAGGAGGCATAGCTAGTAAACCTATGCCAGCCTTCCTCAGGTGTGTGTGTGTTTGTATATAAATAAAATCTCAATGTTTGTGTGTGTGTCAGCTACTTGGGCAGGGACATGAAGCACTGGTTGGACAGAGTGTGTGCTGGAGGTCTTGGCTTGACCCCTCAGCTGAGATCTCAACCCTATAGCTGTGCAAGAGGGAAGTCTTTTTGGGGATCTGGAGAAAGAGGGAGAAATCTGCTCCCAGACTGACTGTGACCTCTGTGTGCTCTTAAGGGAAATTGTACTTTACTGTGTATGTAATTATCATCCTCTCATTGTGTACATCCGTCACTGTTGCCAGTGGTGAGGATTGAGGCTCCTTGATTACTAGGCCAGTGCAGGGGTGTGGTTTGAATTTCTTCACCTCCATAATCAACAGGTTTCGCCCAACTGGTCACATTTCACCATCTCTCATCTTAGCGAATGTATCTGCTGACATAACATTACACTTTGAACCAGTGTCTACTTTGAGCTCAGTAGATTTACCATTGATCTGAACAGCACAAAATACTTCATTCTTTGCCAGTAAATCTACTGTATCAGTCTTGTCCCCAATCACTGATATACCATCTACATAGAAAGCAGACTGTTGCAGTTCAACTTGATCAATTGATCCTTCTTTGTAACAGTACGAGGCTTACTTGACTTGCAACATTTTTGAAAATGGTTCCATTTCTTAAATTTATGGCATCACTGACCAAATGCTAAGCACGTTTCTCTTTTAGAATCCTGGTTGGCACCACAATTGCAACAGTTATCAATAAAGCTTGACTTGAGTTTTGCTGATTTACCCTTGTACGGCACTGAGTGTGCTCCTTTAACTGAACTAGTCTTAGAACTTGCTGGAAGATTGCGGGTTTTCCTTGCCTTACTTACAGGCACTACAGCTGCCACGTGCTTATGCCTGTTTCTGCCTGCCACATGTTGCATACTTCTACATTTGCTCTAGTGGCTGCTGAAACCATGCTGTTATCACTTTCAAGCATATGTGTGTGTGTGCCTTTCAGTAACTTCATGAGTCTGACAAATATGAATAACTTTGCTTAGCATTTAATCACTGTCATGAAGCAAAATCATTCTCACAGCAGCACTAATACCACACACAAACCTGTACTTTATTAACTCATCTTTTAAGTCACCAAACTTACAAATTTAACTTTGTTTTTCAGGTCAGTAATATAAGCTGCAAAAGTTTCTCCTTACTTTTAATCTCTTGTGTTAAAACAAATGGCCGTCTAATGTAACATTGGTCTGGGGGTTGCACATTTCTCTAAATTTGTGCTTCAACACTCTGGATCTTCCCTTGATTCAGCCTGTACAATAATATGATGATTTACCCCTTCACCTTCATATACTGCTAGTGTATATACAAATGAACGCTCTCTTTCTATAGACTCTGACCCTGCTAAATTTAGCAAAATGAATGGCCTGGTGCATGCATCTTTATCAGAATAAGCTGCTTGTATGAATATGTAGTACTCTTGCTCAGATATTCTCCGATTCTCTGCAATATTCTGATCAAATACAAGTGGTAGTGGTTTACGAAAACATTCTGCCATATTAATACATCTCAGTGAAGACTTTTGCCAGTATGCATGAACACACACTTGTACATATGCCTGAAATTTATGCCAATACTTGTAACTACACATAATAGCACAACACACCTCTGTATAACTGAACTTTCTATAATATGTTTCCTGGGCACTGTAATACTTTTGAAATCACCTCTTATAAGTGTAAGAAACATTTCAAAGTAATTGCACTTTGCGAATAAACAGTACATATCACACTGAAATTTCTTGAAAATGGCAGTACTTTGCTAAACAACTCTGTATAGTGCAAGAAACACTTTGTAATGGCAACATTCTGTGAATAAACACACCCAGCACAAAAACATTTTCAAAATGGCTGCATTTGACTACACTTTACAAAATAGTGGCACTTTGCACAAAACAAACTCTTTGAAATAAATGCACAGTAATAAACACACACTGCAAGCACTTTTGCACACTTTGAGATACTTCAAATAACTCTAGTTATACTATTCAGAGCTCCAATCAATGCAACTTAGTAGTTTATGCCAAAGCACAGTAATTCATCAAAAACATGCAGTCACCTTGCTTTATTTATACTCAATGTGCCCTTTGTTATATTTGTTTTGCTCATTTAATCTTGTTTCATGTCCATTATATTTTCTTGTGCTCGTTTTAAATCTAAACATGCACATTTTGCAATTTTAAGGTAATTCTGAACCCTTTATGTGCTTTCCTGATGCTCATTTTATCAAATATCTTAATTGTAAACATTTTGTTTAATTAATAAACTTTTTTATGCTTTTTGCTTAGTAATGTGTTTTGTGCCCTTAAAATGCTTTATTTTTATCTTTCTTATAAAATAAATTGTTTTTGCAAGTTTTCATTACCTTTAATTCGTTTCTGGCCCATTTTTGTATTTGGTTCACTTAGTTTGCTTCATTGTTAACTCTGCACATTGTGGCTCTTAAAAGCAATGTCTGGAAATCCGGTTTTGACACCATGTCGCTCGTCTAGTCAGGATGAAGTAGACAAACATTGTGGGTGCTGTTCAAGCAGCTTTATTACATACAAACATAAATATATATAAATTAGTTGTCTCATGCATATATCTTCACAATCTGGATGTACTCACAAAATAGCACTGAAGCTAGCATGTGCCTGCTGTTTATATGTGCATTCAGGTCTTAGAAATACTTCTTAAAGGTACAACACATGTTATTAATTTTTAGAGTTTTAAAAAGAAAGATACAAATAAATTCCTTCTCTCTCCCCAACCTAAGAACAAGTCAAACCAAACAGTATAATTTTAGTGAAACTGACATTAGTGGGGCTTAGGACAATCTTTTTGAGAAAGGTCTCAATTTTGTTCCTGCCAAGAAAGCTGATATCGACAAAGTTTTTGTGCAACTGAACATGTGCACTAGAAAATTAAGTTTTAATTTTCTATTGGGAGAGAATGGTATTTTGCCCTTTCAAGATGGCCCTAGGAGACCTAGTGCAGATAACCAACCCCTACATCCCGTGGTTAACATTTTTGAAAGAGTTTGTGAGTTTGAAATCAGAAAACTATTAACCCCCCCCCCCCACCAGATACACCTCTAATTTAAAAAAAAAGGAATGGGAGTTGCATATCATAATCTCTAGAAATAAAATGATCAGAGTCATGAAACCAGATAAGGGTGGAGGCCTAGTGGCTATGAGTACTAATGACTATATTAACAAAATGTTCTCCTTATTGTATACAGAAATATATAAGGATAGAATTATGGTGGTTGAATACGAGTTTTTAAAGGTGTCATACCCTAGGACTCACAGCATTTATGGGATACCCAAGATTCATAAGAGTTTGGTATTGAGGCCAATAGTTGATGCTAAGGCTTCAAAAACATTTTTATGGACAAATTTATAGACAGACGGACAAAGGGGGTTTTGAATGGTTATTTATATTTATTAAAATATTCTTGGAACTTTTTATCCACGGTTACTAGTGACCTGATTTCTGATGATCTTATTTTTATAACAACTGATGTGAGAGATCCATTTTCTGTAATTCCACATGACATTGGGATTGAGTTTTTTTTTTTTTTTTTGAGTTTTTATACACTCACTCCAGTCTGGGGCACACTGAATGTTTAACCCTTAGGAGTTTAATGGAGGTGGTACTGGAAAATAATTTCATTATGTTCGAGAACCAACTTTTTAAACAGAAAAATGGCGTGGCTATGAGTGCATCTTGCGGCCCGGTTTTTGCCAATATGGTAATGGCATATTGGGAAACCACCATGGTTTTTACATCTGAATATAGGAATAGCTGGTCCCTGTATAGATGGTTCCTTGACAATGACATAATTTTTTTCAGCTGACACTAGGGACAAGTTAGATCAATTTTTTTTTTCAATTTATAAATAGCTCTACTCAATTTCTGAAGTTTACAATGGAAGTAAATTTTGATTATGTTAATTTTTTGGATGTCTCTATCAAGAAAAAGAAAGTGACCCAAATATTTGAGTCAACACTTTTTAGAAAACCAACCTACTTCAATTCCCTTTTACATTTTAAAAGCTGGCATCCCTAGCATCAAAAGAAGGCATTAGTTAAGGGTTAGTGTATAAGATTGGCTTGACTGTGAAGAAGCTTGTTTTAAGAATGAGTGTAGTAAACTCTGGATGATGCTTGAACAGAGGGAGTACCCTGTTGATTTTCATACTGGGATTTTTTGGAAGTTGAAAGAAAAAGAGTTGATGGGTTATATTTCCCTTTACTAGGCACACCCAATAACTAATAATGTGTTAGTGAATTTGGACAAAAAATTAATTATAGGAAAGCTCTATTATCATACAATCTGAATGTTAAAGGTATATATGATATTACATTTAAAAATTGGCATTTGTTTGGGACAGAGCAGGAGTATTATAAAAAAGTTGGTCAGAAACTTATTATTGTGTACCAGAAAGATGTTTGTTTCAAAACCATGATGGAAAGACCATTAAGGTTAACAACAGTGGGGGCAATGATTAAATATTGTTCCCAGTGCAGATATATATTTAAAGCATCCAAATCGAATTTAGAAGGTTTAGCACTGTTAAATTGCTTTCTTTGTATTACTGTAACAGTAAAAGTGTTATTTATGCTGCAAAGTGTCAGCAATGCCTATCCTTCTATATAGGACCAACTTTAAGAATGTTTAGAAACAGAATTTATCAACACCAATATGATATTGGTAGAAAGGATGAACATAATGCTTTATATAGGCAGATAAAATGTTTTCCAAACCACTCGTTTAAGTCCATTGCTCTGGATCATGTCACTGTAGTATCTAGGGGTGGACCATCACCCTTGTATCTTGAATACAAGGAATTAAGATGGCAGTTAAAATGTAATGCAGCTAATCTTTCTGGTCTGAATGAAACAGTATCTATTTAAAGTTATTTAAAATTTTAAAGTCTGTGCATGTTGTTTAACAAAACATTGTACCCATTTTATTTTAAATGTCTGTTCTTAACTTAAGTAGGTATTGACATGGGGGAGAAATTTGAATTAATCAATTATTGCTGGTTATTAAGTAATGAGCACTGGTTTAATTGTTCATGGTGTTTAATTGCATTTATTAATGTGAGTCATGTGGTTTTAATCTTGTACTTAAGCTGGTGTATTTTTTTTAGTTGTTATTCTGATGAAGTCCAGTTAATGGAGGACAAAAGCACTAAATTGTTACAATAAAGTGTGGTACAGTCAGCGGTGGTTACTTTCCTTTGGTTTTTATTATTATTTTTTAACAAATAGTATAAGGTACAGCAGTAGTCAGGCCTATTTTTAATAGTAACAAGCAATCAGAAACTACAGTTAACTGGCATCTAACGATCCCCATAGGTGCTGGTTAACTGAGAGTTTACTGTAATCTTATTTCAGAGTTGTACTTAGATTATGACACCCATAATCATTGCACAAATCTTTCGACCAAGATTTGCACTTTGTTGTTTAGTTTAGCCATTCATTAAATACTGGTCCCTCATTACAAATTGCAATTAAAAATGCAAAAGTTAAATTATTTTCCTTTGAGTATCTTTACACTATTAAGAAATAGATTGCTTTGTTTACAAGTTGGTCCTGATAAGCTCTCACGAAAATTATGCAAACTTGACCAGTGCAGGGACAAAATCTTTTAAGAGATCATAGGCCTTGTGTTTGTTACTTTTGTTCTCTGATGTATAAAACATCATACAGAAATTAAAACAGCTGCTTTGCAGGTTGAAAGAACTGACTGTTGGATCATTACTACTAACTTGTTTGTCTGACATTGGTACCGATTAACAATTTTCCATTAAAATTCAGACTGGATCTATTCTACATACTCTTAAAAGTTACATGTAAACTAAAAATAAAATAAATTATATATATATATATATATATATATATATATATATATATATATATATATATATATATATATACTTGTTTCCCACCTTTCTGAACTAGTATAGTCCAGTTTTCAGGTCACTGCTGAATCCAGGGCTGTGTTACAAGTTTCTGTGTTGCCCATACCTTACTTGGATAGAAGGAAGTTTCTTTGTTCACCTGTGTGAGAGGGGAGCTTTGAGCAGCCTACCTTTCCCCGGAAGAGTGGTTTCAGCCCAGAAATTAGTAGTTTATTGGCCATTTTGGCCTAATTTCTATCTCTTTCACTTCCCTGCTATAAGTTTGTTATTGCTACATATTGTACTTATTTACTGCCTGCACTTGAATTAAGTCATTTTGTGTTTAAATAATCTGTTTAACTATTGTAGGCTACACACAATATCCTTTTCTGTGCATTTAAAGTGTTATTTTGATTGTATCTGCTCTATTTTCTGAAAAAAAATAAAATAAAAAAAATATATATGTACTTGTTTCCTGCCTTTCTGAACTAGTATAGTCCAGTTTTCAGGTTATTGCTGAATCCAGGGCTGTGTTACATGTTTATGTGTTGCCCATACCTTACTTGGATAGAAGGAAAGCTCTCTGTTCACCTGTGAGAGAGGGGAGCTTTGAGCAGCCTATCTGTCCCTGGAGGAGTGGTTTCAGCCCAGAAGTTAGTAGTTCAGCCATATTTGGGCTAATTTCTCTCTCTTTCACTTCCCTGCTATAAAAATGCATTTGTGTGGTTTTGCGCACCGGGCAGCGCCGTTTAGCTAGAGTTAAACTATTTTCGGCTCCACGAAGTCTACTCTTCAATTTTTCCCTTGGAACTAGACAAACCTTCAACTTTAGCACTCAAACCATTCATTTTACAGTCAAGCACTTTCTTAAAACTCGTAGCAAGCACTAATTAACCCTAGCACTATACCCCCTATACTGTCCAGAAGGACAAGGCTCTCTATTCGTCCCCACCAGCCAATCAGAAAAAGGGCCTACTCTACCTCTTCAGGCATGTCCAAAGGGTATTTTCCAGTGTCCTCCCAAATCCCACTGGTGAATCTGGGCATTTTGAGGCAATGTTACAACTGCCTCATGTACACAGTCAACCCTCTCCTCCTACCACCAAAGACTAATATATGCGAGAGATGCAATTATACAGCCAAACTGGAGGCAAAGCTCTCTCAACTCAAGACTGGAACTGACAGTCAAGAGGAGAAGGGTAATACATGCAACCCACCATCAGTCTCACATAGACCTAATAAATCAAAACCGGCAAATAACACACATGAATACATAAAAACATACTCGGAGGCTCTAAATAAAAATCTCCAAAAGCAACAGAGACCTCCAAAGCAGACATCCAAGCAACCTCCACACCCCATCACCAACCATGAAACACATACTTCACATAATCAGTGTGCCACGCAATCACAGCCCTTAACGTAAAATCACATACCCAGCACACTAGTAATAGGCTCTATAGTTAGGCACACTGATGTCCCACTAACTAGGCTGGACAAGGAGAAGGTTACAGTTAGCTGCCTGTCAGGTGCCAGGATCCGCCACATAACACAAGCACTTGGGTCACTCCAGAACAAGTGCAAATACAACTCTGTCATTGTCCATGTTGGTGTGAATGACCTGAGATGTACCTCCCTGGACTACATGAAAACTGACATGGAAGAGCTCTCTGATCATATAGCCCAGGCCGGTATGACCCTGACCCTGAGTAGCATCCTGCCCTTAGAAAGAATGATGCCACAGTATAAAGAAAAAATGATCAATTTCAACAATTGGCTAAGTTTCTGGTGTCATTCAAAGGGGATCCAGTATCTGTCCGCCTGGGTTGACATGCTCGACAAGCCACATTGCTTCGCAAGAAATGGCTTGCACCTGTCACCCTTAAGCTTTTGAATACTGGCCAAGGCTCTTGCTGCTCCCATAGTGCCTATTTTAGGTAAGGCTCAAAAGACAAACCCACCACCATAAATAGCACAAGTAACCAAAAACTGAGGGTAATGGTACTCAACGTCAGAAGTCTAAACCTCAAAATGCACACACTCAAGGCACTCCTCAGTATGGAGAACATTGACATCTGTGCAGTAACAGAAACCTGGTTTAAGGCTCCTGAGAGCACCTCAGCACGACTAGGCTATAACTCTTACCATACCTTTCAGCCACAGAACCAGGACCGAAACACACAAGGCTGGGGTGTATCCATATTCATCAAGGATACCCACACCTCCAGGTTAGTGGTGCAGCCAATGCATCAAAGATCATCCATGTGCAACTAACAATGGACAAAACTGCAATCCAAATTGTAGCTTGCTACAGATCACCCACCATGGCCCAGGACCCCCATTCCGCATTTCTGGAGACACTGGGAAATATGAAGGTCCTACCAAACACCCTAATGCTGGGTGATTTCAATTACCCAAACATAAACTGGGAGAACTACTCAAGTACTAACTCCCTTGCCCAATGCTTCCTAGAATTTATAAACTTGAACGCCCTGGATCAACTGGTCAACACCCCCACCAGAGGGAACAACATATTGGACCTGGTCATCACCAACATGGACAACCGGTGTTCCACACCGGAGGTCAACCCCTCGCTGGTTAGATCAGACCATAGACTAATCACTCTGGATATCCACATTCCACCCCCACCCCCAATCAAGGAAGCCACCATGAAAAACTTTTCAAAAGCAAACTTCACGTTACTTAAGACCAAGGTGGAAAGGTTTACAGCCCTCATGCTAAAGGACAATGCTGACCAAGCTGCTGAATCCTTTACAAAGGCACTGTATGAGCATCTGCAGAAAAGCATGGATCATGCTATCCCAAGTAAAACCAAGACTCACTCCTCCAAGAAAAGGAAACCAGTCTGGTGGACCCCTGCCATATACAAGCTATACAACAGAAGGAGGAAACTAGTACAGAAAAAGAGTAAAATCCCAAGAAGGAAAGACATCCCTGATCAGTTTCAGCAAGAAACTACGATCCCTCATTAAATCATCCCAGACTAGTTTTGAAAGAAAAACTGCCAATGACTCCAAAGATAAACACAAAGCATTCTTTAGCTATGTCAAAAACCTAAGTGGAATCTCTCAGATCTGCTATGAGTTAGTGCAGAATGGCACAAAATACACTGAACCGACTGATATTGCCAACATTCTGTCAGATAGGTTTAGTGCAAACTTCACCCCCCCTCTCATCCCCTAAAGGGCCCATAACCATACCAGAAGAATGTAGGGCCCCGTCAATCACCGACACACAGGTTAAAATAGCCCTATCCAAAGCCAAAAACACAGCTTCAATGGGACCGGACGGTGCCCCAAGCTGTGTCTTACAAGAGCTCCAAAATGAACTAACCCCTCACTTAAACACACTGTTCAAACTCAGGCTCTCTACAGGCTACGTACCCACAGAGTGGCACACAGCAAGAGTTATCCCACTCCACAAAGCTGGAGCCACAATGGACCCCGGGAACTATCGCCCTATAAGCCTGACTAGCCTGGTCTGCAAGGCTATAGAACACATCATTATGGAACTCATTAACAGAGACATTAGGAACCTCCAAACCTTGGACCCTACCCAGTTTGGCTTTAAGAGCAGATCATGCCTCCTAAACCTGGTGGACTTCTTTGAGATGGTTACCAAGGCATTAGACAAGGGAAAGGAGGTCCAAACAGCCTACCTAGACCTCGCAAAGGCTTTCAACACCATTCCCCATTCTAGTATTATAGACAAGCTCACCAGCTTGAACATAAACCCCTACGTCACAAGATGGGTTGCCAACTGGCTCATGGATAGAACCCACATGGTGAGAGTTGCAGGCTCTACGTCTGACTCTAAACCGATTACAAGTGGCGTCCCCCAGGGCTCAGTCCTAGGACCCCTCCTGTTCAGTATATACTTCTCAGAGGTACAGGCAAGCATAGGAGGACTATGGCTGACCAAGTTCACAGATGACCATAACTGATTCTCCAGCTGATACAGACACCCTCCAGATGGGTCTCACTAAGATGGATATCTGGTGTCAAAATCATGGCCTCAAGCTAAATGCCAAAAAGTGCATAGTCATCCCCTTTGGAAAAAACAAAGTACCCATGAACTACCACATAGGTGGTAGTCCCCTAAATACAGAAAATGTAATAAGGGAACTGGGGACCCAAGTAGATAGTAACCTCTCCTTTGATAATAATATTGCCAAGGTGGTTAGAAAATCCTTGTATGTGGCCCACCTAATAACAAATGGGTTCGCATCTAGAACAAAAGAGGTTATTGTGCCTCTCTACTCATCACTCATTAGACCCATCATAGAATACACAACACGGGACCCGCAAGACCAAAGGGCATCCAACAAGCAACACCAAATGTAAAATGTAAAGGATTTAATAAAGTACTTTATTAAACCTTTACACTTTACATTTGGTGTTGCTTGTTGGATGCCCTTTGGTCTTGCTGGGTCCTGTGTTGTGTATTAGCAGTTTCTTGTTTTATCTGAATCATTTGAACCATCATAGAATACAACGTCCCATTTGGGTTGTACCTTACAAGACACCTGCAACAGCTGGAAAGACCACAAAAGTACCTCACCAAGAGGATTACTGGCCTCAAACAGATGCCCTATGCAGCCCGACTCAAGAAACTCCAGCTGTACTCAGTTGCATACCGCTTACTCAGAGGTGGTCTCTGCCTGACATACAAGGCCATGTCCAACCCAGAATTGATGGACATGCTCCACCTAAAAAAAAAAAAAAACAAATCCCGGAGAGGCACCTGCTCTAGAGATATAAACCTCAGCACAAAGATAAATAGGACATGCTGGAGGGATAGATTCCTGTCCCAGAGACTCCCCATGCTTTGGAACAGGATTCCAATATACATCGGGCAGAGCCCCTCACTAACACTCTTCAAGAGAAACCTTGACGGGTGGATGGGAAACAGAAAATTTACCCTGGGGATCACTGCAGTGGCTCTTCTGGACAGTGGCACAGGGAACTAATGTCTCTGCTGGACAGAGGCACAGGGAACTAATCTAAGGGGGTGGCGAAAGCCAACACATTCTGGCTAGGCTTATAAATGCCCTTGGGCAGATAGCCTAGTACTTACCTATGAACCTATAATGTTTTTTTAACCTGATGAGTTAATGGCATGTTCTGGCAATCTTTTATACTGTTTGATTTGCCATTTTAAAGAAACCGTGTCTCATAATATACAGCTGTTGCAATAGTCTTTCTGTGCTAACAGTCACATCTACAGCTCTGTTTGTCTGCATTTGCTATGGTAGCTCTAACTAGCAACAATAGCCAAAACTTATGTTTGGAGGGTTTATTCTAATTCTCATGTTAAATGCGAACATTTATTTGCTATTCTCTGTACTTGGAGGACAGCATAAAATAAATAGGTGTGGAGTTTTTCTCTGTACTGATCTTTTTTAAATAATGATTTCGTAATGTAGCTGTTGATTTGTTAAGATTTGGAACATTCCTTGCCTCTAGCCAGTAGGAAATAGTCCAAAAGTTATAAATAAGAACAGCTAATAAAAGGAGCAGATGCTGTCTGAGTCATTGGTTCTGTAATGTAAGTTTTAGAATGATATTAGTTAGAATTTAAGAATTATGCTTTTCATTATGTCCTGATTTAAAAGAAAAAAAATTGAGAATGGCAGTAGTAAAGGTGGTGCTGGTGATGATGATGCTGGTGATGAAGCACTCTGCAGCACTGCCATGTTGATTATATGCGTCTGCCTTGATATCTTCAGTGCTCTTCCATGCTCTGCTTTTCATAACACTTCCACATCAAGATGATCAACAGCATTTAAAGTTTTACATTCCAAATTACTAGTACTTGCTTTAAGGATGAATCTTGAATACCACTTGATGAAATGAGTGGGCATATGGATGATACTTTTTAATTATTTTATGTATTTTTATATAGTTAGTAAAAAGCCAACGTTTCATATAAATTCTATGTTCAGTTTCTTTTAATTTCTCCATTTCTTTTGGGTTTATATTACCATGACGGGAATGGACCCCATTCCAAAGTAAAAGTATGATTAATGTTCATGAAATTAGTATTGTTTCAATCTTTGATGTTAGTCAGAAGTGCTCTTTGGAGCACTGATAATGCACCCAGTAATGACTCCTCTTGCAATTCTTATGGAGTTACATGTATTGGTAAGATATGTAAGTATGATTGTAAATTCCTTTTTATAAGACCCCGTTGCTCCTACTACTATTGGAACTGCCTGGGTATCCTTCCACAGTGCCCTTATTTCTACCTGCAAATCCTGGTATTTTATGACTTTGTCTCTCTCTGCATAAGACACTGTAGTCACTGGGTGTAGCAAATTCAATGATCACTGCTCCTTTTGTCTTATTTTCATGGGTTACTATATCTGGTTTTCTTGCATCTATTTTTTGAACTGTTGGTAATGGGTGATCCCATGTGATTTTAACTTCATCATTTTCTATAATGCTTTGTGGCTCATGTTTTCGGTGTTTTTCAGTTATCTCAGTGTTATAATGTTTGCACAATATCCAATGCAACAGTCTTGCCACATTATGCCTTTCAGTATGTAGTCCTTCTGCCATTGGTATATCACAACCAGTAACAAGATGTGTGACTGTTTCTAATTCTGCTTTTTCAAAACTTACATTTGTCTGTTTCTTTCACATGTTCAATGGACTTTGTAAACCGATGTGTATTTAGTCCAATGCCTTGAGCCGCCAATATTAACCTTCCATATTTTGGTTTAAATTCACCTCTCCTTAACCATTCCTGTATTAGATCCTGATCAACACGAGGTTGTTCCAGAAGTTTTATGTGCGTGTAGCTATATTTATGCATTTTCCACATTTCTTGCCTTCTCATCTGATCCTTCACCTTATATTCTTTGTTTTGTTTTTTTGGCACATTCAGTTGCTGCCTGATTTTTTTCTTCTCCTGGTTTGATTTCCATTCCCACTTGACATCGATATGCTTCTGCTAAACTAAGCAGGGAATCCATCTTAGATTTATTCTCCTCATGTTTCAAAACTTTCACTACATTTGGGTCTTGTGATGTCAGCAGATATGTATGCAGTCCCATGATTGCAGATCTGTACATGTAATCAGTTTCGAGGAGGCCCATCCCTCCTTCAAAATGGGGAATGTTTAGTCTTGGTATACAATGATTTTTATAAATCATTTGATGAGCATGAAGCATCCTTCTTGTTTTCCTGTCCAACGTTTTTTGGGGCCAGTCAATCACGCCAAAACTGTAAGTTAGAACAGGAAGAGCAAATTGGTTTATAGCTCGGAATTTGTTCCTAGATGTCAGCACTGTTTTCAGTATTCATTTTATTCTCCTAAAATATACCTTACTAAGTTTTATTCACATTTGTCCATATTTTATTGTTGATTCGTTTTTCAGTTTCCAAATGTTTATACTCTCCTCTTGTTCAAGTTCTTTTATATCACACTCCTGCCCCAAACTGATGTTTTCTTGGTGCTGCAGCTTTCCTGCTTTAAAGGTTTCATTTACACATTTATCAAGACAAAATGACATTCTTAATTCACCTGAAAAAGTTTTGGCCACTTGCAGTTGTGCTTTCAGTTCCTCATCTGATGAACTATAGAATTTAAAATCATCTAAAAAAAGAAGCTAAGTCTTCACACTTTGTTGTTTTATAGGAGCCAAACTGTACCCATGACCTAATCTGTTAAGTAGACAACTTAATGGGTTACGGGCAAGACAAAAGAGCAACTGTGACAGAGTCTCACCCTGGAATATCCGCCTTTAATCCCTGGAGTAATAATTTGTCCTTTACCATGGCTTAACTGCAAAGTGGTTTGCTACTGTTTAATGGTTGCTGCAATGTAATTGATCAATATAGGGTGTATCTTGTATATTTTTAAAGTATTATTTTATCTATGAAAGTGGGATATGGTAAAATGCTTTTTTGTAGTCTGTCCATGCCATACTTAGATTCTTCCTCTTTTTACAGTCCTCCATTATGACTTTATTTAACAACAAATGATCCTTTCTTCCATATGACTTTCTTGTGTTACTCTTTTGTTCTGTTGCCAAGATTGAGTTTTCTTCTAAATGACTAGCAACTCTGTTGACATCAGTTCCAGCCTATAGTTTATACATCGTTGGAAGGCAAGTTATTGGCCTATAGTTTTAGGATAGCTTGCAGGTTCACTGTTAAGTAGGAATATTGTTTTTCCTGTTGTTAACCAGGCTGGTGTCTATTTTGTGTGTGCATATAAATAGTCCTTAATCATGGCTAAACATGGCTAAATCTTCATGTAAAGATACTAATACTTCTAGCCAGAAGTTAGGTACTGCATCTGGCTAGGGTTTTCCAGTTAGCAGGTTTTCTTAACTTTGTTTCAATCTCTCTGGCCGTTCCTTCATCCCATTTCATATCATATACATTTGAACTTCTTATTCTTTCTTCTACTTCTTTCCATTCAGCATTTTTGTTATGTTCCACAGCATCTTCATAGATATTTCTCCACAGTGTATCTGTTTCTTCTTTTTGGATGGTGTTTCAATTCCTTTTACTTTGTTTCCCAATTCTCTATAAAACTTTTTTTTGGGTCATCAGTGAATTGCTTATTTTGTACCTTTCCTTTATATTTATCTGCGTATCTTCTACGTGTTTCTGCCTGTGCTGATATTTTTCGTTTATTACTTGCGGTAGTGCATGATAGATCCTGATCTGTTCTTATACTGCATTGCTTTTCTCACTTCTATCTGTCTATTTTTAGTGATCTTCTCCCTCTTCCAGCAGTGGCACTTCTTGTCTTAATTGCTTTATATTTTTCTCTATTCGATACTTCCTAAATAGTCTTTTATAACCTTTGTGATGGAGTTGTGCCATTGCAGTCCTTTAGATCAAGAGAAGGAAACCTAATATGACAATTATGAAAATCTTATCAAAAGCATTTTAATGTTGTAGAAACCATGAGCCTGAATTTGAGTTGATGATGGCATTTGTGTAAACAAAACACTGGTCGGTGTATCTATACTACTGCCCATTAAGAGGGACACCTTTCTGCTTGTACTGTTTCAGTAAACACAAGACTGTGAAATATGCTGTGTTGCCATAAAATCCATAGAGTCCTATTACCATATTAGTAACAAGTTCCCTGTTGTAGGTAACTCATCTTAAAAACAGGCATACGAATGTCCCAGTGGTGCATTTCCTACCTCCTCACTCACTCCTCCAAAACTCTTGTGATACAATAATGGTCGTCATCCATCATCTGTATAATAATATGATATGTATTCCCTGCATCTTACTGTTTCTCTAACCCCAGCTCTTCTAATCACCCTATCCTAACATCCCTCAGTTATACATTTCTAACCTATCATTATTTTTTCTCTTTCCAAAAGAGTTTTAAACTGATCACCTCCATGTTTCAACATTACCTTCCCAGGCCCATTTAAATTTTCCAAAAGTCTTTAATAGGCCACTGTCATACACCACAATATTTGCTTGCTATCAGTATAATCCCGAAACACTTTGCATTTCCTCCATAGTAGGTAACTTTTAAAATATTCATTCCAGAAAATGGCTGTTTTCCTAGACCGCAGACTCCAAAAGAATTATGTATAGCTTTCTTTATAACCTGAAGGCCTTATTAAAAAAGCTCCTCCTGTTTGAAACTTGGCTCTTCATAAATGGTCCCAACATTAGAAACACTTCTCGTTCAGTAACTACAGGCCTGGGAAATTAATAAATGAAGCCAAGTTCTCATAAAAATCAAGAAGTCATCAATGCATGTCCGCCTCCCAAAACAAAACAACTAGAGAGTTGATCTTTTCTAAACTGATTATAGGAAATCATATCCTCTCAGAATGAGGGTTAATGCAAAATTTGCCATGCTTCACCAGTGAAAACCATCAAGTATACCTTTGCATCTATATTGCCAGAGCTAAAGCATCAAGACAGTATTACAGTATGATTTCATCATGTGCTCAGGCAGTAAGTTACATCTACCTATTAAAAGTATTGTCTGCAGCAGAAAATCACTGTTCAACACAGTAGATTTTCAGTTTTAACAATTATACTAGCGTTGTGTGGATTCTTACAAATAAATCTTCTCTGTTGTCATGCTCTGTCATACAAGATCACTTTACGAGTAATCATTCTCCAGTTTAACAATATTTTTTTCTTAAATAAATACATAAATTCATATGTACATATACCCATGCTTACATGCATGCATACATAAATAAAATAAAAATCTCAAGATCTTTGCACTTTTTAGGAAGTTTCACAATATTTTTTCTTAAATACATAAATTCATATGAACATATACCAACATGTACATGCATGAATACAAAAATAAATATAGAATAAATTTAAAATCTCAAGATCCTTGCACTATTTTAGGCAGTTTCACAAGACTTCTGATGGAATTGTACTGTGAACCTCTTGACACAAATGGACTGGTTTTCTGTTGTTCTCCTGCTAAGCTGTGATAATATGGGTCTATATTAGATCTTTGAATGCTTAGGTTGTCAAACTCCAGAATGTCGACACCTAAACGTCGAAATCTAATAAACGCAACAGGCCAATTACACAAAATTTTCCCATGGAAAAAATTTGCGTGGCCAACAAAAAGAACTCTAAAACCCTAATCAACTGGAGGGCTTCACCTCCCGATGAAATATACTAACTCCAATATGCTCTATATTGGGGAAAATGGCAAATCCACAATGATGGCCAAGCAAATTTTTTCCCAGGGAAAAAATTCACGTAATTTGCCAGTCGCGTTTATTAGACTTAGACGTTTAGGTGTCGATGTATCAGCGTTCGACAACCTAAACGTTCGAAGATCTAATATAAACCCAATAATAGTCTAGTCACCTTTCTTAACATTTGTCTTTCATTAAAGGGGGAGTCCCCCTCACTCAGCAAAGAGCCAGACATGAGCCAATGTCATGGCTTTACACAGCAAGAAAGTCTGATGAGAAATAAAAAAGCTGTATGAAACAAATGACTGGGTTAACTATATCTTTCTTAGAAATGAATGTCAGCTGCTCCATCAAAAAGGCTGTTCCTTACTTTATTAAACAATAACAATTCAACATTTTTTTTAAACCCAGACATTTCTAGAAGGAAGTAAATTAGCTAACCAGAAGAACTTCACCCCCTATCTCTTTCCAAACCACTAGTGAAACCTACCCTGAATTAAATACCTTTGACAATGGTCATCTGTTTTTCTGAGTTTTAGCAACCTTAATCTTCTCCTGGCTCTCTAAGCATATTTCAACAACCCATAGGAGTTGAAAAGTTCCCTACTTTCTCTGTTTCACTTATGTCTGTTCAGATCATCAAGAAAATCCTTAGACATATTCCTGCCATCAGCCACTTAAATTCTGATCAGCTCTAGCCCTGTATCTTAATAACCTTCAATAAAGTCTTATGCATCTGTTTAGTGGGGGTTATACATCTATCAATATTCATGGTTAGTTTCTTAAATATATGAAAATCCTGCACAGTAGTGCAACCCCAAACCTATATCCCTTCTTTCAGTCAAAAGTCCAAGTATAACAACATTGTTACACTTCTAAATGACACTTAGAAAAGCTGTAGCCTAAACAAAGACCTTGTACTTCATTACTTTCGAATATCTTTGTGACAATAGGAGGTACTACCAGCCATGTCTGGAGAAGTAGGGCAGTGGATGTGTGACATGTGCCAGGACAACTAGCTGGCATTTTGTAAATAATTATATGCCATTTGTATATAAAACTGATTTGTACAGATGCTTGTGCTGAAAATGTATCTGTGAGGTTTGCTTGTGTTAAAATGCATCAACAGTGTGCCCTACTGGAAGGAAAAGAAATGTACATGTATTATTGTAACTGAATTGAATGTATGTTTTAACAGATGACTGGAAGCAAAGAGTTTATTCTTAAGCCACCTGACTTTGCAAAATATTCTTGAAATTAAATTACTTTATGGGTTAAGCCATAAGGATGTTATCCCACAGTTTTGAATGGAACCAGAGACACAATGTTTGTTCTAGAGAATATGTTGTAGCTCCTATAGGAAGAAGGGAATTGTTTTATGGTTTTATGACTTCCAGGAGATATGAGCAAAGCTCTATTTGTGTGTATGGTAACACATAGGTGCTAAAACCCTAGCAGCTTCAAGTGTTGATGAGTGTGGGAAACAGAGTCAGGTGATCAGATGTGATGTCATTGTGTAATCAACTTTGAAATAATATTTAGATATTAGTAAGAGTTTGCTCTCGGCATTCTGCATTCTGTCTTGGACCTGACTAGAAAGACCCTCACCCACATCATCTTGCTTTGTGGTAGTACGTAACTTAACTAGGGAACAATAATTCTCTTTAGATTAGTCAGGAAAATATAGCAAGATTAGAAATACTATTTTTCTATAACTGTGTGAGGCTTTACATCTGTGTTATTTTTAATATTTTCTGTGGCTGAAACTCTGGTGTTTACTGTAAAGAGATGTTTAGTATTTTCATGTTATTTTATTATTTATTATAAAATATATTTAAACTTCTCATTGTGGCTGGTCCTTTTAGAAAAAAATTTAAGTTTTGAGAGTATTTGCATATATTTATTTGGAGATAACTCTGGTCAACATTACTATTTGTATTAATATTAATTTCACTCAGTATAACTGGGTACCATTGCAGGACTCTTAGGTTGCTGGATTTGTAGTGCTTTGTGGGAAGTGAGGACTAGCTTATAGTTTGGGTAGAAGGGGGCATAGCTAGTAAACATGTGCCAGCCTTTCCCTAGTGTGTGTGTGTGTGTGTGTGTGTGTGTGTGTGTGTGTGTGTGTGTGTGTGTGTGTGTGTATGTGTGTGTATACGTGTGTGGATGCATGCATGCAAATCAAATCTCAAAGTATGTGTGTGTCAGATACTTGGAGCATGGAGATGAAGTACTGGTTTCACTGAGAGAGAGGTGGAGGACTTGGCTTGGACACTCTGCTGAGGACTTAACTCTGTAGCTGTACTTGTGAGGAGTCTTATTTGGGGACCTGGAGGGAGACAGATATAGAAACCCTAACCCTGGGCTGTGTGGGTTCCCTGACTGTTCTTAAGGGAAATTGTGCTTGATACAGAGAGGTCTGCATCTGGAAATACTGAGTGTATCTATTTGTATTCCAAGTGAATGCCCCTCTCCATTGTCAGTGGTAAGGATTCAGGCTCTTTGATTACTGTCCCAGAGTGGGGACTTCGCAACCTTCACTGCCCTTTTCTCACTAACTTAACTCTATCCAGACTAAGATGGAGGAAAGTTAATTTACTGAACCCATATTCACAGAGGTCAGCATAGCTTTTGCCTCTATGCATGCAACCCTTTACTGGTAAACCTCAAATTTTGTATACTTCAGTGCTCTGCAAAAATTGGTACTTAGCTTTTATTTATTTATTTTGGGAGGAATGCTCCAGAAGCATGTCTTTAGAATGTGGGAGGAAACTGGAGGACCTGGAGGAAACCCACGCAAATTCTGGAAGAACATGCAAACTCCACACAGAAGGCACTCCAACCGAGAATTGAACTGGAGAACCTCTTGCTGTGAGGTGACAATGTTAACTGCTGCACCACTGCATTGCTTTTATAAAAACAGAGCAAATTTTTATGCCATACATATAAAATCAGGATGCAGCAAAATTGACCTGATGTTTGAGACAGATAAATGAGAAGAAACTAGAGATGAGGAGAGAGTCCAACTGGGCATTCCTAGACTTAAAGAAAGCATATGACAAGGTCCCAAGAAACCTGATCTGGGCTGTACTGCAGCTGCTTGAAGTCCCAGAAACATTGGCAGAATTAGTGCAGACTATATACAAGGACCCAATGACTCGAGTACAAAGAGTGTTTGGCCTCACAGAGGGGTTCCCAGTAGGTGTACATCAGGGTTCAGCTCTCAGCTCACTGCTGTTCATACTGGTGAAGGACTACATTAGCAAACAAGTTGATGGGAATGGTTCAACAAAGCTGCTGTATGCAGACGATGTGGCAATACAGGGAGACTCTGAGCTAGAACTTCATCAAAGGATAGGAGAATGGAATGCAAATCTGAAGGCACATGGTATGAAACTAAGCACAGATAAGATGGCAGCAAATTGGGGAAATCAGAATGAGCTGAGAATAGAGATAGAAGGGAAGATAGTGGAACAGGTAAACAGCTTCAAGTATCTGGGAGGAGTAGTTGACGAGAAGGGTAGTCTGATTGAATAGGTCAAAACTAGAATCTCAGAGGCTGCAGCCAACTGGCATAGAGTTTCAGGTGTTGTCTATGATAGAAGAATGCCAAAGAAGCTGAAAAGTAAGGTGTACAAGACAGTACAGGCAGAACAGTTGAAGAAGCTAGAGGTGATGGAAATGAAGTGCCTGAGAAAGGTGATAGGATGCACACTGTGGGAAAGACAAAGAAATGTGGACACAACAGCAGAAATCAAAGTAGCTCCAATTGCAGAAAAGATCAAAGAGAACAGATGACGATGGTTTGGGCACATGTAGAAAAGCAGAAGACAATCTGGTGAGGAAGATTTGGGACAGACAGGAAGAAGGTAAGAGGAAGCGAGGGCGTCCAGCAAAGAGGTGGATGGATTGTGTGAAAGAAGATCTGCAACAGTCAGGCATGAGTGTTGAAGAAGGCAAGAGTGTGGCACTGAATCGAGAGAGTTGGCGACAGTTAACACAGTACCCTGATCCCATGTACAAAAATGGGAAAGGTGGCCGATGATATAAAACATAATATATATTTTATATTATATAAATATTAAATATTCGTCGCTTTTATAAAAATAGAGAGCAAACTTTTATGCCAGTAGAGCATGATCCAGCATTTTTATACTGTGGAAAAACATTGCATTAGATCACCTGTTCACTGTCTTACTGAACAGTGGTCATGCAACAGAACAATGGGAAAGGATTATCTGTTATATGTTTCTATGATATTAATCAGATCAGGATTTTCTGCTACACTTGACACGGTATTAAGATTGGGTTTACCCACTGATCACATTGTTCTAAATTCAGCATGACCTACCTCTCTTTTCAAGTTGACTTGCATCCAAAAAACTCACAATAAACATGAAAGAAAACAAAAGCCATATTTTTTTGTACAGAACTAAAAACCTTTCAAGTTGTACCAGACTAGAGCAGCTTTGCCTCCTAAGGCACTTGTATAGAAAATGTGCATTCAGTAAAGTATATTATTTTTGCCTTTTGTATGGCACAATCACCTCAAGCTAGCACTACTGCCGTATGCTTACTAATTATCTCATTAATCAATCTCATCTCATCTAATCAATCAATGTCATTAATTATAAAGTTTCATCTGCTTGGAATACTGTACAAAAATTCTCTCTCTTGGTAATCACCCCCTCAATTAAAACAAAGCAAAAAAAAAAAAAAAAATTAAGGGAAAAATCAAACTCTTGTTAAATCTGTACTAATAAGACCAACAAAATGCTTGCGGGAAATAGAAAACTCCACTTTACGCTAGTGTTTTTATCTCATCAAGTAGTAAGAGTTAGAAATAAATTGCACCTTCCCAAGTCTCACTGAACTATCACAAAAACAAAAAAATGATGTACTTGTTGGTAAGTTGAACATTGCCTCCTTTTTTAGATCGAGTTGCTGGCTACTGAGACTTGTCTGCATATATCAACTGGACATAAGCTGATTTAAGTATATTTTCTGCACTTATTTAAGATTTGAGTGAGTAAATATTGTGTGTCTTGGATTCACTAAATATTGTGTCTCTCTCTGAATCTCTGCAGTTAGCCATCTGAGCTCACTGAAAGTTGTTAGACTGCTTTGAAATTCCTTTGTTAGTGTTAATTAGCTTGGGGGTTTCTGCTAACATTAAAATCTGTGTTGGTTACATTTCTAGTAATCATTTTAAATCCAGTTGCTGGCTACTGAGACTTGTCTGCATATATCAACTGGACATAAGCTGATTTAAGTATATTTTCTGTACTTATCTAAGATTTGAGTCAGTAAATATTGTGTGTCTTTGATTCAGTAAATATTGTGTCTCTGTCTCTCTGCAGTTAGTTCCCCACCCCCCTCCCTGTTCTAGTTGTGGTGTTAATCTTGGTGGCTTTGGAGTTGCCCGCCCCTGCTGTAAATCTCTTTTTGCACACTCCTCCTGGACCCATCTCATTCTCTCACTCAACTGAGTACAGTGAGATCATATTTTGATTTTGGACACTCTTACCAGTCCCATATCCTCTGCAGTATATGGAGAGAGCACTTGGGAAGGGCATTCCCCTATAGTATCTTAATCTGCTCTGTTTCCTCCATCTCAAAAAAAAAAAATGTTTTTGCACTTTATCTGTTTTTACTGTATTTGTGTTTCTTCCTACTTTATTACCTTATTTTGCTTTTGCCTCTTTTAAAAGTACTCAATTAAATTTATTCTGCTGCCTTTATTACTGCTTGTTAGTAGCCTGATTAAATTGTAACTGTTATTCTAAGGCCCTTGGTTTAAGCACTTGGGCTTCAAACCAGTTGTTTTACATTAGGAAGGTTTGTGGTCTGCACTGTTGTGGCAGGATAGGTAGTGTACATCCTTCTAAATTGGGAACTGCTGATTGAAGGCTCAGTGTCTGTTATTCTAAAAGTGTATTAGTTCTAGGTTAAGGACTTGGGCTTCAGGCCAGTTATTTTACATTAAGAAGGTTTGTGGTCTGCACTCTTGTGGGAGGAGAGGCTAGATTCTGTCCTTCTGAGCTGGGAATTTCTGGTTAAAGGCTTAATGCACATGCTTACTTGAACTGTTTCTTTCTGAAATCGGTACACCTTGTTTGCTGTAGCATATACTAGATTCAGGCCGGCTGGATCTAGCTTTGTTTGTATAAATTGTTCACTGACCCAAGCCATCTTTTTTGGAGAAGGTTTCTCTGTACCCTAGTGGCAGGACTGTGCAGTTAGAACTTGTCTGATTGAAGACTGCTGGAACAGATCTCAGTTTTAAGCTTTTTAACTGGTCAGTTGGGTAAAGTGTTGTTTTGATTGTATCTGCTCTATTTTCTGGAAAAAAAAATATATACTTCTTTCTTGCCTTTCTGAACTAGTATAGTCCAGTTTTCATGTTATTGCTGAATCCAGGGTTGTGTTACAAGTTTCTGTGTTGCCATACCTTACTTGGATAGAAGGAAGTTTCTCTGTTCACCTGTGAGAGAGGGGAGCTTTGAGCAGGCTATCTGTCCCTGGAGGAGTGGTTTCAGCCCAGAAGTTGGTAGTTTATTGGCCTTTTTGGGCTAATTTTGATAGCATCTGCTCTATTTTCTGAAAAAAATGATATACTTGTTTCCCACCTTTCTGAACTAGTATAGTTCAGTTTTCACGTTATTGCTGAATCCAGAGCTGTGTTACAAGTTACTGTGTTGCCATTACCTTACTTGGATAGAAGTAAGTTTCTCTGCTCACCTGTGAGAGAGCTTTGTGCAGCCTATCTGTCCCTGGAGGAGTGGTTTCAGCCCAGAAGTTAGTAGTTTATTGGCCATTTTGGGATAATTTCTCTCTCTTTCACTTCCCTACTATAAAAACCTCATTTGCACAGTTTTTACGCTTGTATTCCGCTCAGCAAATGACTTCCAGGTGTTCTGCAGAGTCTACAGCAGCAGAGAGATAAAAGAGTGACTTTGGAGTGATTAAGTATCAGTTTTCTGTTTTTCTTGCTGTCTTAACTAGTTCTGCCTAAAACGCCAGTTTTTTTTTTCTTAGCGAAGCTGTGATTTAAAAAGTTTTTTATTGTATACAACTCTGCACAGCTCCTCGTGGTGTCCTGCAGAGTGATACAGGCAACTGGTAGGCTACACACTCAAGTGCGCTAGCCAAATTAAAGCATTTACTGTGTTTCTGTACCTAATTTCTGCTACTTAAAAATAAATAAATAAATAAATAAATAAATAAAAACCTTGTTTCCCACCTTTACTGAGCTAGAATAGTCCAGTCTATAGGTATTGCTGATCTCTGGGCTGTGTCATAGTTCCTGTGTTGCCCATATCGTTATTTGGATAGGAGGAAGCTTCTTTGTTCACCAGTGAGAGTGGGGAGCTCTGAGAAGCCTATCTGTCCCTTGAGGAGTGGTTCCAGCCCAGTAAATTGTAGCTTATTTGCCGTTTTGGGCCATTTCCTATCTCTTTCTAACCCCCTGCTTAAAAGCCAGTTTTAGCGCACTTTTGCGCTTGTAATTTAAAGTTTGTCCTGTTTGTTGCATTTACCTGTTGAGGCTACACACTCAAGTGCACTAGCCTACGTTACATATTTATTGCATTTTTCTGCTGTTTGTTGCAAAAAAGAAAAAAAAAATTATCCTTGTTTCCCGTCTTTCCTGAGCTAGAGTAGTCCAAATACAGGCTTTGCTGTATTCTGGACTTTTGGAAAGTTCCTGTGTTGTCCATTTCCTTTCTTAGATAAAGGGAGGTTTCTTTGTTCACCAGTGCAGTGGGGAGCCTAGAGCAGCCTATCTATCCCTGGAGGAGTGTTCCCAGCACAATAATCTGGTAGTCTATTGGCCATATTGGGCCAATTTCTAGCTCTTTCAAGTCCCCCTGTATAAAACCCACTTTGGAGTGTTTTTTGCGCTTGTTACTACTCAGCTAAGCTCCTCGTGGTCCTGCAGAGTGGTGCTAGCAGCAGAGAGGCTAAAAGAGTGACTGCTAACCTGATAAGTGTTTTCCTGCTACTACCTGGGCGACTGTCCGATCTAGCTAAACTGCAAGTATTTCTGCATTCTTGAACTGTTTTAAACTGTTTAAAGTTGTTTTTGCACCTGCACTTTTAAAGTTTGTCCTCTTTGTTGCATTTACCTCTTGAGGCTACACACTCAAGTGTGCTAGCCTGTGTTACATATTTATTGCATTTTCCTGCTGTTTGCTGCAAAAAAAGAAAAAAAAAAACAAAAAAATTATCCTTGTTTCCCATCTTTCCTGACCTAGAGTAGTCCAAATACAGGCTTTGCTGTATTCTGGACTTTTGGAAAGTTCCTGTGTTGTCCATTTCCTTTCTTGGATAAAGGGAGGCTTCTTTGTTCACCAGTGGCAGTGGGGAGCTTAGAGCAGCCTATCTATCCTTGGAGGAGTGTTTCCAGCACAAGAATCTGGTAGTCTATTGGCCGTTTTGGGCCAATTTCTACCTCTTTCAAGTCCCCCTGTATAAAACCTGCTTTGGCGCGGTTTTTGCGCTTGTTACTACTCAGCCAAGCTCCTCGTGGTCCTGCAGAGTGGTGGTAGCAGCAGAGAGGCTAAAAGAGTGACTGCTAACCTGATAAAAGTGTTTTTTTGCTGCTACTACCTGGGCAACTGTCTGATCTAGCTAAACTGCAAGTATTTCTGTTTCTTGAACTGTTTTAAACTGTTTAAAGTTGTTTTTGCACCTGCACTTTTAAAGTTTGTCCTGTTTGTTGCATTTACCTGTTGAGGCTACACACTCAAGTGTGCTAGCCTGTGTTACATATTTATTGCATTTTCCTGCTGTTTGTTGCAAAAAAAGAAAAAAAACAAAAAAATTCTCCTTGTTTCCCGTCTTTCCTGACCTAGGGAAGTTCAAATACAGGCTTTGCTGTATTCTGGACTTTTGGAAAGTTCCTGTGTTGCCCATTTCCTTTCTTGGGTGAAGGGATGCTGCTTTGTTCGCCAGTGGCAGCACAAGGATCTGGTAGTCTATTGGCCGTTTTGGGCCAATTTCTAGCTCTTTCAAGTCCCCCCTGTATACAACCCGCTTTAGCGTGGCTTTGCACGATTTTGCGCATAGCGCAGCATCGGGCAACGCCGCTTAATTGGGTTTAAACCATTCACGGCTCCACAAAGTCTGCTCTTCACTTTTTCCCTTAGAACTGATCTTGTTCTCATAATAAACACCCTATTCATACTCTAAAGCCTGGCACTTGCTCACTAAAGCAATTATATAAGTCAGCACTAAAAAATTAAAAGCACTACACCCCCACAAACTCCCCTTGAGTACCTTGTTCCCAATTGGCCCTTTTTTCAATTATAAAGGAATTCCCAATACTATTCTACCATGTCCAAAGGTCAGTTGTCAATCTCCTCTCTGGTCCAGCTGGTGAATCTGGGAATCTTGAGGCAATGTTACAACTGCCTCCTGTACACAGACAACCATCTCCTCCTCCCAACAAATTCCAACACATGTGAGAGATGCAAACATATAGCCAAACTGGTGGCTAAGCTCTCTCAACTCAGTACTGGCGTAACCAGTCAGGAGGAGAAGGAAACCACACTCACTACAATTCCAGTCTCACATAGGCCTACCACGACAGCAAACCAAACACATAAAGACACAAAAACATACCCTGAGGCTCTAAATAAAAATCTGCCTAAGCAACAGAGACCTCCAAAGCAGACACCCAAGCAACCGCTACCCCAAAACAAAATACATGCAACACATAGCTCACAAAGCCAGTGTGCCGAACAGTCACAGCCCTTAAGGCTAAACAACACACCTGATACACTTGTAATAGGTGACTCTATCGTCAGGCACACTGACGTCCTGCTCACCAGGCTGAACAAGGAGAAGGTCACGGTGAGCTGCCTGTCAGGCGCTAGGATCCACCACATAACACAAGCACTCAGGTCACTCCAAGGCAAGTACAAATATGACTCAGTCATTGTCCATGCTGGTGTGAATGACCTGAGACATACCTCCCTGGACTACATGAAAAGAGACCTAGAGGAGCTCTCTGAGCATGTAGCCCAGGCCGGTATGACCCTGACCTTGAGTAGCATCTTACCCTCACCAAGAATGATGCCACAATATGAAGACAAGATGATTAATTTCAATAATTGGCTTAAGTATTGGTGTCATTCAAAGGGGATTCAATGCCTGTCAGCCTGGGATGACATGCTCGACAAGCCACGATGCTTCGCTAGGGACGGCTTGCACCTGTCACCCCTGGGCTTTCGGATATTGGCAAAGGCTCTTGCCATCCCATAGTGCCTTTTTTAGGCAAGGCTCAAAAGACAAACCCACCTCCATAGGTATCACAAGGGATAAGAAACTAAGAGTAATGCTACTCAATGCCAGAAGTCTAAACCTCAAGATGCACACTCGAAACTCTCCTTAGCATGGAGAACATCGATATCTGTGCAGTAACAGAAACCTGGTTCAAGGCTCCCGAGAGCACCCCAGCACTACCAGGTTATACCTCATACCATGTTTTTCGGCCCCAAAACTTGGGCCGAACCACAAAAGGAGGGGGAGTATCAATATTCGTCAAAGATACCCACACCTCCAGGTTGGTGGCACAGCACGAAGCATCAGAGACTATCCATGTGCAACTAACAAGTGGGTAAAACTGCCTTTCAGTTTATAGCCTGCTACAGACCACCCTCCCAAACCCAGGAACCCCACTCGGCCTTCCTGAGAACACTGGAAAATATGAAGGTCTCTCCAAACACCATTATATTGGGCGACTTCAACTACCCAAACATAGACTGGGAGCATTACTCTAGCTGCAACACCCTAGCCCAAAGCTTCCTAGAATTTATAAACTCAAATGCTATGGAACAGCTTGTTACCACTCCCACAAGAGGGGAAAACATACTGGACCTGATCATCACCAACATGGGGACTCTATGCTCCAGACCAGAAGTGTATCCCTCACTGGTAAGATCAGACCATAAACTAATCTCACTAGATATTCACATCCCGACCCCAGCCCCTGCCCAGAAAACCACAGTAAAAAACTTCTCTAAAACAAATTTTACACTCCTCAAAACCAAGGTGGAATCCTTCAAAGCCCCCGGGCCTGTGGAAAATATGGCCCAGACCACAGAATCCTTTATAAATGCATTCTATGAACACCTTCAGGAATGCATGGATCATGTAATCCCAAACAAAACCAAGACCCAATCCTCCAAAGGCAGGCATCCTGTCTGGTGGACCCCAGCCATAAACAAGCTATACAATAGAAGGAGGAAGCTACTACATGATAGAGCAAAATCCCAAAAAGGGAAGGCATCTCTGATCAGTGTTAACAAAAAACTACAAGCACTCACAAAATCGTCTAAGGCCAGCTTCGAGAGAAAAATTGCACAGGACACTAAGGATAATCACAAGGCTTTCTTTAGTTTTGTTAGGAACCTGGGTGGGAATCACCAGATATGCTCAGAATTTGTCCAAAATGACAAAAATTACATCGAACCCACAGACATTGCCAACATCCTAGCTGACAGGTTCAACTCAAACTTCTCCCCCCTTCCCCACCAAAAGGGCAAATATCTATCCCAGCAGAGTGCTGCCCCCCTGACATCTCAGATGCTCAGGTAAGAGCCGCCCTCTCCAAAGCAAAAAACAAAGCATCAATGGGACCAGACGGCTGCGTCCTACATGAACTCCAAGAAGAACTAAACCCAAACATAAAACTACTGTTCAGTCTCAGCCTTACTACAGGATATGTACCCAAAGAGTGGCATACAGCAACAGTGGTCCCTCTCCACAAAGGTGGTGCCTCAACAGATCCTGGAAACTATAAGCCTGACTAGCTTGGTCTGCAAAGCTATGGAAAGGATCATCATGGACCTCATAAATAAAGATATTGGGGACCTACAGACACTGGATCCTACCTAGTTTGGCTTTGTTAAGGGCAGATCCTGCCTCTTAAACCTGGTTGATTTCTTTGAAACAGTCTCCAAGGCCATTGACGAGGGGAAGGTGGTCCACACAGCCTACCTGGACCTCGCAAAAGCCTTTGATGCAATACCCCACTCGGGCATTATAGATAAGCTCACCAGCTTAAATATAAACCCCTATGTCACTAGATGGGTTGCAAACTGGCTCAAGGACAGAACCCACATGGTTAGAATTGCTGGAGCCATGTCAGACTCCAAACTAGTTACAAGTGGCGTCCCACAAGGCTCAGTCCTGGGACCTCTCTTGTTCGGTATATATTTCTCAGAGGTACAGGCCAGCACAGAAGGACTGTGGCTGACCAAGTTCACAGATGACTGCAAACTGGGTGCCATAATCGACTCACCAGCCGACACAAGCATCCTACAAAAGGGCCTCATAGAAACAGACAACTGGTGCCAGAGCCATGGCCTCAAGCTAAACACCAAAAAGTGTATAGTCATCCCTTTCGGCAAAAACAAAGTGCCCACAAATTACCACATAGATGGTAATCCATTAAGTATGGAAGACGTAATTAGGGACCTGGGGACCCAAGTTGATAGCAATCTCTCATTCGACAACCATGTGGCCAAAGTGGTTAGAAAATCATTTTATATAGCCCACCTAATCATGAAGGGATTCACATCTAGATCAGGGGAGGTCATCGTGCCTCTTTACTCAACCCTCATCAGGCCCATAATTGAGTACAATGCCCCTTTTGGGATGTATCTTACCAGACACTTGCAGCAACTGGAAAGACCCCAAAAGTACCTCACCAAGAGGATCAAAGGGCTCAAACAGATGCCATATGCTTCCCGGTTAAAGAAACTCCAGCTCTACTCAGTGGCATACCGCCTGCTCAGAGGCGATCTGTGCCTGACGTATAAAGCCATGTCCAACCCGGAATTAATGGACATGCTGCACCTCAGAAAATCCAAATCCCATCCAGCTACGTGCTCGAGAGACGTGAACCCCAGCACTGAAATAAATAGGACATGCTGGAGGGACAGATTCATAACCCAGAGGCTCCCTTCACTTTGGAATAAAATCCCAGTCCAGGTTAGGCAGAGTCCCTCATTGACTCTCTTCAAGAGGAATCTTGATGCGTGGATGGGAGATTGTAGATTTACTCCAGGTATCACTTCTGTGTCACTGTTAGACAGATGCACAGTATACTAACCTCAAAAAAAAGGGCATAGCAAAATTAATTTAAAATGGGTGGCGAAGGCCAAACACACTCTGGCTAGGCTTGCAAATGCCCTAGGGCAGATAGCCTAGTATGAACCTATGAACCTATAAATCTACCTTCTTATTCTGTAGAACATCTAGTCTTCTTTGCTGTAATCGCTTAGATTTAAATTTGCTCGCAGTCGCTTGTTATATCTCATGCTGTACTGTCTTTTCCTTCCACACAGTTAAAACTTGGAATTTCATTCTTCACAGTATAAGTGGCACCAGCTGTTAATCTTGATTTGAGGTCTAATCCAATACTCATTACAACTGTAAGGGTATCCGAAGGGCAACAATGATGATGATACTTCTCCGACCATATATAGATACGGCATCCCATTGTTGGCCAACATATTGACCTCTTTCAATCAACTTCTTTTCTTAATGCCATCTCTTTTACTCTTTTCTACCAATACCGTGACCGGTGCTGATAACTACATAACTGTTTACTGTATCATTATAACTGGTAACCAAATGCTTTGCCTTATTAGATCTTGGTGATGGCTCCAGACATTTCTCTAGGATCACCTGAGTGAACCCTCTAGGTATCTACATCCTCTCAGTCACATTTATGTTAAGAACTGAAAATCATGTTACATAAAGCTACTGAAAGATGTTAGCTTACACCTTAGATGTTGGGCAGCATAGCCTACTTAGCTCTGTACTGAACAGATACAGAGACTGCAGGTATTGTTCACATAATTATTCAGTTGGTAATCGTTTTCATAATATAACTGTCTGAATTACCAGGGAGTCCTTCACAACCTAGAAGTGGTGTATACCTCTCAAGAGCAATTTATGAGAAACAGTTTGCATTTTGAGTCATACAATTCAATGTTTCACTCTGCTCCACATTGAAAGTATTGGTCACATCTACTTTTATTAATTATTTTTTTCACACCTACCTTTAATAATTATTTTTAAGTAAACATTCATGGGAAGTACTGACATATGTATTCCTCAACAGAGCTTTTGAGTATGAAGTATGATTTTAATTGTGTTGTAAGCTTCCTGGCTGAAGTTAATAAGTGCTGCACATTATGAGAGATAAAAGTAAGTAAGTGCCCTCGAGATGAAGCTGACACGTTGCGATTCTATAGGTAGATCCCATGGAGTTCTCATGGTCCACATTATGGATGTAGATGGCCAGGCCATTCTTCCACTCAGATACTGCTACTGCCCATTTGTTACCCAACCAGGTTTTGAACCCAGGTCCACTAGTTGGTAATCTGGCACATTAACCTGTGTGCCATCGGGCTGGAGTATTATGAGTAGTAGTATTCTACGTTATGAGAATGTAAGGTTGAAAGCCATGGCTTTTTTTTTTCTCTTCTTACATCTCCATATATTAAATAGCTTAAGTAGTTTCTATTGTTTTACTTTACAGAGCTTTGGTTGAGGTAGACTTTCTATATACAGGCCATAACATTTAAAAAAAAAAAAGTAAAAGACTGCTTGGACATTGCAGTACATTGTATCTTTAACTTTTTGACCGCCAGATGTTTGTTTGTCTTTTCGGCTTTTCCCAGTTAGGGGTCGCCGCAGCGGAACTCTGGTCCGCTAATGATTGTCAGCCACTTTTTATGATGCCGAGTTGCCAGCCCGATGCCCAGCCTTCAGTGAATGCATGGCCATTCACGCATGTCTTTTGGAGGCCACTCGACAGTGAGGAGGACATGCAGACTCCACACAGAAGGCACTCCAGCCGAGAATCAAACAGGAGAACCTCTTGCTGTGAGGCAACAATGCTACCGCTGTACCACCGTGGCTATTTTTTTACCTCCAGAAGACTTTGTTAAATTCATTTATTTTATGGACTCATACTGCAGATTTTCTGCAGTTTATTTTTTATAGACTGGATAAAACTCCTTTTAACTGAAAAAAGGGGTTATTTCTGTTTTCTTTCTGAACGTGATGTGCATTTTTAATCTTTGTAGCTTCATCTTGTTCTATAGTCTGTCTTCCTTTCACATTACAGTGATTAATATGTGGTACATTTTATATACAATTATTAATTTAAAAGATGCAGTTACAGTTTGCTTAGGTGACTTGGTCAAATGTATGGTAATATGCTGTAACTTCTGCATTATAAGGAGCAGCAATGTTGATGGCTGAATGGTGCATACAGCAACATTTGGTGAAGTAATATATAAATAAGAAACAAAATAAAGCTAATTTTCAAGTCAGTGCAGAAAATTTGGAAGCATTTGAAGGGATTAGTGTCTGCTTATATAGATAGGTGCAATGTGTGTTTTAGAGCAAAAGTTTGGTTATGGCAGAATGAACTAAATGACAAAAAAGCACAGACATGATTGAATATGTATAGTAATTTTAAAATGTCTGAGCATGTCAGACATATTAATGATTTTGATACTTCAACACCAAAAATAAGAGGAAAATGCCCCAGTAAACCACGGCAACAGTAAGAATTAACAGGGCACCCAGGAACGAAGTCAGCCAGATACGAAATCACAATGTTTAATAAATCCAAACACACAACAAAATAGAAATGCACATAAACACACTAACAATTATCACCGCATTTTCATCTTACTTCTGAAGACTTCATCAGATGCTCTGACACTAATCTTTACCCAATTTATACAGGTGTTATTTAACCTACAACCAATCACATATATAGATCAATCAAATCAATTAACTATATGAAATATACAAATACTTATAAAATCAGTTTAAAATATATCACTAAATAAAAACATAGCATTTAAGTATTGCTAAAATCAATTTAAAATCATATTTAGAGCTCCCTATAGTTTGGCAGCTATCAGTTTTAATAATGGTAAGAGGGAAATATTATCATTCAGGCCAGGGAAAAACATTAGCTTCTAGGGTAACTTGCCATAGGAATTCTTTATATACTATACTAGTATCCTATGCCCCCCCCCAATGTCCTTTGTAACTACTTCCAATACAAAAAATACAAATTTTGCATTTTTACAACTCTTGCTGTGTTTATATAAGGCATTATTATCATTACATGTAGAGATGTCATAGTCATCGTCTTCTACTTCTTTCGGCTTTTTCCCGGTTAGGGGTCACCACAGCAGATCACCTGTCCGCTCATGATTGGTAGTGGAGATTTACGGTGTCGAGTAATGTTCAAAAATTCTTTTCTTAAGCATCCTTTCTGTCTTTCCCCACAAAGAATGCTGTGCAAATGTCACACAATGCCAAATAAATTAAACCTTTAATGTTCCAATTTGAATACACCCTACCTTCTATTTTTCTATTTCTGTGCTTAATACTCCTCCTCATTTATACCATACATACACTGTGCACATGTCCCACATCTAAATGTGCCTTTCCTTTTACTATTTCTTGTACTTTTTTTCCCATTGTTACTTTCAAACATGTCCGTCAGATTTCTACCTTTCTTATAAATCACTTTAAAAGGTTTATTTTTATTGCTTTATTGCTTTTCTGCGTTTTAATGTATTATTCCTTTAAGGGTTAATTGGTTAGTTTTGGAGGGCTTTTTTAGAGATGTGATTGGATGTAATATGTACATGCTACTATTTAAACAGATTTTGGTCTAGTGATGGTTGTCTGATGAAACAATTTTTATTGCGAAAGCACTTGCAAATAAATCAACTGTATCTATTCATTTACTGCCTCTGAGGATTTCGATTTTGGATTGTCTCCTTTTCCTCTGCATAAGGGATTTTTATATATGTTTTTATAAGTAGTTGAATATTTCATATAGTTAATTGATTTATTGATTGATCTGTACATGTGATTGGTTGTAAGTTAAATAATACGTGTATAAATTGGGTAAAGATCAGTATCAGAGCATCTGATGAAGTCTTCAGAAGTAAGATGAAAATGCAGTGATAATTGTTAATGCGTTTGTGCAGTTTTATTTTTGTGTGTTTGGATTCATTAAATGTTGTGATTTCATATCTGGCTGACTTTGTTTGAGTGCCCTGTTGATTCTTGCTGATTTTGATACTTCCATAAGAAGATTAGGCAACTTATAATAAAGAGTATGGCTGCATTATGTAAAAATAGTACTCCAGATGATAAAATAAAATTGTACCACAAGTATTGCCAAATGTAACAGATAGTAAAACGTACAGACTGTTTAACATTTATCAAAGCCCTAGCACAACCACATGCTAAATATTTTAGGTTACATAACAGGAATCAAGTCAAACATAACAACAAAATAGAACTGCATGGTGTAGGGATAGTAGATGATTTGAATGTGGCATATTTTGCAAAACAAATTAGATTTCAGAGATAGTTTGATCCAAGAGTTAACATAAAATTTAACAGTACAGACAGAAATAATGGAAAAAAAACAGTGTGTCTGAGAAGTGGGATTTATGAGAATGTTTATTAACCACGTAAAAAAAAGCCATTTGTGCAATTTTACTTTATCCTTCTTTGATAATGTAGAGGTTTTAAATATATCACTCATACATCAAAACTTAAACTTAAAGATTCTAAAGGCTATGAATCTAGGTAATAAAAAATTTAATCATAAAGTTAAGAGACTTCAATCCAAACAGAAAGTGAATCCAAAAACAGACCAGCACAATGGTAGTTCGGCTAAAAAACATTTATTATTGAATAAACTTCCAAACCAAGAGTGTTATATCTTGATTGGCAGGCAAACCGGTTTCGGCTATAAAAAGCCTTCTTCAGTGCTAAACCACAAATGATCAACAGTTAAGCTGCTCCAACATCCTGGTATTATATAGAAAAATATTTAAAGGCATATTGCTGAAAAAATGAATAAATTCCTTAAATGTATACACGTCATAAATACTAATATATTTATTTATTATCTATTATATCTTGATATCATGATAACAAAAATTGACGTGTATAAATCAATCAACAATATGCATAAAGAGGTAGGCTGACATGTTATTCCATTTCATTTAATCCAGGTTTGAACAAAGCACCTAACCTGGTTATCCACATAGTTTCCATATTGTCAAGTTTATCATGCCAGCCTGCTTTGAAATTCCTGTGCATTTGGATCTTATCTATAATAATAAATTTAAAAAGTGCAATTGGATGGTTGATGGTATGTTTATACAGGGCATTGGAAAAACGATGGTTTCTAATGGCACTGAGGTGTTCACTGATCCTCAATTTGAATGGTCTGGACGTCTGACCAACATAAAAAGAGGAACAGGTACATGTGGCTAAATAAATGACCCAATCCGAACTACAGTTCCCAAAAATGTTAATCTTGTATACCTGAGTTGTATTTTTGCTTGATTCTACCAGACCTATGTGCTTTCTCATACCATAGGGGTCGCACTATACATTCTCGCTTCACTCATTACAAGAGATACACACCAGCCACAACAGTTCAAACTACTTTATTTGGGGACCCTTTGGTGGGATGCTTCCCCTGTGGACATTGTAGTGCCTGTGAACACATTCTTAAAACCGAGGAATTTTCAAGCAAAAATATGCCATTAGAAGCCACCATTTTTCCAATGCCCTGTATAAACATACCATCAACCATCCAAGTGCACTTTTTAAATTTATTATTATACATAAGATCCAAATGCACAGGAATTTCAAAGCAGGCTGGCATGATAAACTTGACAATATGGAAACTATGCAGATAACCAAGTTAGGTGCTTTGTTCAAACCTGGATTAAATGAAATGGAATAACATGTCAGCCTACCTCTTTATGCATATTGTTGATTGATTTATACACATGTCAATTGTTATTATCATGATATCAAGATATAATAGATAATAAATAAATATATTAGTATTTATGACATGTGTATACATTTAAGGAATTTATTCATTTTTTCAGCAATATGCCTTTAAATATTTTTCTATATAATACCAGGATGTTGGAGCTGCTCAACTGTTGATCATTTGTGGTTTAGCACTGAAGAAGGCTTTTTATAGCCGAAACCGGTTTGCCTGCCAATCAAGATATAACACTCTTGGTTTGGAAGTTTATTCAATAATAAATGTTTTTTAGCCGAACTACCATTGTGCTGGTCTGTTTTTGGATTCACTTTCTGCTTTGGTTTGGACCGTGCACTTAGTCCCTCGTGCGTGTGCATTTTGGTTTGTTCCTACTGTTTGCTCTTCATGCTGGGGATGCCTGGTATGTCGGCAACATCTTTTCTGCAGCTCCTATCTTACTTGGATTAATACGTGTCTGTTTGGTCTATTTTTGACTACATCGGTGATGTTATGCTGGTCTAGTTTTTGCAACTATCAAGATTTTGCGATTGTTTTGGGCCAACTTTCAGTTTTGGTCTAATCTGTATTTATATCAGGCATTGGGCCTACTGTGTGGACTACTTCCTTTTCAAGGGATTTGGAAAACGTAGTGGATTACTTCTGTGCTTATGCCAACATTTTGAACTCTGTTTTGTCGTTTGGATTTTGCGAGGGTTTACTACATTTTAATCCTCTCGGGTGCTGACTAAGGATTAATATATATTCATCTAACAGGTACTGTGGACTTAATATATATACATATATTTATTACCAGCTTTTCCATTTGATTACATCTATGGATATACCCATCGCGTTCTTGACTTTGGACCTAATGTCTTATTTTTGAATCTTTCATCATTCAGTTTAAGACCCAGTTTGGATTTATATCATAAATTGGCTGTTTTTGGTCGATTACAAGGGACATTTGTTCTGTTTGTTTATCAGTCAAGGACTTGGAACTGTATCTGTGTTTATGTATGATGCTACACTTTAGTGTCTTATTTTACACAATCTAGAATTGGCATTATGTATAGTTTGGAGGATGTTTTTCATCAGCTAAATTCTATGCTTAATTTAAGTAACTATTTTCATTTTTGTCATTGCTGTGAGACTAAATATCACATAACTAGGGCACATTAGTCTAAGGGACATTTGGAATTGTTTTGTGTTTGGTATCAGCTTGACAAGCATTTGCAACTGTATTCACGTGTATGTAAGGCGCTATAATTCAGTGTCTTAAATAACATCACTTAGTATTGTCACATTTTGGGGATTGTTTTCGTTTTATGGTTCCATTCAGCCTACTACCCTGATTTCTGTTAGTGCTGGGATTTGTTGGCACATCTAATGTGACAGACATTTTTGTACTTCTTTGTAGGTTTATTCAGACACACAAATTGGATTTCATGGTTATATTCCTAAGGATTTCCCCTAGTGATACATATGGTTTTCAGCTGTTGTACTCTGTTTAGTACTTATTCCGGCTCTCTTTTTTCAGCCCACTTAATATCTTTGGCAATAATTGTTTAACCATTTTTGACCCAAGTACAAGTTTTCTGAATATCATATTTGTATTTTATATATGATTTTGTACTGTTGATGCCATATTTGTGGAGTGTATATATATTTTTTTCATCAATATACTAGGTAAGCAGTCAAATTTATGCCCTTATATCTATACATATTGTCTCTACTAATATTTGGCTTTTTGGTCTATTCTCAACATTATATGGGACGAAAGTCCAGCAATATTATATACACACTAGTGTATATGCATTTGTTTGTGTCGGTATTTATTGGTGAATATATGGTAGCAGAGACGAAGTGTCGGCTTCCACAATTATATATGGGAAGAGTTATGGTCACACATGATATAAATAACAACTGTTTATTTACACAAGTGCATACCCTTGATATCCAATTTTTGGACCTTTAAAATTAGATTTAATAATTATCAGATTGTAGTGAGACGAAGTGTCAACTACTTCAGTATATTGGCATATATATTCTCTCTATATATAGTGGGGCATTTTGGTTGTGCTTATATATTTTTTTATTATTCGTTATGGAGGCAACTCTCCACAATAATTAGGGTCAACATAGGGTACAATCTCACATATATATATACAAACTTGCTTTTATATAATTCATAGCTATAGTAGATTATTTGCCTGTTTTGGGTTAAGAATTGTGCTGTGATATATTGCCCAAGAGTTATACCATGGATTTAAGTGGTATTCTGCAAGGACTATCGGCTGACAAAGATAACCTGGAAGCCTTTGGCTTCAACACTAGGGGTTCTACTAGTTTCAATAATGTTGAAGGGGATTCTAAACATAAATGTGGGTTAGTTTTCCAAAAACTGACTAGAAACATGAAATCTCTCAGGTCTAATATTTGGCACTTGAAACTATTTAAGGCCTATAAACTAAAAGATATAACACCTAGAGGTCTAAGGATCCATCTTCAACCCTTAGTAGCAAATATGGATGCCCAACTATCACAGGATTGGGCTCTAGCCCAACACCAGGCTTCAATGCTATTTGTAAATACCCTGATTGTCTATTATGAAAGGACCATTGAATCACAAATATCAGAAATTCATAAGGTGTGTCTTGAGGTCCAGATATTTGAAACTGAAGAATTTTTCAAAGAATATACTTCCAATTTAGCCAAACTGGAACAGTTGATTGAGAAAAACACATAAATTCAACAGGGATTTGTCGTATTACGACAAGGGCAAACCATTCGTTACATCCAAGAATGTCAGGTTCACAGAGTTAATAAAAGTAATCATGGTAGAAAAAGGCCCAGATCAATATTAAGAAGGACAGAATCTACCCTTAGTGGTACGTCTGAGGATGAAACTTCCTCTGCTACATACTATGATGTCCCTTCACACCAGGTGTCTCCTGCTGCCAAGAGAAAACAGTCAGACCCTTTAGACGCAAGACACACGGGGGGGGGGGGGCAGAAAGCATAGAAACAGAAATAGGAACATCCAGTTTACAGGTTCTATTACAACAGATTGTGAAACAGTGAACAATGTACACAATATTTCATCTTTTGAATTATCACCTGTACACAACCAAGTACTAAATAAAGGTCTTAATTTTGTTCCCACCTCCCCTGTTTCTGAATACAGTTTGTTAAAGGATGTTAATGATTTTTGTAGATTGGTTAATCTTAAAATATTTTTTTCAGACCATGACTCCACTCAAAGATCTACTGGCTTCAAATTTGGCAAATCAGATTTTAATCCAACCATGGATAAACATGTTTCTATTTTCAAGGAATGTGTCATCAAAGATTTACATTTTTCCACGACATACCAACCTACTACAAATAACCTCACTCAAGCAGAAAGATTTGCACTAACAGAACTTCAACGTAATCATGACATTGTTATTACTCCAGCTGACAAGGGGGGTGGTATTGTGGTTATGGATCACAGTAAATATAAAGCTGAGGCTTTCAGACAGTTGTCTGATGCTCGATTTTATATTAGTATGGCTATTGATCCTACACCTAATTTCAAGGCACAGATAGACTCTTTTTTGGATTTAGCGACAGAAGAAGGTATTATCAGTAAACAAATTTGTAAACAACTTAAAGTGGTGGAACCTATGCCTCAATATTTATATCTTCTTCCGAAAATACACAAACATCCCACTAACCCACCAGGTAGACCTATTGTCTCTGGGAGGGGTTCTCTTACTGAACCACTATCTGCTTTCCTGACTTATTACTTAAAACCCTTATTGCCTCATGTAAGATCCAGGATACAAGATACTACGCAATTCCTTAACATCATCCAAGATTCACAATTAGAAGCAGAATGGTGGTTATGTACCTTAGATGTTGCATCTCTTTACACTAGCATCCCCCATCAAGCTGGTATAGCTGCAATCTCCTATTGGTTGGACAAATCACAATTATATTCCACTGGTTTCAATAATTTTCTTGTCACCCTTACTGAGTATGTGTTGTGTAAAAATATTTTTTTTACTTTGATGGACAACCATATTGGCAGATCAAAGGTACGGCAATGGGGGCTTCTTTTGCCCCCATATATGCTGATTTATTTATGGGTTTCTTTGAACAATCATTCATATATGATGTACATCACAATCTATATATTAACGATTTGGACATCTGGAGAAGATATCTAGATGACTGTTGGATGGTGTGGCGTGGGGATAAGGCCCATGTGTTTGATTTTGTCAGGTACCTCAATAACAATCCCTGGGATATACAATTTACTCTGAATATAGAGTATCAAGAGATTGTTTTTTTGGATGTTGTTATTTCTAGACTGGAAGATCACACATTGGCTACTAGGGTACATAGGAAGTTCCCTCAGTATAATACATTGCTACATGCATCAAGCTCTCACCCCCGCCACATCATCCAAAACATTCCCAAATCCCAATTTCTACGTATGAAACGTATATGCTCATCAGAAGAACAACATCAAGTTTGTGTACTAGACCTGTCCAATAGGTTTATTAGTCGTGGTTATTCTAGATACCATATTTCACAAACTATTGACCAGACTAGGAAGATGGCACATTCCACTTTACTACAATACCAACATTCGAAGTCCGATGATACATCCAATTCTGTCCAGCCGATTAGGTTTGTAACCACTTTTGGCAATAATACATTTAGATTCAGGGAAATCATTAACAGACATTGGGACATTTTAAAGTCTCATGAACTCCTTAATGATATTTTACCAGACCAATGTGCTTTCTCATACCATAGGGGTTGCACTATACATTCTCGCTTCACTCATTACAAGAGATACACACCAGCCACAACAGTTCAAACTACTTTATTTGGGGACCCTTTGGTGGGATGCTTCCCCTGTGGACATTGTAGTGCCTGTGAACACATTCTTAAAACCAAGGAATTTTCAAGCAAAAATACAACTCAGGTATACAAGATTAACATTTTTGGGACCTGTAGTTTGGATTGGGTCATTTATTTAGCCACATGTACCTGTTCTTCTTTTTATGTTGGTCAGACGTCCAGACCATTCAAATTGAGGATCAGTGAACACCTCAGTGCCATTAGAAACCACCATTTTTCCAACGCCCTGTATAAACCTACCATCAACCATCCAACTGCACTTTTTAAATTTATTATTATAGATAAGATCCAAATGCACAGGAATTTCAAAGCAGGCTGGCATGATAAACTTGACAATATGGAAACTATGTGGATAACCAGGTTAGGTGCTTTGTTCAAACCTGGATTAAATGAAATGGAATAACATGTCAGCCTACCTCTTTATGCATATTGTTGATTGATTTATACACGTCATTTTTTGTTATCATGATATCAAGATATAATAGATAATAAGTAAATATATTGGTATTTATGACATGTGTATACATTTAAGGAATTTATTCATTTTTTCAGCAATATGCCTTTAAATATTTTTCTATATAATACCAGGATGTTGGAGCTGCTCAACTGTTGATCATTTGTGGTTTAGCACTGAAGAATGCTTTTTATAGCCGAAACCGGTTTGCCTGCCAATCAAGATATAACACTCTTGGTTTGGAAGTTTATTCAATAATAAATGGTTTTTAGCCGAACTACCACTGTGCTGGTCTGTTTTTGGATTCACTTTCTGCTTTGGTTTGGACTGTGCACTTAGTCCCTCGTGCGTGTGCGTTTTGGTTCAATCCAAACAGGCCATAAATGCTCACCTGACATCTAGTGGTCAAAATTAAAATGCAAGTTTATTCACCGGATTAAAAAAAATGATTCCCTTGTTATAATTAAATCATAAAGTTAAAATACTTCAATCCAAACAGGCCATAAATGCTCAAGTGACACCTAGTGGTCAAAATTAAAATAGGTTTACCAAATATTTTTTTTTATTTTCAGATTATAAGTCAGGTAGCATAAAGATGTACATCATAGTTAGCAATATAAATGTAAGGTTAAAAGAGAAGTAGGTCCCAGTAGACTTTTGTCAGGGACCTCAGGGGAAACTGTTAGATTAGAGTCTTCCATTTTAAAGTATTTATTAGACAGGCTAAAGGGTATAATAAATTGTGATTCATTTATACATAAAAGACAGTTAAGCAAAAAGAAAAATAACCTTGCTGGTCAAGCATGAGAGACAGTTTATTAGAAAGAAAAGATAAGCATAAAGTGTGCAAAAAATACAGAATGTTCTTTTCTCAAGGGAAAGATACAATCTTGTCAGCTACAGAAGTTTCCTTAATGGAATGTTAAATAAGGCACATACGAGACAAAGCCTGAGACCAAGGTTAAAAAAGTAAATAATGAAAATTACTGTACTGAAGCAATATAATATGTTGTGTTCAGGAAAGCAGTTCAGTTAAGGTTTGTTCGACCTGTTCCTTCAGAGAAGATTACAGACACTTGAACCCAAGTACAGAAGACGGGTCAAATAAAGACATTATTCAAGACAGTCAGAATATGATGTGCAGTAACTTTGAACACTAATTGTTTATCAGCACTATTATTAAGACATTATTCAGATGTTGTGAACATCTAATAAACCCTTATTAAATAAACTACAGTGTTTGGAGAATTCATTCTGAAAAGTGCACAAGACTTGGTCCATAAAGGAGAGACTGGCACCTGTTCAGCATCAGTTTGGGTAATTAACAGATAAAGACTTTCATTTTCAGTCTCATCACAGTGTTTCCAGCTAATTATGGTACAGTACAGTATTATCAATTTGTGGTGGTGGTGCTGCGGTAGCGTTGTCACCTCAGAGTAAGACGCTGTCCAGTTCGATTCTTAGCTAGAGCGTCTTCTGTGTGGAGACATGCATGAATGGGCGTACCTTCGTTGAAGGTTGTGCGTTAGGCCTTGCAAGCCGGTACATAAAAATCAACTTCCAATCATTAGCAGACTGGAGTTCCGCTGTGGTGACCCCTAACCGGGAAAAGCCGAAAGACACAAACAGTATTATCAATTTTTAAACACATTATAGTCTGTAGATGAATGTCTAGACTTGTTCCCAAGAAGTACCTTGAAAATGTCAGCTTTGGCACTATAATGTGCCAGATTGCCAAGTTACATTCTATTCTGTTTGTATTATGGTTGGTTATATGACTTACCTTTTGTGTGGGAAATGTTGTGCACATCCAGACTACATCTTTTCTGAGCTGTCATTAAACTGGTTATTTAAAAATATGCAATTCCTTAGAAAATGGAACATTTTGCCACTGTGAACGAGCCATGACTAAAATGTTTTGGATTGCCGTGGCAATATGGATTGTGTAAAACCATCCATTTTTATTGTAAACAATGCTGGCCTATAGTCTTGTAGTGTAATTCACAGTTGTGGCAGAGCTGTGTACTCCTGTGAGATTTTGAGCCTTAGTAATTTATTGTTACATGTTTTCCAAAAACAGTGTTAGTAATAAATTTCTGCATAGTCTGGTGCCTTAAACTGCAGTAGAAGGTCAACAGTGAGAGAATCATCTCTGCTCCCATTTGTGCTTTTATATTCTGCTTATCTTTTACCTGCTTAAAATTGCATTCTGTGCCTGCCCCATCCCCAGCTAACACATTAAGGTAAAATGTATCTGCCCCATCTCCTGCTAACACATTAAGGTAAAATGTTTCTGCAATATCGCCTGCTAACACATCAAGTCAAAGGTTTTGAAAGAGTTCCAGTATTGTCTTTATTTGATTGAATTGCTCTCTAGCTACCCTGATTGATTTACCAAACCCTCTCACCCTTATTCTTGCTGCTGTTTTATAAGGCCGTGTCTATGGCCTCCACTCCTTATGACATTCTTATTTTCAAAGCCCCCCTTTCATTGCTATTGACTGTTAAGCTATTTATGTGCTCCCCCCATTGTTTTCCATAGATCCATGATACTGACAGCCCATGCAGCAAACCAGTATGGATCGTGAGTTAAACCTCCTTTACTACATATTGTCTCCTGCTCATTTTCTAGGAGCTCAACAAAGTTTGGAGTTCTAGCCTGCATTCAAGAAGTGTTTTGCTTGTATCCAGTACCATCCAGGAAAAGTTAAGTACTTTTGATTGGTAAATCGCACTTAAGTTATTTTGAGTAATCACTACTATTTCCTGCTTTTGTGTGTGCATTTCACAGATATAGTTGTAAAAATAATAATAATAGATTTCCTCTCACTGTCTTGAAATTGCCTCCAGCAAGGGACTTCCAGCTAGTTGTTTAAGTGGTTTCTGGTGGCATTACAGTTGTGGGTTTCTTCTACTGTGTTTTTACATTAGGAGGACTGGGTTTATTCATTTTGTGGCAAGAGGTGTTTGCCTGGTCTGAGTTGTGAAATACATAAAAGGACTCCTAGTGTAGTCATTTTATTGGCCAGAGGCTCATTAGTTAGTTTTCTGTTTCTTCTGTGCTGCTATAAATTTTGCATGTTTGCATGGGTTAGCAGTGCCCTGTACAGTAGCACACACGTAGAAAGAATGGTTCATAAAACTGTACCCTATAAAGTAACAATATAGTGCAAATGCCTTGTGCTCCAACAAGCTTACAGCAGCTAGTTGGGAGTTAAGTGGCAAAATGTACAGATGTAGTTGAATTCAGTATTGTGTAAACATTAAAGTTAGTAGAATTTCATGCTGTTTAGAGTAATCTGCTCCAATAAAGCACCTTTAATAGCCTTCTAACCGCAATGCATAACCTCCTTGTTGCTCAGAATTCAAAGGACTGGACAGTATGGATAGGGAATTTCCTAACTTCTCTGTAGACATTTTGGTGGAGATGGGCATCTTGAGACAATGTAGCAGTTGTCTCATGTTTACAGACAATCACATAATCCTTAAAGAAACAAAGTACGTGAGAGGTGTACTTACGCAATGACACTGGGGGCTGAACTCTCATATACGAGTGCACATCAGGTTGTTGAAACCACACACAGAGACTAAGGTATGGCTAGGCATTTGGAAGTTATGTTTCTAAACAACAAAGATTGCCTACATCACCCATTATTAAAGCTATGCCTCAACAAACCCAAAGGCACCCAGAAAAAACACAACCTAACACCAGTCCATACCATCCAAAGGCACCCAGAAAAAACACAACCTAACACCAGTCCATACCTCTCAACTGCCCAGATTTTAGCAGAAAGTCCAGATTTTTACCTCATATTGTTGGTGTGTTACTCATAAAAAATTTGGTTTTCTGACAAATTTTTAGCAAATCAGTGAAAGCTGAGGTGAAAAAGTGACAGATGAGTTTCAGAGTTCATACCCTTCGTAAATTCATGTTGAGGGGCTTGGCTTGGATGCTGAAGGGGATAGAAGCATAATTCTTCAGCTCTGCTGTTCTTGACATATTTCTGACAGGCAATTTTATTCTTATGTTGTTCTATTTAGTTTTTTTATATAAAAGTTAATAATTTAAATGATTTCCTATGATAATATATAAAAATTATTTAGAAATACCCACATTTTCCTGTCAGAAAGCTACTTGAAATAATTTATCTAATTCAAGCAAGATGAGTCACTGTAAAACTAACACTCATGACACTGCATCAAAGAAGGAGCTTCAAATAGTTCTAACTAATATACAGGAGCAATCTCTGAAAATGGATAGTAAATTAGAAAAGGACATGAACAGATGTACCAAACAGGTGGAATTACTTTACGAGTCTCTTAGTCAACAAAAACTTCAAATTACTGGAATGGAAGAATCTTTAAATGATATTGAAAAAAGACAGGATGAACACACCACAGAATTTCTTTTAAAACAAAATACACCCCTCCTGGCCAAACTGCATGATCTGGAGAACAGATCACATAGAAATAATATCAGGATCATTGGACTTCCAGAGAAAATTGAAAGGAATAACGTATTAAGCTTTTTAATATCCTGGCTGCCTAATATACTGACTGAAGCAATGTCTTATGGAATTAAGAGAGCACACAGATCTCTCACAGTGACTCCTCCTGATAAACATTCCACACAGAGATCTGTAATTGTAAGACTTTTTTTCATCACTTGATAAAGAGATGATTCTCTAAACAGCATGATAAAAATCTCCCATCAGACTAGATGGGAAAATAATTAAGTTTGATAATGACTCCTCACCTACAGTTATTTCCAAAAGAAAATAATTTATGCCTATTATTAAAGAACTAAAAAAAGGCAAATCAAAGTCCACTTGCTCTTTCCAGCTAGACTAAAAGTATTTTTGCAGGATGAAACAAGAACTTTTGAAGTTGTAGACTCTGCATTTTCTTATTTAAAAGCAAAAAAAGTCATAGAGCAACCTGAAGAAATAGATTGGAGTATCAATTCAGTGAAAAGACTGACTGAGAGAAATGGCTGGAAAACACAAGAAAAGAAGAGGTTGAAAGAAAAATGGCTAATCTAAATCTTCATTGTGAAGGTTCAAGCACTATCCATATAATGTTTGATAAGTCTATGTTGCTTCTTCTCATTACATTGTATCTACCTGATATATCATTTCATCTGGAGAGAATTATAACTCCGCAATTAGATTACAAAACTGTTGCATTTTTCTACTCATGTTTCAGACTAAACTGTACCATCAAGTTAAAGGAGTAACAATGGGTATGCCCATTGCACATATGCAAATATTGTCACATATATGTGGGAGGAAAAGTATGTACTATCTACATGAAATCCATTTACAGACCATATCTGTTTCCATAAGTGATTTGTGGATGACTGGTTTGCCATATGGAAAGGGTATGTTACAGTCTTTCATGATTTTCTTGAGTATATAAATGCAACAACTTAATTTTGAAGTTTAAATATGAGATTTATTCTAGCAATATGACATTTCTTGATATATTATCACATAAGGATAGCACAGGTTACATTCAGACAGAATTATATAGAAAGACTGTTAAAAGAAATAACTGTTTACATTGTAGCAGCATGCTTACGCTTTTAGGAATATTGTCAAGAACCAGATGCAGAGGATAGTTAGGCTTAATACTATAGATGTTAATATGGTAGTGCAGTTGGATAATATGAGTAAAGATTTTATTGATTGAGGCTATTCTAAGAAGGAAATTATGGTAGAATGTGATTCTGTGAAACAACAGCAAAATAATAACAATGTTCCACCACTACTTAGTGACAATTATGAGTCAAATGTTGGCGTGAATACTAGCAGGAATGGCGTTATATGTATATTAACATTTAATAAGAATACTACAATGGTGAAGTGGATAATTAACCAACACTGGCCTATATTACAGGATATACCAGAGTTGAGACAGTTGGTAAAGCACCCACTTTTTGATTATAAGTGAAACTCTACACTTAAGCAAAAGCTTTGCTACAAAGAGCTACCTAAGTATTTTTTTAGTATCACTAGCAGTAAGCACGGCACATTTAAATGTAATGACTGTTTACTGTAAATATATATATATATATATATATATATATATATATATATATATATATATATATGTAGATAGATCTATTAAGCACCCTGTTACAAGGAAATATTTTTTTCTACATGCTTATGGGAACTGTAACACAAGTAATGTAATATATTTAGCTAAGTGCGAGTCGTGAAGGGTACTATGTGAGTATGACTAATAGGAAACTTAAGGACCATATAGCTGGTCATATGAGTGATATAAAGCGTAAACTTACTACTAATGCTTTATATAAACATATTTAGGAAAAAGTGAAACATAAGTTTAAATTTATGATTTTGAAGGTTGTCTATTTGCCCTTATGTGGGGAGATATAAAACTCTCTGTACTGCACCTGCAATGTTCATTGTATACATTAATTTTTGTATATGTGATTTTGTTTCCTCGGAGCTTATCTCCCCAGGCCTGTACTGAAAATGGACATATATCCAGTTAGACTAGCCCGGTCAACAAATGTAAAATAAATAAATAAATATAAAATTAATAACTGAAAATGAAATGAAATGGATTCTGAGAATAAAAGTCCATTTGCCACCAGGACTTAATGAGACTTTTACTTTAAAATCTTTACTTAAGTATTTAAGTGAGAGTGTATAATTGATGTCATGTGATTTTAATTTAGTATTTAAGTATCATACTACTCTTGTTTAAAGTATGTTTGCCTGATGAAGCTTTGTTGGTGAAAGTTGTAACTTGTGACTAATAGACATTCTTGTGTGTTTTCCATTGCTTCACTTTTTGTATATTGATAAAGATCTTATTAAGCTGGTTTCTTTATTTTGATGTAATGATCTCGTAGAATTTAGTGGTAGTTATTGTTTTGTCTCAATTTTGGGAAGTGAAACTTAGTGTGGTGCTTTTTCCTTTGTTTTATTACAAAGCATATTTTTAAAAGAAAAAAATGGAAAAAAAATCATGACATGGCTTATTTTGCTGACTATAGCTTAGTTCCTGTGTATTGTGGACTTTAGGCTATTACTATGGCATTTGCAGCAACTTGGGAATGTATTTTATTTACTGTGTCATGAATACTCAGGCAAGTGTTGGACAGTCGAGGAATTGTTTGCTTGAAAAGTGCTGCTGTCTGGGTTTTTCAAAGGATCTTGGCGGATAAGGTGAGTTTTTGTCCTAAAATTATTTATTTCCCCTGTACTTCTATGATGGATGGTTGTTTCGGCTTTGTTGTTTGAGTGGAGGTGAGGTTTGAGTGTGGGTGGTTATTGTGGATTTGCTTGTTCCGTTTGTCTGCGGTTGTTGGTCTGTGAATGGATGCCTTGATGTATTCTTTTAATGGTGTGGATTTCTTGATTTGTTGGGAAGTTATTGTTTTTTGTCGAGTGTGGATTCAACCTGGGCTGGGATGTGTTTGCACTGTGTTTGTGATTGGCTTTGATGTTTTTTTCTTTTTTTGTGTGTGCTTTGTCCAGTCTGGTTTGTGTGGAGCCGGGGTGGAAAGATAGTTTTATAATCTGATTGGTATGAGGTGCATCTGGAAATTGGGAGACTGATGTGTGAACTATAGCTCATTCGCTTTGTTGATTAGACGGGTCTTTTAAATAATGGCATCAGCTGATTTCAAAGAGATGCAAGATTTTTCTGACAGCTCGGGATGTTTTAATTATCTTCCCTGTTTTCCTGCCTTCACTTGGAAGTCCTGGTAAACTTTTACTTATGCGAGTGTTTCCTTGGTTATGATCTGCAAAAGATGTGATCAAGAAATGAGCATTACAGTCTGCTTTTCTAATTATAGATTGAAGACTTGCATTTCAAATTGGTTAACATTTAATGGACGACTTTTTTATAATGCAGATTGGCATCTGCTATATGCAAATATTTATTTTTAGGTTTTATGAGATAATAAAGCTTTTGGTCCCCAGTTCGTCCTAATAAAGTTTATTATTTAAAGTGTTACTGCACAACCAAGATTGTCTAATGCCATATACAAAGCAATGAATCCACACTATTTGATCTTGAAAAAGCATGCATTTCCAAATTTGTATTTTCAGTTTAACTCAGTGCAGTTTTCTTTAGTTACATTACTTGGTACATTGAAACCTTATTTGAAGGCTTATTTTTATGATAAATTCCCGTAACAGTTGCCCACATTGGAAAATAAGTAGCTTAAAGATTGCACAGTGTTGATGTTTTCCTTAGTTTTATTTTACTTACTGTTTTAAGTAATAAAAAGGATAATAAGCATAAAATATTGACTGGACTGGTAGTGGGTCTAATATTTGTGGTTTTGAATAAGTAGATGTTGAATCAAATGATAGGAAAAGTTTGATCATCAAAAGCATTTATATTTAAGAACTAGAAGGAAACACAGTAATATTGTTTTAACATTGTCATAGCAAGTGCTTGTTGAAATATGACAGGATATACATAAATAAATGTTTATCTGATAAATATATACCAATAAACACAGAAATTCTAAATGTGATGTTCCGTTTTGTGTCATAAAGCATATTTAGAGCTTCAAAGGTTAGACCCATACATTTAAACTTCAGATTCAACTGGGATAAAATGTATTTTATTATAATTACAGTTGTACTTTGTTTACTTACCTTAGCTACCCAATCAGCTATAGGGAATGTGACTTATTTTTGGTGATATTTCCTAATATTGCAGCAGATCCTTATAAAACCAGCTGATTTCTGTTTATCTTTGAAATTTGCAGTCAAAGCACAAGTTTATCTGTCATATAATAATTTTACTCATTTTAAAAAGAATTCCAGCATACATCACAAACATGAAAGATTTTAGAGAGTTTTTTGATAAAGATACAAATATACTTACATTTCAATAACACAAAGGACATATCAGAAGCTTATATATGGGATGCTGTAAAATCTTACCATTGTGAGAGAATTATAAATTGGTATTGTCAAAAAAGGAGACAATAGTATAAAGATTTAAAAGAATTACAAGAGAAAATTGATAAATTAAAACTAGAGCATCAAAAGAAAATCTCATTAAAAATGAATTACAAAACGGATATGCAGAAATTTTAAATCATAAAATCAAAATGAACATGGAAAAGATTAAATTAACTATTCAATAAATCCAAAAAACTTAAATAAAATAGGTTTTAGAACTAAAATGATAAAATCAAATCATATTAAGGAAATATATAGTGAGAACAAAAGGAAAAAAGTTTCAGCAATAGAAGATATTCTCTAGGAGTTCAGAACACATTATACAAAAATTAACCACATTAATCCAACAATGGACTCACAAGCAACAATGAAAAGATTTATTAATAAATACACTAAACACAGAATGACAAAGCTACATCTGGAAGCAATCAGTAAACCCATATTTATGATTGAACTTACTAATCAAATACATAAATAAAAATCTAATAAAGCCCCAGGCAATGATGGGATAAATATTTAATTACATACATTACAATCAGGTAAAGATTTAATAATGATTCTCCCTTCATGGAAGTATACACTAGTTTCCCCAATTCTTAAATCTGATAAATACCCAACAGAATGTATATCTTATAGACCTATATCATTGTTAAATGTTGATTATATATTATTCATGTCCATCATAGCAAATAGACTTCAACAGTTCCTTCCTTATTTAAGTGATAAAGATCAAACTGGTTTTATTAAGAATAGAAATACATTGATAATAAAGAATCTTAACCATACTTGATTATACTAACAATATAAAAGACCATTTGACATTGTTAAGCTTACATATTAACAGTGCATTTGATACTGTCCATTGGGACTACCTATTATTAGTGTTGTAGGAATGTAACTTTCCAGTAGGTTTCGAACAAGTTATAAATGACTGACATGAGCAATCTTTGGCTTACATAAAAATAGGTTCTTATATCTCACAATCAATAATTACTAGAGGTATGAAATAAGGTTGTCCCCTCTCCACGTTATTATTCATCTTAGTTATGGAACCTTTTGTAAATTATATAACACTAAATCCAGAAATTAAAGGAGTACAACTGGGGCATAACCTAAATTTAAAAATACTTTTATTTGCAGGTGATATTTTATTAACATTAACACCCTTAATTCCCTTTTTAAGGCTATTAAACATTTTCAATCTAAATTGGGTCTTACATTTAATGAAGATAAAGCAAACATTTTATGTTTCAATTCTAACCCAATTAACATACCACAACAATATTTTAAATGTTTAGCTAGTGATGACAAAATAAAATACTTAGGAATAATTTAACCAAAAACATTAAAGATATAATTAATATAAATTTCTGTAAAACTTTAGAAAACATTAAACTTATTAATAATTGGAATTTTTTACATTAGAAGAAGGATTTTCAATCATTAAAATGGTAATATTGCCTAAATATTATATATAATTCAATTTGTAGCACTTCCCATCCCTAAGCAGCATATAATAGACTTTTATACCTTAATACTTATATTTTGACATCCTAACAAGCCTGGATTAGCACTAATTCATCATCAATGCAGTTGGTCCAATGGAGGAATAGGTTTACCAGATTTAGAATCATATTCCATGTCAAGTATTATAAAAGCTGTCATTTTGTGGACTAATAAAAACTATTCTGCCAAGTGGAAAGATATACAAGAATATATGATTATGAAAAATAGTCACTTAAACTACAATTCGTATAACAGAATAATTAATAATACCTTTTTTCTGGTTATTAAGAGTATATACTAGGATATCAAAACACAACAAAAATGTAACCTATAATACAATGATAATTTCCAACTTCAAAAATGTAGTATATAGAGAACCTGAATACAATGTCTGTATCTTTTTAATCTCTCCTGTTGCATTAACACAAAATAATATTATTACATTTAACACATTTTCAATGGTAAATTTAAGGAAAAAAAATTATATATTGGTTTCACTTAATTTAGAAAGAAAAAATATTCACTTGATTATATATTAAGTAAATTTAACTTAAATAATGAAATGTGGATAGATCTACAGAATTGTAGGTATGCTATAAAAAGAAGATTATCCTTGATGTGCTGATGCTATCAATCCATCAAAATCCTCCTGAGAAGGATTGTTTATCTAGAATCTATAAAATTATTAAAAGTAGATCAGATTTTTGTAAAGATGACTATTGGGATTATTTTATTACTATAAATCATTTCCCAAGTGAAACTGAGAAATAAATTATACTTGCATCCTCTTTTGAAACCACAAGGTCACCAAGAGGGAGGTTATTTTCATGGAAATGTATGCATAAAGCTTTTATTACACTGCACAAAATAGAGCTGATGTCTGGGAAAAAGGTTGGCTGTTGGAGATGTGGTTTTGATGTTAGAGCTAATTGGCAACATATGATATGTGAATGCAATATAATTAAACCCTTCTGGAATACTGTTCATTCTTTCTTACAGGCTCTTTTTAATATTAATTTTTGTTTAAATAATTCATTGATTTTGTTTAATACACTAATTCATTTGTGTGTTAAGAAAGTTGATTATTTCCATCTTTGGTCTCTTCTAACAATTGCAAGAAAAGTGATAAGAAACTGGAAAAGCAATACTAGTCTGACAATGAAAGAATTTTGTAATATTGCAACTGAGACTTGTCATCTGGAAAGCTTAACAAAGAAAGAAAGAACCATTAGACAATTCTTCACTTAATTCCTGGATGAAACTCAACAGACTACTGAACAAAAGGACATTAAACTAGATGTAAATATAAAGTTATTAAATAATTGTTTTGTTTTAAATTGTAGACACCCTGTAAATAGTGGGTTTTGTTTGTTTTCTGTTTGTTTGGAGGCTTCTATCTACACATGCAATTCTCATTTATGAAATTGTATGTTATTCATTTATAATTTTAATACAAACATTTAAAAAAACGAAAATTCATGTTAATGTAAGACCTGTTATTCTGGCAACTTTCTACATTTGTAAAAGCAATCTTTAAAAATTGTCCATATTCTTGGTCCTTTGCCCCCCCCCCCCCGCCCTAGTATTTATGGCTTTGTCCAGATTTCTTGCTCAAAGAGGTTGAGCGGTATGAACACCATACAAACTGTCACACTCACTGGACCCCTAAACACTAAAACCCTAAGCAAGCAAACACACTTCTCAGGACTCTCATCATAGGGGACTCCATTACAAGATACACTGGTGCCCCTCTAACCAGGTTGAAAAAGTAGAAAATAACTGTCAGGTGTATATCTGGAGGCCGAATCCACCAAATCACAAATGCACTCAAGTCATTACGCCACCGTTACCAGTATGATTCCATCATAGTCCATGTAGGTGTAAATGACCTGAAATGTGCCTCCCTGGATTATATGAAGAGAGACATTATGGAGCTTTCAGACTGTGTGTCTCAGGCTGCTATGATCCTAGCATTGAGTAACATATTACCATCATTGAGAGTGATGCCGCAATATGAGCAACAACTGATTGATTTCAGCAACTGGCTGTCTTTTTGGTGTCCTTCTAAGGGGATCCAATATTTGTCATCTTGGGAGGACATAGTTAACAGACCATGTTGTTTTGCCAAGGATGGTCTGCACCTCTCCCATCTAGGCTTTTGAATACTGGCTAAAACTTAATTCACTCCTACAGTGCCTTCTTTAGGCAATGCCAAATTGGCAAACCTACCAACATAGCAAAATCAACTCAACTGAATGTCAAGGTGTTACTACTCAATGTCAGCAGCATAAACAAAAAAAACTACACTCCCCTCTAAGTGCTCCTCACAGTTGAGAACATAGACATCTGTTTGGTTACCTAGACATGGTTTAAAGCAGCAGAGAGTAACCAGGCCATGCAAAGTTTCCATGTCTTCTGCATTTTTAGACCAGTAGCTGCACAGAAAAATGCTAAAGCAGGAGGTATCTCAATATACAACAATAGTAAACTTACCACTAAGTAGTCAAACAGGATGATGCACTGGAGTTACCCCATGTGCTGATCACCATAGATTAAATCCAATACTATATTCTACCTAGCTATAGATCACTCTGCATGTCCCAAGAAGCTGACAAAGCATATTTGGATCTACTGGATACAGTTAATATCCAACCTAACTCTGTACTCATGGGAGACTTTAATTACCCCTCTGTAGACTGGGAATCCTACACAGCCTCAGTTCTATAGGCATAGAGATTCCTGTACTTTGTAAATACAAATGTCCTTGACCCAATAGTGAATACGCCCAATAGAGGCTTCAACATACTGTACCTTGTATTTACAAATATGGGAGAAGGCAGCACTCCCCCCAATGTGTCACCCTCCCTGGTAAGGTCTGACCATAAAGCTGTCTCCTTCAAAATCCAAATCAACTCCATAATCCAATTAAAACCAGTAACAATTAAGAATTATTTCAAGACAAATTACCTTTTATTAAATGATGGATTATCAAAATTCAGTGCCTCCACACCCAGAGAACACAGCAGTGAATGTTGAATTGCTCTCAAGCGCTGTACAGCCATGTCAGTGGCTGCATGGAGGCTGCTATACTTGCCAGAAGTATCCCAGGACTAGCCCTAGAAACAAACCATCTGGCATCCCAAAATAAATAAAAGATGTACGGCAAAAGGTAACAAATTATGGCAAAAATTAGGAAGGTAATTCCCATAAATATAGAAGTACTCCCATCAAAGTAAATAGGCAAATAAGAGGGCTAATTAGGTTAAGCAAAGCCATCTTTGAGGTTAAGATAGGGTAGCCTCTTAGGTAAAAGATAAACACATGGCTTTGTACAACTATGTCAGAAACCTCAAAGGCAGCACACAACAGTGTGTTGAACTGGGGTTAATGGTGCCGCATACACTGAATCTGATAATAAAGCAAACCTGGTAGCAGACAAATTTAGGTCCAGCTTTACCCCCTTCTCACCCACAACTATCCCTTCAAAAATACCCTCAAACATAACCTGTCCAGTTATAACTAGGGAGCATGTGCTGGCTGCACTCACTAAAGCCAAGAACACTGCCTGAGTGGGCCCAGTAACATCCCAGGATGCTTCCTAAAATTTGACTTATTAGGACCCCTAGAGTCATTATTTAACTAGTGTTGTCGACTCACAGCAAGATGTTGTCCGTTAGATTCTCAGCTAAAGCGTCTTCTGTGTGGAGACATGTGTGAAGGGGTGTACCTTCGTTGAAGGTTGTGCGTCAGGGCTGGTAACTCGGCACGTACAAATCTTCTACCAATCATTAGCGGACCGGAGTTCCGCTGTGGCGACCCCAACCAGGAAAAAGCCAAAAGACACACACATTAAAACAGGTTTTGTGCCATGTTAATGGAGGACTGCAATTGTCAACCCCTTCATAAGAGAGAACCGTCAACAGATCCTGGAAATGACAGACCCATTAGTATGGCAATTCTTTCTATGGCTTTGCAAATAAGACAAATCATGCAAATTATCAATAGGGGCATAGGAGACATCCAGGGACACTGGCTCCATCTCAGTTTGGCTTTTTCAAAGTAGGATAACAACTACTGAGTCTGTTGGATGAGTTTGAAAAGATCACTAAGGCAACAGATGAGGGGGAAATGGTGCATACTGCTTACGTAGATATGGCTAAAGCATTCGATAAAATACCCCTGTTGGGTATTGTCAATAAACTTATGGAACTACCAACAATGTATGGAAGTAGGTATAACCCCCTTTATAACATGATTGATAGCTAGCTGGATTACTGATATGACCCAATAGGTTAGAACTGGTGAGGCCACCTCCACAAACAGGCCAGACACTAGTGGAGTGCCCCAGGTCTCTGAGCTCACTCTTCTTTAGCATCTACTTCTCAGATAGCAATGCCAATGTCAAAGGCCTTTGGCTGATAATGTTTGCAGTTGATTGCAAAGTGGGAGCAGTCATTGAATCTCCTTAAGATGAGAACACCCTTCAGGAAGATCTAATACAATCAAATGCTTGGTGCCAAAGCCATGGCTTAAAACTCAGTACCAAGAAGTGCATTGTAGAACCTTTTAGGAAGCCTGTCATCCTGGGTAACTATGCCATTGATAAAACACCCTTAAAATTTGATTCACTAGTCAGGGAATTTAGGAACTCGTGGATAGTGATCTAGCCTTTGACCAAACTGTATCCAAGGTAGTTAAGAAAATGCTTCTATGTTGTAGAACTTATAAGCAAGAGAATGGCATCTAGGTCCAGAGAAGTCATCATAGCCCTATACTCTGCCCTCATCAGACCAATCATAGAGTATAACACACACCCTCAGTATGTACCTGTCCAGACATATGGAGCATCTGGAATGTCTGCAAAGGTTCCTTGGAAAAAGAATGCAAGGAGTAAACACAGTGTCTGATGCTGAGTGTCTCAAAGGCTTGTCTCTCTACTTGGTATCATACAGACTTCTGAGAAGTGATCTTTGTCTGGTAAACAGGGCATTTCTGGACCCTGTTTTGAGAAACCTTTTGCACACCCGGAAAATAAACCACAAACTTGTATTAATGTAGTGCAAGTCCTTTTGAAATTCCAAAGCAAATCTATATTTATGAATAAAAATACTTTATATATGAATTAGTTCAATTGTAATGGGAACTACAAGGAGTTAAAATATATTGGTACTACAAAACTGATTTTGGATTCTATCACTAAACTAAACTATGACAACATTTTGATAATGTTTTTCTTAATTGACATTTTCTTTACTTTTAAATTACCCCATAGTTGCTTAAATGATTGCTACCAAAATTATTATTTAAATAATTTCTTAAGCTGCCTATAAAAAGGACTAAATATTTTTTTCGTAAATTTGTATGGTTTCCAAATAAACGTAGGCAGCACTGAAAAATCTTATTTAATGTTAAAAAGGAGTTATTGGTTTTCCAGACAGTGAGACATATACCTTTGCTTCTGTTTTCTTGGTAATATTTTGGTATAATAAGTCATATGATACAGCTGGGAAAAAAAATTACATTTATCTTTTTATAACAGTAAACTTTAATATACTAATGTCTAGTTAAATGTAATTAATATGATTTCAGTTTTACTTATAGTGTAAAAATTATGCAGCAGGGTATATATATGTAGGTATATGTGTATGCACACAGACACACCTTTCTCTCTCTCTCTCTCTCTCTCTATATATATATATATATATATATATATGTGTGTAACATATCTATGTATAACCTTAACATATTATTTTAAAAAATATAGAGCTTTGGATATTTTTCCATTTGTCCAATAAATAGTACATTAGGATTTATAAAGTTTAGGAATGAAAGTTAAAAAAAATACTTCACATTCTTTAGAACTCAAATTTATTATCATTGCATGTTTTACCAGAAAATATAATATTCAGAAGGAAGATTATTTAAAAATACATGCAGTACCTGATAATTTTGTATGTCTTGCATTCAGAAAATGTGTGTGTTTGGAGAGATTTTCAAAACTAATTGTTTATTTCTTTGATTCTGAGCAATGATTTACTGGATATTGAAACACTTATCCCAGAAACACATAATGGATATTTTATATTTTCTTTTCTTAGTCTGGATACTAAGCATTTAATTAGTTTGAGAACTCCAGCTAGGGCATCTTCTTTCTGTATTTAAAATTATACACAAAGGAAGTCATTCAAAGGGATTTTACACCACAACAATATAAGCAATATGTTTAAGAAAAAATAATGCTATTTGTTTGAGCAGGTTGGCAAGATAATGCAATAGTTTGCTGGTGATTTTATTAAATGTTGCTGTCCCTTTATGTGTCAGTTCAGAGCAAAAATAAGTACAATGATTTTTTTAGCAGTTTCTAAAAAGGTAATAGACAATGTGGAATAGTTCATTTATTCCTTTATTTAATTTATTCTTAAATGTATTTAATAATGAAAATTAGAAGAATATGAATCTTATTACAATTTTCTTTGAAAATGACATTCTTAAATGTTTATGATATACTGTATACATTTCTGGACCCTAAAGATGATGATAACATTTTTATTATAGTGACTTGCTCAGAATCATTCAGTAGCAAATGGGTGCTTTGAGAATCAAATACTGGACTACCTGAAACAACTCATTAACAACTTATAGCCTTCCTCCTTTAAGTCAACTGTCAATCATTTCAGGTCTTGCATTCATTTTGGTCCCACAGATTGCTTACACACATCTGTATTAATCTGCATTTTGTCTCTTCACTTTTCTTTGATGGATTTGCACATACCACCTACTATAATGTTTCTTTATTTCTTTCTGTTTTATGTGCTGTTTCTTTCTTGTGTAGTAAAGGTAAAGTCAGTACTCTAGATAAGAGCTATCTAGTCTGCCAGATGGCAGTAAAAAAGGCAGCCACTTGTATGTGTTGTGCAAGATGATCTGTTAAGTGGATGTGAACTCCCCCTAGGATTCTTGATACAAGCTTAACACTTTCCATTAGTCAGTTAAGTGCAACAATCCTGATTGCTGGCTAGGTGAACATGCAAAAGTTTGGTACTGAAAGTCACAAGGAAAATCACATCTGAGAAACTCCTTGATCAAGAAAAGCAGGTTTTGAATTTCTTTTTAAGCTAAAATAATGTGTTCATATTTAAGTTGCCTATTCATGGCACTAAATATCACAATTTCAGTACTTCAATTAAGTTACAGAAAAACAAAAGTGGTTTGTATGGTTTGCCTTTTAAGATCTTTGGGCTTAAATGGGGGAAGGCAGCCAATACAATTAATACTGGTGGTATAACGAATATCCTAGCAGAATCAGGGCAGAAAGGAGTTAATTTGCCCTAAAACTAATGTAAGATAATCTATATATTTTTTTCTATTTTAACTTTAGAAGGTTCATCTTCATCTAATCCCTGTCACTCTGTGTTAAGTTCCATTGTACAGTATATATTTATAGATGCTCTCTTTATATACATATGCTTTTTTTATGGTGTCAGTGTTTACTTAGTAGTTTTTCATTTATGTTTTTGCATCCATTAGGTACTGTTTATCCATTTTCATGTCTTCTGTAAACATAAACAAACTTGTACTTATTTATATAAAAATGAATTTTTCATGTTTCCTTTCTTCTTCACATTATATCTCTAACTGTATCCTTTTTTTAACCATTATTAAAAGTCCTCTTTTAAGCAATTCTGTGTTCCCCCAGTACTGCTTTTTTTGTTCTCATTTTTCAGGTTTCCTGTTGCACATTTGTTACATTTTTTTCTTGTAATCCTTATTATATACAGGCTGGCCTCCAGCTCATTCAGTTGTATACAATATTCATGTTTTACAACCGTATCTTACTCATCCATGGCTTTATATGTTATGACTGTGTCAGTTGTATGCCTTGTACATACACTGAAACTTTACCATGGTCAAGTACAGTATACATTATATATATATATATATATATATATATATATATATATATATATATATATATATATAAACACATAGGTAATAATGCTTTTTTTTTTTAGTTTTACACTGCATGTGATGCACTTGTATATAATAGCACAGATACAGTTGTAGCTCTTTAAGTTGACACTGTTGGATCTTTTTTTTTTTAATTTATTTTTGCATAATGTGCATGTTGCTTTTGTCTGAAAAGGCGCTTACCCCAAAAGCGTTAACACTGTCACAAATATAAACCTACATAATATGCATGCGTGTATCTGCAAAAAATATATCTATATATTTCAAATGCCTCTAATGTTTGCAGTCTTGTGGAGCTTTTCACCCCAGGCCTCCCCTGAAAAAGGGTCTCATCTTAGTCACACTTTTCCTTGAAAACAAAGACAAATAAGTGTGTGAGTATCAGGGGTAGTGTATGACAGAGGAATATCAAAGGAAAAAAAATAAGATGTACAAAAACACTGGTGTGACCACTAACATTCTATGGTACAGAAACTTGGGCTGTAAAGTTAGAGCAGTAGAGGAAGCTAGAGGTGATGGAGATGAAGTGACTGAGATGACTGTTAGGATGCACACTGTGAGACAGATGAAATGAGGACATCAGAGCAGAAGCCATATTAGCTCCAACTGCAGAGCAGGTCAAAGGGAACATAAGTCAGTGGTTCAGGCACATGTGCAGAAATGCAGAAGACAATCTAGTGAAGATGCTTTGGGACAGACAGGAAGTGGTAGACAAGAGGAAGTGAAGGCGTCCAGCAAAAAGGTGGATGGATTTTGAGAGAGAAGACCTGTGACAGTCAGACATGACTGTTGGAAGAATTAGGAGAGTGGCATTAAATTGAGAGAGACGGCAATAGTTGACATGACTCCCGACCCCGTGCAGAAAATAGAAAAAAGGGGATTGATAATGATGAATCCCACTCATTATATATGAAGGCTCTACAGGCAGAAATCATTAGACTGATCTGGAGTTTAAAAGATGCAGGCAAAGGAATGTGTTCCATCTTAATTATTTTAGTCTGTGTAGCAGGGCTGTAATTTATGAAAATGGCACTCATGAAAAACAAATGAATTTCTCCAAAATGACATTAATACACACGCTATATTAAATAATAAACTCCTGGTTCTAGCCAAATCCCACACTTTGTAATGAATCCTATTAACAAAGGGTCAGCTTTTGGCACCTTCATAACTATACTGAGAAGAACATACAGCTAGGGAAGAACAGACCAAAATATTTTCTGCATAATCTGGAGGCTAAGCTTAAGAGATAAGCCTCAAAGGTCTACTTATTTGTTCTCACTTCAGTGATCTGTGACGTGCTTCAAGGTTTTAGCATGTCACATATGCTGAGCAAACACATTGCTAACTAGTGAGGTCATTTGACTTTACTTTTTACTACTGGTGCTAATCTTCACCTAATACGTAACCCTGACAACACAGAGGGCATACTAATCCATAATGCCTGCTTGGTAAGCATTTCATACTGATGAGGTTCAGTGGTTTAATGCTGAATTTCACTAAGACCATGGCTAAGGTTAAGCTTGCCTACCTATCTCAAGCTTGACTTGTGTTGCATTCTCCTTTAAACATCTGTCTTGATGCAGGGGTACCTCTTTTTATGACTCAGTGCATTAAGAGGTTTGGCGTTTTGGATAAACCATGTCCTTCTCTTTGCATAAGTTTCTGACACAACAATTCAACTTTGTTCCAAGCAGAGAACATTCAGCTGGATAAAATACCTGCTGTCATATAAGCGCTTGGAAACAACTTTATTATATGCCTTTATAGCATGCATTCTGAATTATTACAATGCAATATATTGTGGCCTACAAAGAGATACTTTAGTCTACCTACAACTATGAAACATTATGCAGCATAATTTGTGAGTGGAAACTCAGATAGTAATAACATCACTCCTGTATTCTGTGATGATGTGAGGTATTGCCAGCTATGCCAGGAGAAGTAGGGCAGTGGATGCATAACATATGCCAGTGCAGCTAGCTGGAATTTTGTAAAGAATTATATGTCATTTGTATATCAAACTGATATGTACAAATGCTTGTGTTGAAAAATGTATTTGTAAGTATGCCTTGCTGGACAGAAAAAAATATATACATGTATTATTGTAACTGTTGAAATGCATATATTGTAACAAAGGATACTGGAAGAGAAGAGGTTAATCACAGTCCAGCTGCAGCTAACTTTGAAAAATGTTCTGAAATTAAATTACTGGGCCTAGGCCATAGATATGTTCTCTCATAGTTTTGAATGAAGCCAGAAACTCAATGTTTAAGAAGTATGGTTTGTTAGTCTCTGCAGGAAGAGCAGAATTGTTAAAATTGTTTTACAGCTTCCAGATGCTGCAATAAACTTTAGCAAAGCTCGAGATATGTATTGTAGCACATATGTGCTATATTCTGGCAGCTTCTAGCCAAAGGTGTAGTATGGGAACCAGAAGTCATATGACCAGATGTTATGCGATGTCATTCTGTAATCCATAACTAAAAATGATATTTTAATACTAGATGAAACTGAAGTCTCAGAGCAGTCTGTTTTTGTAACCTGATGGAGGATCTCTCACACACTTCATCTTGCCTTGCTAACTAATTAACTAGGGAATAATAATTATTTAGATCTGTCTGGAAAATACAGTGAGATTAGTTAAGTATTAGTTTTCTGTAACTGTGTGAACCTGTCCACCTGTGCTATTTTTAATATTTCCTGTGATTGAAATTCTGGTGTTTACTGTAAAATGATATGTAGTCTGTTCATGTTCATTTATTATTTATTATTTATTATTAAATATATTTAAACTTTTCATTGTGGCTGGTCCTTTAGAGAATATTTTAATCTTTGAAAGTACCGATATATATAGATCCCCAGAGTGTGCGTGTTCCCTGTGTGTTCTTAATGGAAATTGTGCTTGTTGCAGACAGCTGCATATGGAAATACTGGGTGTATCCATTTTTTGTTCCAAGTGAACATCCATCTTTGGTGCCAGTGGTGAGGATTCAGGCTCCTTTCAGCTTTAAAGTAGGCAGGACTTTTAGTCTACAAACCTTGACATAATAAGAATTCAGGTTAGATGACTGAAATGCTATAATCCTGTTTGCCATGATAATTTAGTTTGTATCTGTTAGGAATTCCCATAGTCCATTTAGATATCAAAGACTGACTTTGTTTTACCTTCACTTGTGCCCATATTATGAAATTCTCTGCCTTAGCAGATTAGAGTGTCAGAGTTACATGACCATTTATTTTGCTTTCAGGTAATCTATTTTATGTCATTTGAAGACTTACTCATTTACTGGGCTGTATTGCTATTGCTTGTGCTGACATATTCTTCTTGTTTTGCATTTCATTTGATTTGCTTTATGGCTTTTATGCAAACCACTTGGGAAAGCATCCAAGAAATCAACATAATGCATTTGTTAACAAACACTTCTGTTACAAATATGATATCCCACGCTGACCTCTACATCACCTGTTGGGACAGGCTCTTTCAATTACATTAACATAGTTCAAGACTTGAGACTGCAGTACAGCTATAGTAGACAGTTTTGCATATTAATTATTTATTTTCACCTACACACACAAAAAAAATAATAATACCATGATACTATGGCTTGAACATGACTAAAACACTTATTTACCATGTTATTTGGGTTAGTTATGCTTTGCATATGTTAGCAAGTTTCTCCCATATTATATAGAATCAGAATGGAATTTATCATTTACTTCTGCTTCCTGTACTGTTGCTAAGAACATAAATGAATAGAGAAAAGTCAAACCATTTATACCTTTCAGTACCTTTCTTTGGAAACCATCAATATCATACATCTTTGTGGAAACAACTTAACAGAATGACTTTCTATAGCTGTGTATCATTTTTCTTATTTTATTCCCTCTTTAAATGCTAGTCTCCAGAAAAAGCATGCTAATGCAAATCTTTTTGCTAGAATAATAAGATTTGCATGCTAATGCAAATCCCATTTTTCTACTAGCTTTTTAAGTATGTAAGGGCAATACTTGTCTCTGATTTTGGTCCATTGTCTCCCATTATTTTTCTCCTTGATTCTTGAACTAAGAGAGTGAGAGGTATGTATTGGTGAGGGTGGGGTTTGTGGTGGTAAAGCAAGTTACACGCTATATTTTTACTGTATTGAGCTGACAAGATACATTCCAGTGTGGCAGGAGGTATACAGTTACAGTCATAAAGTGCCTGCAATTGTTTGCTGTGTATGTGCGTATGCGTGCAGGCAAATTGCAGTGGATTGCACATTCAGTGGTTCTGACAGCAACAAGCTGAAATACATATGGCTATTATATAAGTATTTATTCATTAATGCATTTGATCCCACTTAGACATCTAAGGTGTACACAGCTATATAACTTTCTGTAACTGGTGGGTACCTATGTGTGTATATATGTGTCTAGGTGGGGTTCAAATTATTGGTTTCAACTGTCATTATGTTGTCATATTAATGTATTTATTTATTTATTTATTGGACATTTGTTTACCGGGAAAGTTTGACTGGGTCATGTGGTACCGATTTTCAGTGGAGGCCCAGGAAGAAAATCTCCAGATACATATGGTTAACAGAATGAAAAACTAGACAGACATAATAAAGTCATAACATTCATGTGCAAATATGAAAACAGCACATTCATTTGCCAGAATGAGAATTTAACAGATATAATAAAGTTGTAACATTCAAGCACAAAATTTGAAAAACTACACATAAATTTTGTCAGAATAAAAACTCAGAAATAATAATAAAGGCCTAGTGTTTATGCATAAATTATCTGGAAAGCCTGATAATAGGAAGATGCAGTATTATTTATGTAATAGATGATTCTCATAATGATTATTGATATTATAGAGGTCAGGAAATATGGTAACCAATTATATTGGTGAAGGCATGAGATAGTATGAGTAGTGAAGGGTAGGGTGTGATAGAGGTGATAGTAGGAATAGATATGGAAAAGGTATGAGTATAACTCAGGGGAGTATGTATAGAGGAAGGGATGGTAGGGTAAGTTAGTAGTGGGGATTGAGAGAGTAAAGGTTAGAGAAAGGTATAAGACTACCTAAGTCTGGGCTCATACAGAAGCAAATCCAAGCTTTGTTGAAGTATTCTTTTATAGAGGTTTTGATAGTTAAAGGAAGGGAGTTCCAAAGTTTTACCACAGAGCAGGAGTAAAGGCTTAGGCCTGGGGTTTGTTAGGGTTATAAGTTGTGAGGAGATGTTTGTCTTCAGATCTGATATGTTTATTTGGGATATAAAAGTTGTTTAATGGGCTAAGAGCAAGACAAGCTAGTGGGTTGTGGATGATTTTGTATGCCTTAGTAAGTTGTATGTATTGGAGGTGTAGGGAGAGTTCAAGCCATCTTAGGGAATGTAGGGCTTTACAGTGATGAGTTAGAGGGGTTCTGTTTATGGCAAGTGTGGCAATTTTGTTATAGCAGCTTTCTATATTTTTCTTATGGAGGTCTGCAAGTTAGAATTGGGGCCCCATATAACTCTGAGGGAGGTTTTGTCCAGGGTAATTCTGGTAGCTGCTGTGAGGAAGTTTTTATTCCTGTATAGCATGCCTATTTTTTGATGATTTTTTATACTGTTTTATATATGTAGATCAAACATAAGGTTATCGTCAGTTGTGACACCTAGTAGTTTGGTATGCTGAACCAGTTAAATTTCAGTATTTTTGGCTGAAAATATCTTAGTTTGTTTTGTTGGAGCAATGGGGTTTGTGGGTAAAGAGAAGAAGTTTTTTGGGGGGTTGTTCAATAGGAGTTCAGCATCAGATAGCCATGTTTCAATGGAAGAGAAAGCTTGTTGTGTTATGTGTTATAGGTGAGTTAATCTGTCTGATATGCAGATGATAGTGATGTTATCTGTATATTGGATTAGAGTGCTTTCACAGGAGGATGTATTTAAGTTATTGATGACATTAAATAATAATGGCTAAAGATGGATCCTTATGGTGCACCTGTGGGGGTGATGTGATAAGGGGAGATAAAGTCATACAATTTTACTGCTTGATTCCTCTCAGCTAGGTAGGTAGGTAGAAAACCACTGAAGTGAGGAAGAAGATAGACCAGTGCTGGAAAGTTCTTTAAGGAGTTTGGAGTGAAATACCATGTCATATGCATTTGACAAATCTAGAAATACTGCAGATACTATTAGGTTGTTGTGTGTAAGATGGTGAAGAAGTCGTAGGTACACACATTTTTCTAGAATCTTAGAGAGGGGTGACAAGATTGCAATAGGATGGAAGTCTGACTTGTCAGTGGAGTTGCCTCCGTTATGTAAAGGGATAATCTGTGATCTTTTCCATAGGTTAGGGCTATGGATCTATTAATTAAGGTGCTAACAGGGAATTCTGTTGCCTTTGTGGCAAGCTTTATGTATTCTGGTGGGAGGTTGATTGCCGAGGTTGAGCAAGGTTTCAGTTTTTGTAGTAGTTTTTTTATTTGACATAAAGGGATTGAAATTATTTTTATTTCTTGGGTTGAGTAGTGACATTACAGAGGACCAAAATTTCTTAGGGTTGGTTTTGTGGTTCTCTTGATTGTAGGAATAGTATGATTTTTTTTGTCATGCAATATTTGTCTTTTTGTTTGATTGTGGAGTTGTCTGTATCACTGAAGATTTGTCATTTTTATTCTTTAGCTGGGCAGGCCATGCTTTGTCCCTGTCTTTCATTAGAATTTTACATGATTTGTTGAGCCATGGGGCATGGTTATTTTTTATTCTTTTTGTTCGCTGAGGGGCTAGGGAGTTAAGAATGCAACTGCCTCATTAAGGGGGAGTCTTTTTTTAGGATGGACCAGTCTATAGCTTTTAGAGATTCATTAAATACCTCTTTGCTGAATTTTTGTAGGTTGCATATAGTTTTGAACTTGTGTTACTTTGTGAGTTGAGTGATAGTCCTCTGAGTATAGGATGGTAGGTGGTCACATAAGGAGTCTGTGAGTGTGCCTGAGGATGTAAAGTTAGAAGGGTTTGAGACTAGTATCCAGTCCAGGGTGGAGTCTTGGATGTTATTTTTCCTATATCTGGTAGGAGTATTTATAACATCCTGAGGTCAGTTTATAGGTCAATTTATAACTGACAGCAATTACCTTATAGCCAGAACTAAACAATTAACAAAGAGATGCAAGGAAAACCGGTTTTCTGTCATTTCCTGAGACTAAATACCTGGCATGTACAGTATGTACTATTTCACAGAGCAGGCGTGTCTCTCTTTGGGGTTTTATTCAGGTGCTCTTCTTCCATCCTCAAAGAACCTCAGCTGCATAAAGTATGCCTGCGCAAATTTGTGCTTTTACTTTTATCCCAATGTCACACCAGAGGGGTACTCTGAAGGTGGTAGAAAGCCAGACACCATTCCAAAAAGGAGTTTTATATCCTTTAAGCATTTGTCGTCTCATTGTATTGGAAACTACTGTTTTGACAGTTTTGAATATTCAAATTTGGATACAACTTTTTTTTTTTTTTTTTTAATAAGATTGAATTTCATTCCTTGTTATTTTACCAGGCTATCATTAGATCAGAAAGTTGTAAAACTTTATATCAGCATCTATGACCCTATGACTTCTGGGGACCTAGTGGCACAAGGCCCCTGGCTTCTTTTAGTTATTTCTTTTATACTTACTCCAATGAAGTCTTGGCCAGTTAGGCTATATTGGAACAAAAGGAAAAAAGCTAACAAGTAAGACAAAGTAAAAAAAAAAGAAGTACTCTGCTTTGTTGGTATGGGACCAAGATGGAGGAAATGGTAGGGACATTGTGGACATGCAGAAGTGACTAGTTTGCAATGGAGGGACAATGTCCTTTGTCTAGGGCACCATTTCATCTAATAATGGCTTCACTGATTACAATCAGAAAAGTATAAGGTCAGTAAAGTAGTTACAATAAGTGGGTACTGAAGCAGTCTGTGGAGGAAAGTAACTGATGACTCCTGTTGTCTAATCACAGATCATGGTCATTGAAATGGCATAACAAAGCCCCACCTGATTCCAGTAAGCATCAACAATTCATTTTTATTTCTTTTTTTATTTATGCCTTCTTGACTGGATTAGTCCCAATGTCTAGTGCCTCTTTTCAGGGGAGACTTGAGGTTGTATTTATACTACTAGGGGAAATTTGGCCAGGTCATTGGGGTGAATAGATTGGGTGTTACAAATCCTGACTTCCTGTTTCCTGTTCAGGTGCAGAGGCAGCCAAGAGGAACAGGGAGCAAACATGGCTGCTGAGAGCCAAGGCAATTTGGAAATTAAATGTGTTGAAAATAAAAAAAAAAAATGGTAGAATACCAGAAATGTTTTCAGGCAATGTGGGAGCAGAAAATACATATCTGCTGAGGAGATCAGGAAGGAGATGCAACTAAACACAGTGATGGAGATGGAGTCAGAAGAAAATTTCATGAAAAATCTGTTTGAAATGGCAGGAAAATGTGTTTCCAGCCTTTCATTCAAGAGGGTTGTGGGATGAGTATCTGGAGAAGCAAATTAACCAGCATGAGCCAGAAAGTGGAACTGCTATATCCTGAAGTGACATTGACAAAATAGAAGAGGGAGAAAAAGTAAAGGAAAAATAGACAGAGACGGTTCCAGTAAAAATAATTCCTGTGTTCAAACCATGGAAGAAGGAGCTAGGGAGAAGATAGAGATGAGTAAAGTAATGAAAATATGTTGTTAGGGTGAGCAGTAAAAAAGAAAAAGGCCTGAACAGATATGAGGAATGGGACAACGTTATTGTACCTCTGGGAGTAATAGCTGAGAGATAAGAGCTTTCATTTGAATTAACAAAAACACTTTTTTTGACTTGTTTTTTGAAACTGGTCAGGCTATGAAAAAGTTTTTGAGAGCCTATGAAAAAAGAAAGCAGACTTTCCGTGGTCAGAATATGTTGTGCAAGCCTAAAGTTGCACCATTGCACCTCTCTCCACATGCTAAATTGGCTAGAGCTTCCTAACTACCTTCAACTTATTACAGCCCACAAACTAATCTTTAAACCTACTGCATGCCCTGCTCTAACTAATATCCTACCAGTCTACACTCCACTCAGACCCCTAAGATCTGCCCAACAAAATCTACTTTCTGTTTATAAACCAAAACGTCCCCCTGGCCAGTTTCTCCTATCCTACTCATTAGCCAAAAAATGGAACTCTCTTCCACCCCTGCTAAGAATCAACACAAATTCTGAACACTTCAAATCCCAGCTCCATTCCTACCTCTCCCAAATCCGGAAATGCAATTGCACTCTTCCTACCTAATTCCATATACCGTTACCCCTACATGTTCTTCCTTATGCACCTTTACTCTTGCTGCTTATCGACAGCTGCCCCTCTCTGCATCAAACGTATAAGTCCAAACTTTGAATTGATTATCCTGTAAATAACTGTATATAGCTTTCTATCACTACTCTCTGCTAATGGCTCTCTTACTATGTATATATACTATGAACTGTGCTCACTTTTTTTTCCTTTTCTTCTCCTTTGCACCATTTAATTTTGTTACTCCTTATTATATAAAAACACTTGTTATTCAAAATGTATAATTCTATGATTAACTGTATAAATGTAAAACTCTATGCTTGTTTTTTGTATATCACATGGAGCTTTTCTTCCCGGGCCTCCACTGAAAACGGGCCTTTTGGGCCCAGTGGACCTCCCCGGTTATCAAACTGGAAATAAATAAATAAATAAAAGCGGGAGGAGAAGAAGTGAAATAATTTTTGTTTGCAGTCTGTAAATAAGTGGTGGGCACTTCTAAAATCTAGGCTGAAAGAGTATTATAGACTGGGGGTTGGGAATGTGGAATAATTTTAAAAATGGAAAATGACAATGTGATACGCATACCCAGTATTATTCATATGCATGGCAATAGAGGTTTTGTGAGGTACAAATGACAACCAAAGGCTTTCTATTTTAGTCTAAAAAGTGATCATTTAATTAATGAATGTGACAAAAAGATGTTATGTGGTCAGACAAGTCATAATGCAAGGAAATGTGAAGTGAAATGTAAGATATGTGGTAATACAGGACATTTGTGGTTAGAATGTGAGGTAGAAATATAAGAACATGAAAAAATGAAAATTAAATTATGCAAGAAAAAGAGTTAATAAAGAATGTTATATAAGAACACACAATACAACAGAAAAAACATAGAATGGTATTTAAATTTAAAGGGAAAGACAGAGAAAGAAAAAGAAAGTAGATGACACACTTGAAGAGTGGCATATAGTAAAAGGCAAGACAATTTCAATAGGAAAGAGAATTAGGGAAAGAAAAAGAAAATTTAAAAATATAATGGTATGAGAGAGTAAGAATGGTAAGGGATAAGAATATTATTCTAATAACTGTTCTATAAAACTGAAAATATTAGCTTTGAATGTGAACAGTATGAAGATTATTAAGAGAAGCATTAGTATTTTACAATGGTGTGCAGTATATGCTCAAATAATAGTATTAGAAACATTAGAATGCTAACAGAGGAAGAAAGCGTGCAAACAGAAAAACTTTGGGACTGTACTGTTATTTGGAATATAGGCAAAGAAACATGTTCAGGTATATGCATACTATGCCAAGAAAATCTAAATCTATTAGATATTGCAATAGTAGAACTGTACCAAATAACAGTAGTGGATATAAGATGGAAAACATGTATATAGACTAATAGCATACATGCACATGTGACAAAAAAGAAAGAGAAACAATGTTTAAATATATACCTAATTATGTCTGTGTTAACATGGATATAATAATGACAGATGACTTAAATTGTAATTTGAGAAATAAAAAGAATAGTTCTGATGTTAAAATGGCTACTGAAATTATGAAAAGTGGAAAATTAAAAAATATGGGAAAATAAACACTGGATTTACAAAATAAATTAAATTAATAAAGAAATTGATTGTTTTTTGATATCAGAAGGTCTAAACATTATGAAAAAAAGAATAAAATATAATGGATGCTCTGATCATGTGGCAATTTGAATACGAATTCAGGAAACTGAGGAATATATTAAAATAGAAAAAGGCATAAAAAGACTAAATGAAAAAAGAGATTCAGGAGAAAGAAAAGAAATTACAGAATTCTGGCAACAACATAGTATGAGAGATCTTTTACAAAAACTGGACAATATGGTGGATTCGATTAAAAAAATATAAAAGTATTTTTATCATCTATAGGAAAGAAAAGGAAAAATGGAATACAAAATATTAAGTCAAACAATATTTAAAGACTTGATACAGAAGAACAAATTTTATGAAAAAAAAAGAATTATATAGAGGAAATCAGGATAAGGTTAATAAATATTATTGCTTACACAGAAAAAAGTATCAGCAGCACCATATTTATGCAAGATAATAAAAGAAGGAATGAAAAGAGAATTAAAAAAATAAAGAATGGAAACCAGTTAAAAACAAGGAGAAATGTATGAAATAATTAATGAATGTGTATTAGATTTATATAGTAAAAAAATTTAACATACAACACATTTATAATGGTGAAAGGATAATGAATATTTACAGAGAAAAAATAAATATAAATGAGTTGAATGAGATCATGAAAGATATTAACATTAATTCAGCTACAGGTTTATTTGGAATTGAATATAGTATGTATAAAGAAACGCATGACTGGCAAAAATGGTGTTTATAGAAATAATGAATGAGTGGCTAGAAAGAGGAAATTAAGTATAAAGAAATGTACACAGGTGCGATAAAAGTTATATTAAAGAAAGGAGATCAAGATGAAATAAAAAATGGGAGACCAGTTACACTGAATAACACAGACTATAAAATTTTCATGAGAATAGTAACTAAAACACTACAATGTAAAATAGATTATATGTTCAGAATATTTGGGAGAAAAGGAAAAGGGTGTAAAGATCTGTTGTGGATGATAAGGGAAGTAATTAATGATATTAATAAAAAAGTGGGAACAAAAATTATGACAGGTGATGTAAGGCATATGATAATATGCAGTATAAACCATTATGGGGAATTTTACAAGCATACAACATAAGTAAAAAATATTACAAGTAGTTAAATCAGTATGTGAAAAGAATTATGTGAAATTGAATGTAAATGGTTGGATTGGGGAACATTTGAAAATAGTGTGTGGTATAAAATAAGGATGTCCTTCAAGCAGTATGATTTTTGCTATGATCATGAACACAGTAGTAATGGAATTTAACAAAATGTCAAGTAAGGGAGGATATAGAATGATGGAGAAGATGCACTTACCAATAATGTATACTTAAGTTGATGATATTAACAGAAAAAATATTGTCTGGATGGAAAAAATAAGGAAAACTGAGTACATGGTTGAAGAAAATCAGTTTAAACATAAAGAGAAAAGATAGGTATTTGGGTATGAAGGTATTATAGGAGGTGTGGAACATGATGAAAAGAATATAGATATTTTAAGAATAGTATTTGGAAGGACAGAATACAGGCATGAACAATGGGATAAAGTTATAAAAGCATCAAAGACATGATTACATACATTACATACAAAAATAAAGCACATAATAGGTAAAACAGCTTGTATTTCAAATGTTTATATGATGCCAATGAAATATGAAAATAAAAATCATGCAGACATTTTTTGGGGGAGGGTCAAGACTGAACCTGGTTAAGAATGGAATTTTGTATGTGAAAGGTGAACAATGGGGATTGGGGCTGATAAATCCAATTGTGCATGCAGTCTCTTTAAATATATATAAAGTACTAAAACGAATTATGAAAAATAAAATTTCACAAACAAAAGTGTTGTAAATGTAGATAAATGTGGGAAGAAACGGAAATGGAAAAAAAAGTAAAAGTGTTATTAATGAAGAAATTAAAGAATTTTACAGTAAAATTGTATTGTGGAAATTAAAAAAGAATGTGTTAGAAAAGAACAGAAACAGATGGTATGTTAACGTTATGATACCCTTTTATTTGGTGTATCAATGGAAAGAGAAATAGATAAGAAAGCAATAATGAGATACAGAAATGATAAAATAATTAACGAATGCAATGACTTTTTTCTGGAGGTTGTCCATAGGAAACTACCAGTGGGGACAAATGTGCCATACAAGAGAAAACAGGATAGAATATGTAATAAATGTAAAGAATTGAAAACTACTGAACATGTTTTTTAAAATGTGAGAGAATTCAAAAACTGTGGAAAGAAGTATGCAAACATGATTTCATTAAGTTATTTCAATTTTAAAATGTTAAACATGGACATGATAGAGTATGGGTTTTATGGGACAAGATCCCAGAATGAAGCTAAGAAAACTGACCATCATATTCTATGTAACATGGACTCTATATAAATGAAAGACTTGATGAAATCAGATACAATGGAAAATGGACATTGACAACAATACTGGAAAAATATGGTTTTGGCTGTGGGTAAAAGAGTGTAGGGAATGCTTAAAATGGAAATATCAATGTACTGAATGATAAAATATGTAAATGTAAATATGTTAAAAATATGAATATGTATACAAATAAACCCTACTCATTGTTGGAAGTGGGACCCATTTTGTAGACACACTTCCTGTTTCCATTCCAGGTGCAGAGGTGGTCAAGAAAAACAGAGGTAGATGGAGAGAGGCTGAAACTTGATATTTTCAGAGAATGAGTTAATGGAATAGTGAGAGAAATGGAGGAGAAAGTGTGCAGGATTCTGAGGAAATATTTCAAAGAAATCTGTTGGAGATGAGTCAGCAAATGGTGGATGAATAATTAAAAATCTTCAGTCAGAAGGGTTGCTGGATGATTTACTTAAAGAAATGGTTATGCAGAGTAAGTCAGAGATGTTTCTGGGGGGGGGGGTACACTATAGAAAAAATACAAAAGGAGGATGCAGAGACAATCCTGAAGAACAGTGGTGAGATAGAAAAAATGTATGCAGAGAAAGTAAAAAAAAGCAAAAGGAGAGTAGGAGAATCAAAAAAGGCAGAACAAAATGAAAAATGGAAGAAAAAAAGAAAAAAAAAAAACAAAAAAAGGACAGGTATGAAGTGTGAGACAATTAAATAGCTCCTTTGGGTATAATGCACATAAGGTAAGAGCATTTATTCTTATTAACAAAGAGACATTTTGTGACATATTTGAATATATTTTTTCAGTGGAAATTTTTCTTAGAGAATATGAAAAAGGAAAAACTGTGGCATCTTTATGTGATGAAAGCATTTAAAAGGGAAACAAAAAAGAAAATTCATGTGCAGTTTTGAACAGAGGTGTAGAGAGAGAATGAAATGATATTTGAAATCTTCATGTAAAAAGTACTGGAGTTGCAAAGTTTATGATAAAAGGGCTTTATGAACTAGTGGATGAGATTGTAATATTGTGGTAAAATAGACAAAAATATGATGTGGATACCAAGCATGATAAATGTGAAGGGGAATAAGGATGTTGTAAAGTACTGGGTACAACCCAAAACATGTTATTTTTTTTGGAAAAGGATATTTGATAAGGAACTGTGATAAAAGAAAAGATATATTTGTGTGGAAACAGGACATGATGCAAAAAATGTGAATTGAAATGTTATGAATCTAACAAAATTGAACTTTTGCAGATGGATTGCAAAAATGAATATAAGAATAAGGAAAAAGAAATAGAAGAAAATGAACAAACAAGGACTAGAAACAAAAGAAACAGATTAGAAAAGCATAATAAAGGGGACATAGACGAAGGTTCTGAAATAGGTTATGAGGACATAATTTGGGTGGTAGTTAAAGAAAAAAAATAATTCTATTAAAAAAAGGGTAAAAGACCAAAAAAAGAAAATTTAAAGGGATAAGTACAAAATAAACAAAGAAAATGTATGAAAAATATATACAAACAATAATTGGAGGTTGGTATAATGGTTAAGATGTTTTACTTGGACACAAGATACAGTGTTTGATTCTTACCTGTGGGAGTGGAATTACCTAGGTTAAAATGGCCTGTTGCGGCAGTTAGACTAGTAATTAGCTATAAACATATGAAACCATGGATATATGGAAAGGGAATAATGAAAATTTTAGAGTGCTTTCTGTAAATGTGAATAGTATTAAATATATAGTTAGAAGAATAGGGATTTTTGAGTGGTTGAATACATATGATATAGATAATTATATTAGAAGACACAACTTTTTTAACAAATAAAAGATTACATCAGAGAAACTGTGGGTAGGAAGGATCATCTGGAATATGGGAAATGAGAGATGTTCTGGAATAGCTGTATTCTGTAGAAATATAGTAAAGATATTAGTTATAACTATAGCAAAAAATGGAAGATTTTCCATTGCAGATTTAAAATGGAAATAAGTATATAGTATTATAACATTATATGCTTATACTAATTGTAAAGAAAGCGAATGCTTTTTTCATCAGATTTTGACTATGTAGTGATAAATATAATAACAGGAGAGACTGATTTATGAGACAAGCATAAAAGGGAAGGAAACAATATAAGGAAACTGGAAGTTGTAAGATGTGATAAGTTGAAACTTTGGGACAAGAATTCATGGATTTACAACAAGGTATATATAGAACTGAAATAGATTATTTTATAGTACAAGAAGGTTTAGTTATATGAGAAGCGGAGGTAGTTGAAACAGGATTTACTGGTCATTTTGCTATATGCGTGGAGATAAAGGAAATCAATGAATATATAAAAATCGGCAAAGGAATAAAATGGATAAATTAGAAAGCATGTAATGAAGAAAGAAAGAGATTAGTAATACAGTTATGGAAAGATGATATTGCTATCAGGAATTTTTATAAAAAATTATCTGAATGGTGGACGATATTTAAGGAAGAATATAACAAATGTCTTTATGTGCAATATGAAGTAAGAAAGTAGGGAAATAAAAACATAAAAGAAGATTTAATGATGCATTAGAAGATTTAGATGATATAAAGTATTTTGACAAAGAATTGTATGAAAGAAATCAAGAAACAATATAAGAATTGTTATTTAAGCAAAGACCTTTTTACAAGGAAAAATAAGTAGTATTGAAAATAATACAAAATAAAATAAAACAAAACAAAATAATACAGGAAAATCATTTTCTTGAGTGGCGAAAGCCAGGGTACCTTTTTGGCTAGGCTTATATAGGCCCTAGGGCCATTTGCCTAGTACCTACCTATGAACTTATTGAGTTACTTAAGCAAATTACTAAAGGAAGAAGGTAGTACAATGAGAGAAAAAAATGATAAACAGAACTCAGGAAAAGATTATGAATAGTTTAGTACAATATGCACAAGAAGTGTTTAAAGAAAAAAGAAGGTAGAAAAAAGCTAACAGAAAAAGGAAATAAAAAGTTGGAAAAGGAGATTACTTAAAATGAGCTAGATAAAGTATTTGGACAAATAACTATATGTTAACTTGTAGAACAAGATGAAATAGGGTATGTAATATAGAAAATGTTAAGGATTTGGCAAAAAGAAAATAAAAATTTTGAATGGATGCTTAAATGAAGGTTTTATGTATAAAGCATTATGTAATGGAATACTTAAATTCATATGGAAGAAGGAAGATAGAAGACAGTTAAAATTGTAGCCTGATAGTATTGAATAATAATGATTATATGATATGTATGCAAATAATACATAATAGATGTGAAATTAAAATGGAAAATATTATAGAAGATAGTATATATATATATATAGTATAAAGAGAAAGGGTTGTCAAAAATTAATAGTTAAAGAAATTGTGGATGATGATATGAATAGAAAAGAAGCAAAAATCATCATAGGAGACCTTAAAAAGGCATGTAATACAATCAGACATGATGTATTATGGGTAACAATGAAAGAATATAATATAAGTGAGTAAGTTAGGAAATTATGTATGTCAGAGTGTAGTAATAATAATAAAGAAAAAATACTTGTAAATGGTTGGTTAAGATGAGAGGTACATATAAACAGTGGTGTAATAAGGTGATGCCCAGTGAATTGTATATTGTTTGCATTAGCTGTGAATGTGACAGTATGTGAAATAAATTGCAAAATGAAGGAGGCAGGGTATGTAACACTGGAAGGGTTAAGAATTCCAGTTCTGTTAAGATATGCAAATAATATTATAATTAAAAAAAAAACAAAATCTGGATAAAAAAAGTAATTTGCACAAATCAGTGTCTAGAGGTGATAGGGATGGCTTTAAATCAATAGAAAAGTAAAGGTGTAGGTTATGTAGTAAAGATAAGGGATATATATTTTACAATGAAAGAAATTTCTTGGTTAGGTATAACATTTGGGAATAAAGATGGAAGTAGGATTCAAAGGGGAAAAAACAGAATAAATAAACTTTTTTTCCTGGATAACATATAATTTATCTTGCAGGGAAAAAAATTGCTTATTTGATAAATTCAGTACTGATGGGAAAAATAGCAAGTGTATTTACATTGCCAACAGTATTTGAAAAGGAATTATTGCAGATATTTTTTTCATTGATATGGGGTTCTTGATTAAAACCAGTATTTGAAAAGGAAGTATTGCAGATAATTTTTTTTCCATTTATATGGGGTTCTAGAGTAAAACCAGTAAAAAGAGAAATTATGCATGTAAATAAAGAGGAATCAGGTTTAGGGTTAATTAACTTCAGTGGTATATGCAATTCATTAAATTTGCACAAAGAGTGCTGTGGTGGTGGTGCTGCGGTAGCGTTGTCGCCTCACAGACGTTGCCCGTTCGATTCTCAGAGCATCTTCTGTGTGGTGACATGCATGAATGGGCGTTCCTTCGTTGAAGGTTGTGTGTTAGGCCCGGCAAGCCAGCACGTCAAAATCTACTGCCAATCATTAGCGGACTGGAGTTCCGCTGTGGCGACCCCTAACCGGGAAAAGCCAAAAGAAACGTTCATTAAATTTGCACAAAGAGTTAAAGTGGATAAATGAATATTTATTTATTGACATTTGGTGACCAGGAAAGGTCTACTGGATCAGAGGCATATTTTCAGTGGAAGCCTGGGGAGAAAAGCTCCATGAATTAACAAAGTACAATCATAAAGTACAATAATAAAGTGCATAGTTTTTTTTAAAGTAGGAACAAATGACAAGATATTAAAACAAAACGTATATGGTGTAACCATATATTGGTAGTGCAAACTTTCCTACAATCATAATCAAGGCTTCCGTGGTTTGCATATAAGAGATAAGTCATATTTGTGAGTGTTTTGTAGAGATCAGGGTCAAGCCAGATTGGTTAAAATTAGCATGAAGTCAATAGAGCTTTTAGATATGTATGTAATAGGGTAGATGTGTAACAGGGAGTTTATTGTTGGGGGAAGTAGATGAATATGGATGTAGTAGAAGAGGCAGGGGATTAGAGGAGAAAGAGAAACTAGTGTGAGAAAGTTAGATGATGCATTATAGAAATAATTATGGTGAGAGGTAAGGTAGGGGTGGGTAAAAGAATCAAAGGTAGATGTAAGGGAGAAAATTTTGAAGAGGGAAATGTAGGAAGAAAGGGGTGTTATGAAAGCAGGAGGAAGCTTAAAGAGGTAGGAGTTAGTAGACCATAAGAAAGATAAAATTTTAAAATAAAAGCGATAGAATATGTTTACATTGTACATTAAGAAGAATAAACTATGGAAATGTGTTTCTGGAATGTAAGACAGTAAAACATTTATGGGAAAACTATGTAAAGAAGATTTTTTTGACGATATAAAAGAAGCAGATAAAATAAACATGGATACGATTAAATATAGATATTATAACAATAGAAAAATACAAGAAATTAGTAGTAAAATTGTATAAATATAAATATGATACATTTTGGGATATGATAAAAAAAGAGTAAAAAGAGAGAGTATAAATGAAGAAATAAAATGTTAAGAAAAAATTTTTTTGTGGAAAATAAAACTTGATGATCGAGACAAAGATAGAAAAGAATGGTATAAGACTGTAATGATAAAACATTATTATATAAAGCCTTAGGGAAAATTTAACAGGTGAAAAAAATAAAAATAAGCAAATGGTGTAATCAGAATCTAGAATGACAAGATTATTTGTGGAGACCGGTAATAGATAATTTACCAGTAAAGGGAAGTATGCCATTTGAAAATAGAAGAGATAAAGTATGTTTACTTTGCACATTAAGAAGAAAAAACTATGGAATATGTGTTTCTAGAATGTTAGACAACAAAACATTTATGAGGAAAACTATGTAAATAAGATTTTTTCGAAGATATAAATGAAGTGGATAAAATAAAGATGGATATGATTAAATATGGATATTATAAGAATGTTAAAAGAGATAAAAAGTTATGCCGTATGGATGATATGGAATGAATGAATGCATGAAATTATGTTTAATGGTAAATGGATTTTAACAATATTAAATAAAATCAGATGATGGTATGAAAAAGTGGTGGGGGCCTAATAGGGATGAAAATTTAGTATGATTGTAAAGCAAATTATGAATATGTGTATGTATATTTGTATATTCGTACATTTGTAAATATGTTGTAAATGAGAGTTCTTTTTGTACACACATAAAGGACCCCCATTCTTTTCGGTAGGTGCCATGGGAACTTTTGCAACCACCTGAGCAACAACCAACTCAAACAAATGCAGCCTCCATTTAACATCTTATCTGAAGAAAAGCACATTCACAAGGGTAGCACCCCCACTTCTACTACACTGCAGTGTCAGCAATCGATCTACCTGGTGTGAGAATAGAACTCACAGCCTTCCCCAGCAAATGCAGGTGTGCTACCTATTGCACCACTGACACTGCAGTTCCTTCACCAGCCTCCTGAGCCACCACTGAAATCCTTGCACAGTTTATTTCACATCCACCCTCCTCTTTATTTTTGTTTTTCATGATCTTTATTTTGTGTAAATCAGAAGCAAAATATTTTTTTAGCTAAGTAGTTTGAAATAGTATAGCTATATAAAATCATCTTAAATTAAACTAATCTGACAAAATAACTTCTTTACAGAAAATATGGAAGAAACTCTAAACCTTGTTGGACCGATATTTAAAACAATAGTCTAAGAAAAGACCTCTTACAGGCTTGGACCAGCTGTTTGGAATCACCTGCCTTCAACTGTAAAGAAACAGGGCACATTGGAGCTGTTTAAATTGCAGCTAAAAGAACTCTTGTGAAACAAATCTCATTATATCTGCTTTAAAGCCTAGAATTTGCACTATATCCTTCATCACTTCATTTCTCACAATGCTTTAAATAGATATGATTTTTTTAAGTAATCCCCTCAACTTAATTGTATATACTGTATACTTATAAAAATGATTGAATATGTGTACAGAGATACTGTAACTTTTGTGCATGATATAAATTACTTTCTGTATATAATATATGCATTATATTTCAACACTTGTCAATTTATCCTATGGACCTGGCAGAAAATGGTCTGCCAACCAGTACACCTACCGGATTAATATACTGAATAAATAAAACATAAACAAAATGTATTTTGAAGAGCAGCAAGATGTTCTTCGTGTTTCACTGTTGCAGTCATCACATTTGGGATATCCCTGCCAGGGTAGCCCTCGGCTGGCCCGAATACCAGAGGCTTAGTATTTCTGCATTGGTTGCTGTCACTTCAGGACTGATCAGGTTGTCAGTTGTATAAAGTAAGGCAGCCGATGCCATTACATTAGTCTTTCTTGCCATGGAGCCCGAAGCAGAAGCAGTTCACATGAGTGCCGGTCGGCTGCTACCTGAGTTTTGTCTTCCGAATTGAAGCTGAAGTCTTCTAAGGCTAAGTATCCCATTGGGGATCCTTTTTTCTTGCACTAACCGATGTTAGAAAAAGTTAACAATTGTCTCGCCTGTGGAAAGCAAACACCACACCAGGGCTTTCATTCTTACTGTGTCACTTTCTTATGCCCAGGCCATGACGTCCTCCGCTGTCACTTCTGTGCTTTGTTCAATGCCAGAACTATACATCGTCGGCCCCTTATTGTAGCTAGATATTTTTGCCTACAGTCCTCGAATTCCGATATGGCTTCAGTAAGGCATCCGACAGCAGATGATCTGAAAAAACGTAAAGATAAAAAACTGAGACAGACCGCACAGGTCCGAACCTACCGACAATGTTCCCGTTAAGGTAGTTGTCAGTTCTTCAGTCCTCAGTGATGCACTTTCGCAGCCCCTGGTGCCTGCTTCTGTGTATTCACAGTCCGCTACAGAGACCCTTTCGGAGTCTGTTATGCCACAAAACTCTTCTTCGACTAAGAATCCTGCGGTCGTCTCTAACCTGGATGGATCTGGAGCCACTGAGCAGGCACCTACTTCCAAGGAAGTCCTTCGCACTACAGATTGTCGACACAAACCAATAACTTTTTTCATGACTACCGTTCTTTTGAAAACTACCGAGTTTCTTAGGCCCAGGCTACGAACCACACCCAAGAAACTGACGACCCAATCTCAGGCACCTGCTTCCTTACCTCAGTCTCAAATGCTTAAAATGATGGCAGTCCTTATCATGCTGATCAGGGGAAGCCAAGCTACTCCTTCCAAAAGAAAAAGAGATCTGTCCCCTGTAGTTTTGTCTGAACAGGAGTCCGATGACTCTGAATGCATCTGAGCATGAAGACATGCAACCCCTTTCTGCTTATGAGGATTCTGATGCAGAGATTCCATTCCTTCAGACTCTCCCCCAGAGGATTTCTCCTTTGGGGAAACTCTTCACACCTTAAGGGAGCATTTCCAATGCTCAGTCTAAAAAGAGACTCAAGGAATTTCTATATCTTCCACAGCACAGACCCTTGACCATCCTCCCAGTCATGGATGTAGTGGAGGATGTTTTCCTGGAATCCACTTTGACTCCTGACAGAGTCCCTGACTCACACAAATTTCTTTTTAAAAATCCTACTGCTGACCCTGAGGTAATTTCTCAAGGACCTAAAGGAATTAAAGCAACCTCTGCTAAGAATCCCACCCCCTCAGATAGAGATTCCTGAGCCTCACCTCAGCTACTCTTGCTATCAGACCACTAACATTTCAGTAACATACCCTGGGACTCCTCAAACAGAAAATATCTTCCTTTCCTGCTTCTGCAGAATCTAAAGAGTTACAAGAGTTAATGCATTCTGGAAGTCAAGTAACCAAACATACCTTGCGTTGTGGTTTTGATGCCCTAGAAGCTTCTTGCAGGGCAGAAGTCACCAGTTCTGTCCTTAGAAGGCATGCGTGGCTTAAGGAAAAGCCCTTGCCAGACCATGTTAAATCTAAATTGTTGGATGCCCTATTGCACAAAGACAATTTGGCACTAAGGCAGAAGAGGTCTTAAAAAGAAGAAAAAGCAAAATCTATGCAGACAGTTAAAGATTTCTTACAGGTCCAGCCACCCAGGTTCAGCAAGCATTGTCCCTTCAAGCACTGGCCCTTTCCTGCTCCCACCAGGTCAGTTCAGCCCAGACCTCGGCCAACCAGACCCCACAGACAACAGCCACAGGGAATGCAGAGATCTAAGCATTGGACTACATCCACTTCAAACCCAGGGAGTTCTAAACCACCCCCTTATGGTAAGAACTCGCAATGACTCTCCTCCCCCACCCCCTCCCTCTGCCCACCTCCACTTAACTTTAGGAAGATAATTCTCCTTTCATGCAAGCACCTGGGCCACCATTACCAACGACCGCTGGGTTCTTAACATAGTGTCCCAGGGATACAAATTTTCTTTCCATACCCTTCCAACACCCAAAGGGTTCCAAGATCTACCTCAAAACCAGTGGGCAGAGGCACAAAAGCAAGTCCTTTCCCTGCTCTCTATGAGGGCAATAGAGCACGTTCCTGCATAACAGAAAGGCCAAGGTTTCTACTCCAGACTTTTTCTGGTACCCTGGAAAGAGTACACCTGGTGCCCCATCCTCGATCTATCCATTCTAAACACCTTCCTGGTGATCCCAAAATTCAAAATGTTCACCCTCCAGCAGCTGCTATCCATGCTGTCCAAGGATTCTTGGCTAGCCACCATAGACCTAAAGGAGGCTTACCTACACATCCCTATCAAGAAATCATGCAGGAAATATCTTTGTGTCAGGGCAGGATCTTAGCACTTTCAGTTCTCTGTGCTTCCCTTTAGCTTCTCTACAGCACCCAGAGTTTTCACAAAATGCCTTGCTCTGGCCAATTCCTTTTGCAAGCAAAGGAATATCCAGATGTACACATACTTAGATGACTGCCTAATTCAGGCAAACAGCCAGGAAAAGCTCCTCAAGCACCTGGCCTTTGTAAAGTCCCTACTAACCTCCCTAGGGTACACAATCAGTGAAAAGAAATCCAAACAGGTGCCCACACAAATGATTAAATTCCTGGGAGCAAGCCTGGACACAGCATTCCTGATGGCATTCCTTACACTAGAAAAGCAAACCTTCTTGACAGCCTACTTCTCTCAACTAAACAGCCAGGAAAAGCTCCTCAAGCACCTGGCCTTTGTAAAGTCCCTACTAACCTCCCTAGGGTACACAATCAGTGAAAAGAAATCCAAACAGGTGCCCACACAAATGATTAAATTCCTGGGAGCAAGCCTGGACACAGCATTCCTGATGGCATTCCTTACACTAGAAAAGCAAACCTTCTTGACAGCCTACTTCTCTCAACTAGTCACCAGACCCCAACTATCTGCAAGTAAAATCCTGCAAGCTCTGGGGTTCATGACATCTTGCATTCTACTCCTTCCATATGCCAGACTGCATATGAGGAAACTTCAATGGTACCTAAAACGTCTTTGTTGTCAACACTCTCAAGAACTCGAGACTCTTATACCTATAAAACCTTGCCTCAGAAAAGATTTTCTTTGGTGGGCACCAGCATTCTCCCTCAACAAAAGACTACCTTACTCACCACCCCATGCCACCCAGACCCTCACCACAGATGCATCAGATTATGTCTGGGGTGCACACCTGGATGGCAGGTACATACAGGGCCAATGGAGCCCACAGCAAATCCATTGGCACATCAGCCAAAAAGAGATGATGGCTGTCCAGCACACCTTGATAGCTTTCAAGCTCCTTCTCTCCCCAGGGGCTCTCCTGATCAAAACAGACAACACAACTGTGATGTGGTACATCAACAAGCAGGGAGGGACTCAGCCCTACCCTCTATGCAGGCTGGCCATGACCCTTTGGCACACAGCCTCTGCTATGCAACTCCACCTGTTAGTACAATTCCTACCGGGTTCTCTCAATTCTCTGGTGGACCACTAAATTAGAAATCTCCTGGACCTACATGAGTGGCAGCTCAACAGAAGAGCCTTCTCCCTAATAACTCAGAAATGAGGCACCCCCATGGTCGACTTCTTTGCCGCCCACATCAACCATCAGCTCAGCAAGTTCTGCACCAGGTAGCATCACTGCATGACTTGGAAAGTGGATACCCTGTCCTTCCCCTGGGTCAGTCTATCGGTCTATGCCTTTCCTCCACTACCTCCCATCCCCAGGGTACTGCTCAAAATAAAGGAGGAAAAACCAAGGACAATTCTTATAGTTCCAGACTGGCCTCACCAGCACTGGTACCCCTTGCTGTGCAGCCTGTCCCCTCTCCCACCTTGGCATCTACCTCAGATTCTAAACCTCCTGAGCCAGAGGGAAGGGGAATTCATGCAGACACTCAGTTTGGCAGCTTGGCTTATTCCCTAACTCCTGATCAATTTGCAAATCTCAGTAAACAGGTTCTAGAGGTTATACATGAGGCCCAATGCCCTAGCACTAGGAAGCCTTATTCTGACAAATGGAAAAGGTTCTGCACCTGGATTCAGGCTAAGGGAGCCAATATGGCACAGCCCTCCCTCCCTCTCATCCTGGATTACTTAGCTGACCTGCTACACAGTGGACTCTCCTTTTCCTGTATTAAAATTCATGCCTCTGCTATCTATGCTCATTTTCCCACTGAGCAGCCCCTTTTCTCACACTCTCTGATCAAACAGTTCCTAAAAGGGGCTAGCAACTTGAGGCCACCCAGAAGAGCACCAACCCTAGCTTTGGACCTTAACTTTGTGCTGGAAAAGCTCACCTCCCCCCCTTAAAACCTGCCTCTTCAGCAGAGCTAAAATTTTTCTCCTGGAAGACAGCTTTCCTTCTGGCCATCACTTCAGTCAGAAGGGTCTCTGAGCTGCAAGCACTCATGGCTGTGGAACCCTTCATCATCTTCCATGATGACAGGGTATTCTTCAGGACTAACCCATCCTTCATGCTCAAGGTGGTGTCCAGTGTGGCTTTCAACCAATCCATTCATTTGCCCACCTTTTTCCTTAACCCACAGAACAAGGGGGAAAGGATCCTGCACTCTCTAGATGTGCACAGACAGCTTAGATTCTATCAAGACAGGACTAAATCCTTCAGAAAGTCTGATCAATTGCTGGTTAGCTTTGCTGCAGGGGCAGAGGTCAAAGCCATCTCCAAACAAACCATCTCCAAATGAATAGCACACTGCATCCATTTCTGCTACAAACAACACAGAAAGCCTCCCCCTCAAGGGAGTCAGGACTCACTCCACCAGAGCAGCCTCCACTTCTGCAGCTTTCCTCAGAGGAGTCCCCACCAGGGACATCCTGGAGGCTGCCACTTGGACATCTGTTCACACCTTCATCTAACATTACCACATGCCTATCTTCTTCAAATCCAGGGCAGGTTTTGCCTCTGCAGTTTTGCAAGGCATCCTAGCCAGCCTCTAGTTTCCTTGACTGCCTCCACCCTTTTCCTCAGCTTTGGGAATCAACCCAAATGTGATGACTGCAGCAGTGAAACATGAAGAACATAGTACAGTTGTGTACACTTAGCATAAATGTAGATGTTCAAGTGTATTCACTGTTGCAGTCCTGGTTTCCCTCCCACCATCTCCCTCTTCTTTCTTCTCTTTCCTTACAAGGGACATATTGGTAATTATTTTCTACTGGTGGGGTTCTTCCACCAGAACCTGGGTCCCACCTGGTGGTTCCTGACAGGTTAGGGCAAGAAAAACTGATGTAATGGCATTGGCTGCCTTACTGTATACTACTGATGACCTGACGTCAGTCCTGAAGCGACAGCAACTGACGCAGAAATACTAAGCCTCTGGTATTCGAGCCGGCCGAGGGCTACCCTGGTAGGGATAACCCAAATGTGATGACTGCAACAGTGAATACACTCGAACATCTACATTTATGTTAAGTCTACACAACTGTACTTTTCTTAACTTCCTGTTCATTAGTAGCTAATCTTAAGAAATCATGTCAACATTTTGGCTAATCTCAACTACTGAGGCTTCATGATGTCAGCTGAATAACTCCAAATTGAACATACCTAACTTTTTGTTAATCAGATTGCATTAATCATAACCACTATTGCAAATCCAATGGAGGCCTAAAAATCAGCCCAACATATGTCAATCACTTTTGCGACATAAATCAAACATGTTAGAAAGATAGCTATGCATCACAGAGACTAGCACTTCTTTGAAATCACTTTCCTCTCAACATAAAGCAAATTACTTCACTTTCACTATTGAAATGTAATGTGGATGAATGGATGGGTAACTACAAATTTAGCCTTAGTTTTTACCACCCTTGTCCCTCATGAAAAGGAAGAACATGTAAATGTTGTGCTCATCTTTCTTGGTTATTCATATTTAAAATACAACTGTTAAAAACTTCATGTGAGTGCATGGATTGGCTTCTTGCATCAATAGCTTACTAAGTACCTCTGAAGCTGTGAACCTTCTGCAGCTTTCAAACTGTCACTTTCATCAGTTTAATGCTTTCTTCAATGTACAGAATGTACCACCATCTTTGTGTTTTCTTGTAATTACATATTTTAATTAGTATGTATGGAAAACAGTAATCAATGAAAGTCGCATCATATTTGTAAGACGTTAGCTTGAATTTATTGTACAGCAAACTACAATGTGAAGAGCATTGATAAAATGGCGCCTGTAGATCAATATGTGTATATAACTTTAAGAAGCTCTCTAGGGACTGGCACAACTGTATAAATACTGATAATGTGTGGGCCTCATTGCCATTTTCTAGTAAGCTGTTGAGCATGTATGTCTGTGCAGTCCATCTGTTAATCAGTTTGTTTATACTTTGTAATGCTGCTGGCCATCTTGATGTGTTTCTATGTAATAAAGTATATAAATGAACTCCCCTACCTATTCGTCATCTATACTAGAGAGGGACGAGCGATAGTTCCTAAAGAAATATTATGTTGGATTCATTAAACATTCGGGAAATCCTATTAACAGGCAGTGTATACTAAATTAGTCTTTTAGGCTTTTTATATGGCAAGTGGCAGATGAGCCTCAAATTTCATTAAGGATAAAAAAGAGAACGTAATATAGCAGAAAGAGAGACGGGCTCATCAGTAGTAGGTGTTTTGAGATAAGTAATGTAGCTAATAAGAGGTAACGAGAAAAAAAAATTATATATCTCAACAAATTTTATAGATATATATATATATATATATATATATATATATATGGGTCTCCTTTTTTTATTCAAAATTACATTATATCGAACAAGAAAAGTATGGCCCCACTTCCTCGGAAGTGCACTTTAGCCAATTCACCAAAGCACGGTACAGTGGGGATAAGGAAATATATCCTTTTCCGCACTGTAGGGGGATCTCGGAGTTGGTATATTTAACTAGCAGGGGGTGTGGGGGGTGCAGGGGGCTTGCCCCCCTGTAAAAACTTACAAGAAGACATCTTTTTTAATATGTTCTACTTTAATGTTCAGTGTTATAGAACATTGATCGTCTCGTCCTCGATAATATAAGGTTCGATATTCTGCAACTTCAGTCATTTGAAGTAGACCCACACACACACGTGTGTGTGTTTACTATTATAACTCCTAAGTGCATTCTGTCGAAAGTTGGTATCTCCAATTCCTGAGCGCGAAAGTGACGATGTTGAATTCTGACATTGCCGAAAGTACATCTCGAATTCGACCTCCAAATGGGCTTTAACATGGGTCGAGATAGGGGTGAGATTTGTACTTCGACAATGTCTGGTTTGACATTGTCACCATTCGACCCTTGCTGTTCACTGTAGTGGTGTCGACAACATAAGCGTCGGAATTATGAGAGTAAACCGTGTGTATGTGTATATATATATATATATATATATATATATATATATATATATATATATATATATATATATATATATATATGCTCTTTGCACTCTCCTTAAAACAGAAAGAGACAGTTAACCACAAGGATGTGCAAATATACTTTTATCAAACGTAATAAAACAAATGCAAGAGCAATTTTTATGGTGGGCAAAGTTCCGAAGATCCCCAGTGCAGGAAGGGGTACACCCCTTGTTCACACTAACTTAATATAATTTACTGCAAGGTTAATGCATTTTAGAGAAAAGGTGGAGTACTTTATTTCAGCAAATCTATACCTGAATACAGGTGTGGACATGAACATAAAACTAAAATGCACCTATTCATCACACAGTTATTGAAATCTGCCAACACCATTTCTGCAACATACAACAATCTACAGTATACTTTATAAAAAAAAAAACTAGTTTGCTCCATTTACAGCTAAACCAAAAGCTATTTAATTCAAAAATGCTTAGCAATTATGCTTTTAGTGTATTTCACTAAAAATTGCAACAACAGACCTTTTCTCAAAGAAACATTCATGCATCATCATTTTTCTAAGTAACTAACAGTCGTACATTAACATTTAATAATGTAAGACCTTTGTTTTCTTGATAACATTATAAATTCATAGTGTTGACAACAGAGTCCCGAATTCAGCACAGATTCTGGTAGTCACCAGGCTCAGCCTCATACCTTCACTTACCAGCCATGATCTCTGTGTGCACAGCAGCTGTTGCTGCCCTGAATTCCTGTGCTTTTCATCACCTCTTGTTTCCCAAAACGTTATTCACTCTTTCCTTTGCTATGCTACCTGCAACTGCTTCTCTGTGTGTCCCTGGAATGCAATGATGGCAACGTTGCTATTTGCTTTTGTCATTGTGGAGTGTGGTACTGGTCCATCTGGTGTGATAATATACAAAGCTTTAAATGTGGTTGATATTAGTTGCCTTGAACTCTGGCATCATTGTAAGCAGGTTCTGTTGCATCCAACAAAATCAGTGGCATTGCTGTGATACAAAACCACAAACTCAGATGGTGCTGGATCTGAAGAATTGCCTAATAGGACTGGTGGTATAGTGGTGAGCATACCTGCCTTACAAGAAATTTACTGAGGTTTGATTCCCATCCAAGAAGTCTATTCATTTGGGAGATGCTGACATAATGATTAATATTTTAACTTCACAGATATAAGGTACAGGGTATGATTCTGACCTCTGGTTATTGACTAGACTTATAATAGTCTGTGTACTGTTAGCCTGCTATGAACCTATTTGATGTTCTTTATTTTAGTAATGAATGAACCTGTTAAAATATCTGATATAACTCAAATCCAACATGAAAGTATGATACACTTAGGCTTACAGAGGGGTGTGAATGTGTATATTTTTATGCACATCCATAGGAGGTCCTACTACTATAATGCAACCTAAGCAAAAATCCAGGGATGCTGTAAAAAGAGAACAGATGATCAGAAAAAGAGTTTTTACCTGTTAACTGTGCCGTGTAGTGAAGGGCACACAGTTTACCTTCAAGTATATATCTAAATAAACCATACAGCCTTACCCCTCATTAGTTCACATATTCATTTTGGTTTGTGACATCTCTGTACTCAGCTGATTTCTGTAAGGCAACAGTGCTGGTAGCAGCTAATTATATTGCAAGCACCTGTAACAAGAAAGTCATACATGAATTGGTTTACATATACTTTATGTATCTGAAAGCACTTGGAAACAAACAAAAAGGTTCCGAGTTTTCATACAGAAGACCATCCCTGATTAAAAAAAGACTTCTAGCAGTTATGTTGAATTACTGGTGCAATAAAAATTTATTTAATTAAAAAATTGATATATTGAGATGGTCAAAGAAGCTTATATTAAAGTTGACAGCTTAGAGAGTAATTAACATAAAAATATCTTTATTAATTTTAGACGAAAATGTAATAGATGAACACAGGGCATGTTACTATGTAAATGAATGTAATGTTGTTTCTGAAAAAAAAATAGATAATAGGAGATGCTTTTCCATTGTCTAATGTTCTAATAGGGAAAATGAGTATCTTGTATAGGAGCGACATGAATGTAATGTATTTTTGGTTCACAGTCCTTACAATAATGCTTATAATGTTGAATTAACCTCTTTTGTGTAATGGAAAGGCAGCTATCCATGTGGTTCATGATATAGTTATATAAATGTTTATTGGCCGTTTGGGCAGTTTTTCTATCTCTTTCAACTTTCTGGTTTAAAAGCCTGTGTTTGCACTTTTCCTGCCTTTCCTGTAACTAGTCTAGTCCAGATACAGACTTGCTATATCCAGGACTGTATGTAAGCTTCTGAGCCCCCAAGCCTTTCTGTTTGGGAGGGAAGTCTTCTAGCTTATCAGTGGGAGTGGTAAGCACTAGGTAGCCTATCTACAACAAGAGGAGTGGTTTTGGGCCCAGAAAATGTAATTTATTGGCCGTTTGGGCAGTTTTTCCCTTTCTTTCAACTTCCTGGTTTAAAAGCCTGCGTTGCGCTTGTTTCCCGCCTTTCTGAGTGGTGCCAAAGTCTGCTCTTCAATTTTTCCCTTAGATCTATTAGTTCTCTCCTCTCCTGACTTTTACTAGCGCATTAGTCTAGCACTTTACCAGACTTCTTGTAGCAATTATTGTAGCACACAAAAGTGCTACCAACACTAAATGCTCTACAAGGAAACAGCTCCAGTATTTATTAATGCCCACCCCTTCAGGCATGTCTAAAGATCAGTTCCCTGTGCTTTCTCCTATTAACCTGGTGAACTTGGGCATCCTGAGGCAATGTATCAGCTGCCTCATGTACACTGACAACCCTCTCCTCTTTCCTCCCAACACTCAGACTTGCGAGTTATGCACGCACTTATCCAAATTGGAAGCCACAAAGTCTCCAGCCAAGACCGGAATAGCTGGTCGAGAGGAGAAGGTCAATACTTACACCACACCACATGGAACATATAGCCCTCCAGAACACCCACCAGCACTGCCTTCACATAAAAACACAAACCAGACACCCACCTTCGTGGAAGCTCTCATTAAAAATCTAGCCAAACAGCAGAGACCTCCAAGGCAGAAATGCACTCAACCACCGCAACACAACACTAATCACGAGACACATAACTCTCCTAAACAGTGTACTACTCAACCAAAGCCTCTAAGGCAAAACAGCATGCCCAACACACTAGTCATAGGTGACTCAATAGTGAGGCACACTGATGTCCCACTCACTAGGTTGAATAAAGAAAGTAACAGCTGCATGTCAGGTGCCAGGATCCGCCACATAATGCACGCACTCAGGTCTCTCAACAACAGGTATAAATATGACTCTATCATTGTACATGTGGGTATGAATGACTTGAGACATACCTCCCTGGACTACATTAAAAGAGACATGGAGGAGCTCTTGGATTATGTAGCCTAGGCGGGTATGACCCTAGCCTGAGCAGCATCCTACCATCACCCAGAATGATACAACAGTACAAGCAGAAAATGACTGATTTCAACAATTGGTTAAGTTTCTGGTATCATTCTAAGGGGATCCAGTATCTGTCTGCCTGGCATGACATGATTGACAGACCTCGATGCTTTGCCAGAGATCGCTTGCATCTGTCACCCTGGGCTTCCGGATACTCGCCAAGGCTCTTGTCACCCATATAGTGCCTTTTTTAGGTGGTGTTCCAAAGACCAAATTACCACTGTAACATCTACAAACAAATGCAATCTGAGGGTCATGCTGCTCAATGCTAGAAGTCTAAATCTCAAAATGCACTCACACAAAGCACTCCTTAAAATGGAGAACATCGACATTTGTGCTGTAACATTGACCTGGTTCAAGGCAGCAGAAAGCACCCCTTCACTACCAGGCTATAACTCATTCCACACCTTTTGGCCCCAGAACTTGGACCAAAGCTCCAAAGGCAGTGGTATTTCCATATACATAAAGGATGCACACACCTCCAGACTGGTAGCCCAACATAATGCATCAGAGATACTTCAGGCGCAGCTAACATTGATTAAGACAGCGATTCAGGTCGTACTATGCTATAGGTCCCCAACCATGCCCCAAGACTCACACTCCACTTTCCTAAACACCCTGGAGAATATTAGGGTCCAACCTGACATTCTCATACTGGGCAACTTCAACTACCCCTCCATTAACTGGGAAAACTACTCCTGTACCAATACACTTGCCCATTTCCTGGAAATTCATTAATTCCAATGCCCTGGACCAGCTCATTCTTACCCCCACTAGAGGTAGCAACATCCTTGACCTGGTCATTATTAACATGGGCGACTATTGCTCTATATCAGTAGTCAACTAATCACAACTAACTGACCACAAACTAATCACCTTGGAAATCCCCCCCCCCCCCCGCAAAGGTAACCACTATGAAAAACTTCTCCAAAGCTAACTTTGGGCTCCTAAAAACAGAGGTGGCTAACTTCACGGCACCCATGCAAATGGAGAGTAGTTGCATGACCGCCGAATCATACACCAATGCACTGTACGATCATGTACACAAATGCATAGATCTCGCCATACCCAACAGAACCAAGATGCTCTTCTCCAAAAAAAAGGAAGCCAATCTGTTGGTCCCCTGCCATAAACAAACTCTAAAACAGGAGGAGGAAACTGATGTGGAACAAAGTGAAGTCCCAAGACTGGAAAAACTCCTTTATCAGCCTCAACAAAAAGTTGAAATCCCTCATCAAATCCTCTAAAGCTAGATATGAAAACAGAATTGCAGCAGATAGTAAAGACAACCACAAGGTCTTCTATAGTTATGTAAAGAATCTCCACGGCAATACCCAGATTTGCTCTGAGCTACTGCACAATGGTACCTACTATACTGAGCCAGCAGATATTGCCAGTATACTGGCCGACAGATTCAGTGCCAAATTTACCCCCCCCCAAAGGACCAATCACAGTACCAGTAGATTGTCAGGCACCCAGTATTCCTGCTGCACAGGTTAAAACAGCACTGTTTAAGGCCAAGAATACAGCTTCTATGGGACCTGACAATATCCCTGGCTGTGTTCTACATGAACTACAGAGTGAATTGGCACCTCACCTGTGTGTCCTGTTCAATCACAGCCTAACCTCAGGCTTTGTCCCTACCGAATGGTGCACTGCTACAGTCATCCCTCTCCACAAAGGAGGAGCAACTACAGACCCTGGGAACTATCACCCCATTAGCCTGACAAGTCTGATATGCAAAGCTATGGAACACATCATCATGGACCTAATAAACAAGGATATAGAGAATCTCCAAACTCTAGATCCCACACAGTTTGGTTATGTGAAGGGTAGATCATGCCTGCTCAACTTGGTTGACTTTTTTGAGTCAGTCACCAGAGCTGTGGATTAAGGCAAGGTGGTTCATACAGCCTACCTTGAACTGGTCAAGGCCTTTGATACCATTCCCCACTCAGGAATCATAGAAAAACTCACTAAGCCAGGCATCAACCCCTATATCACTAGGTGGGTTGCCAGCTGGCTCACAAATAGAACCCACAGTGTGAAAGTAGCTGATTCCAAGTCAGACTGCCGACTAGTCATGAGTGGAGTCCCACAGGGTTTGTCCTGGGTCCTCTCCTGTTTTGTATCTACTTCATTGAAGTCCAGGCCAACATGAAGGGACTCTGGCTGACAAAGTTTGCAGATGATTGCAAGTTGGGAGCTATTGTTAACTCCCCAAGTGTTGTTGACATCCTACAGAATGGCTTCACTGAGACCAACTGGTGTCAGAACCATGGACTTAAGTTCAATGCCAAAAAAATGTGTCATCATCCTCTTTGGGATAAACTCCGTTCCCATGAATTACCATATCGATGGTAGTCCACTGAACACAGAAGGCGTTATAAGAGATCTGGGAACACAGGTTGACAACAACCTCTCTTTTGATCACCACATTGCCACTGTGGTCAGAAAGTCCTTCCATGTGGCACATCTCACTACTAAGGGTTTTTGTATCCAGGAAGAAAAAGAGGTCATTGTCTCCCTCTACTCTTCCCTCATTAGGTCAATCATCGCGTACAATACCCCATTTGGCATGTACCTCACTAGACACCTGCAGCAACTGGAAAGGACGCAAAAGTACCTCACAAAGAGGATCCTAGGCCTTACACACTTGTCCTATATGGACAGACTCAGAAAAGTCCAACTATTCTCCGTCTCATATCGCCTACTTAGAGGTGATCTCTGCTTGACTTACAAAGCCATGTCTGACCCAGCTCTGTTTGAAATGCTACATCTAAAGAAATCCCAATCCCTCTGCACCACATATTCCAGAGACCAAGCTGTGGAATAGACTTCCCACACATGTCAAGCAGAGCACCTTGCTGGCCCTCTTCAAGAGAAATCTTGATGAGTGGATGGGAAATAGAAAATTCACCCGGGGGATAAGTCCAGTGGCTGTACCTGACAGAGGCACTGGGAACTAAGGTCAGGTGGCACGATATCAGGGAAATGCTATGGCTAGGCTTGTAAAGGGCCCAGGGCCATTAGCCTAGTGTACACCTATGAAAATGAAAGAAAAAAAAAGTGACAGACTGGGAATTGCATGTGTTACTGCATACTGCTTCCTATTTACACTGCTACAGAGAACTATTGCTTAATCAGGCTTGGTGAGAGAACTGTATGTAGTTGGAAAGCATCATCTCTAAAGTGACCGTTGACTGTGTGCAGTACGAAGTAAATGAGGCTAGAAGGAATGGATTTTTGCCTTTCATCTTCAACTGTCCTTTTTGTTGGAAAATGCTTATTGTGTTGTTTAGTCATTCACAAGGCAGTGACCTTTAAAACAGTTGTTTTATTTTCATGCAATGAATTTTAAGTTGTAAATCTGAACAAGTGTTGATTGCATCAGCTTCATGCTGTTTGCTGTGGGGGTATTACAACACTGTTTTTCACACTGTTAAACTTATTAAGTAAGTTACTATATAAAATTGAGTCCTTTATTAAGGGCACCCTTGATGTTAATGAGGGGTTAGAGTTTAGCATGGCCAGTCATGAAGATGCAGAGAGAAATGTGGCCACCTTCATATCATTCGGGCAGGTGAAGAGTATTCATCCTAAGATACTCTCCAGACTTGAAATTCCATCATCTCTGGTGGATACTACCACCTTTCTGGTCCATGCTAGCTTATAGTCTCTTGAGTGAAAATGTCATGATTGTCTTCATATTCTGTGTCTGATATCTGCTGCAGAGATAATTTCAGCTTTTAGGGTATCAATTGGCCACTGAATGCTAAAAGTAATTAATATATTTGAATGTTGCAGAGGGACATAAACAAAGGGAACTTCAATATGTTTCATGCTGTGTACAAAGACTATTATATATGCAACCTCTGCCTTCAAATATGGTGAGTTGTAAAGGATTCAGAGCATGGATAAGGTTATGTCAAATTGCTACACCCCCTTACTAAGAAAGTCTTATTTTATATTTGCAATAAAGACTGTTAAAATATTGATATTAGCTTCATGTTTTCACGTTATCGACTAGACCCCATTTTTTTTTTTGGCCAATCTTCCACTTGAAATGTTTGTTTAGGGTGGCTAACAGTTTTGTTTGGATTTAATCTCTTTTTACATTTTGAATCATCTTCATTGGAATTCCATCTCTATTGTATTCTGGTGTTGTATTCTTTTCTGCATCAGTAGCATTTCCTGTCACCTCTGCTAGATCTCTCCTTAACTGTATATGCTTCTTGTCTGATGCAACCTCCATCAGAGCTTCATTACCACCTCCATTAAGCACAGGACAGTTTGGCAATGCAACCTCCATCAGAGCTTCATTACCACCTCCATTCAGCACAGTACAGTTTGGTGATGCAACCTCCATCAGAGCTTCATTACCACCTCCATTCAGCACAGTACAGTTTGGTGATGCAACCTCCATCAGAGCTTCATTACCACCTCAATTAAGCACAGTACAGTTTGGTGATGTAACCTCCATCAGAGCTTCATTACCACCTCCATTCAGCACAGTACAGTTTGGTGATGCAACCTTCATCAGAGCTTCATTACCACCTCAATTAAGCACAGTACAGTTTGGTGATGCACCCTCCATCAGAGCTTCATTACCACCTCCATTAAGCACAGTACAGTTTGGTGATGCACCCTCCATCAGAGCTTCATTACCACCTCCATTCAGCACAGTACAGTTTGGTGATGCAACCTCCATCAGAGCTTCATTACCACCTCCATTCAGCACAGTACAGTTTGGTGATGCAACATCAATCAGAGCTTCATTACCACCTCCATTCAGCACAGTACAGTTTGGTGATGCAACCTCCATCAGAGCTTCATTACCACCTCCATTCAGCACAGTACAGTTTGGTGATGCCATCAGAGCTTCATTACCACCTCCATTCAGCACAGTACAGTTTGGTGATGCACCCTCCATCAGAGCTTCATTACCACCTCCATTCAGCACAGCACAGTACAGTTTGGTGATGCAATCTCCATCAGAGCTTCATTACCACCTCCATTCAGCACAGTACAGTTTGGTGATGCACCCTCCATCAGAGCTGCATTAACCACCTCCATTCAGCACAGTACAGTTTGGTGATGCAACCTCCATCAGAGCTTCACTACCACCTCCATTCACACAGTACAGTTTGGTGATGCACCCTCCATCAGAGCTTCATTACCACCTCCATTCAGCACAGTACAGTTTGGTGATGCACCCTCCATCAGAGCTTCATTACCACCTCCATTCAGCACAGTACAGTGTGGTGATGCACCCTCCATCAGAGCTTCATTACCACCTCCATTCAGGACAGTACAGTTTGGGGATGCACCCTCCATCAGAGCTTCATTACCACCTCCATTCAGCACAGTACAGTTTGGTGATGCAACCTCCATCAGAGCTTCATTACCACCTCCATTCAGCACAGTACAGTTTGGTGATGCACCCTCAATCAGAGCTTCATTACCACCTCCATTCAGCACAGTACAGTTTGGTGATGCAACCTCCATCAGAGCTTCATTACCACCTCCATTCAGCACAGTACAGTTTGGTGATGCACCCTCAATCAGAGCTTCATTACCACCTCCATTCAGCACAGTACAGTTTGGCGATGCAACCTCCATCAGAGCTGCATTACCACCTCCATTCAGCACAGTACAGTGTGGTGATGCACCCTCCATCAGAGCTTCATTACCACCTCCATTCAGCACAGTACAGTTTGGTGATGCATCCTCCATCAGAGCTTCATTACCACCTCCATTCAGCACAGTACAGTGTGGTGATGCAACCTCCATCAGAGCTTCATTACCACCTCCATTCAGCACAGTACAGTTTGGTGATGCACCCTCCATCAGAGCTTCATTACCACCTCCATTCAGCACAGTACAGTTTGGTGATGCAACCTCCATCAGAGCTTCATTACCACCTCCATTCAGCACAGTACAGTTTGGTGATGCACCCTCCATCAGAGCTTCATTACCACCTCCATTCAGCACAGTACAGTTTGGTGATGCACCCTCCATCAGAGCTTTTTACCACCTCCATTCAGCAACCTCCATTCAGATCAGAGCTTCATTACCACCTCCATTCAGCACAGTACCCTCCATCAGAGCTTCATTACCACCTCCATTCAGCACAGTACAGTTTGGTGATGCACCCTCAATCAGAGCTTCATTACCACCTCCATTCAGCACAGTACAGTTTGGTGATGCACCCTCCATCAGAGCTTCATTACCACCTCCATTCAATGCACCTCCATTCAGCACAGTACAGTTTGGTGATGCACCTCCATCAGAGCTTCATTACCACCTCCATTCAGCACAGTACAGTTTGGTGATGCACCCTCCATCAGAGCTTCATTACCACCTCCATTCAGCACAGTACAGTTTGGTGATGCACCCTCCATCAGAGCTTCATTACCACCTCCATTCAGCACAGTACAGTTTGGTGATGCAACCTCCATCAGAGCTTCATTACCACCTCCATTCAGCACAGTACAGTTTGGTGATGCAACCTCCATCAGAGCTTCATTACCACCTCCATTCAGCACAGTACAGTTTGGTGATGCACCCTCCATCAGAGCTTCATTACCACCTCCATTCAGCACAGTACAGTTTGGTGATGCACCCTCCATCAGAGCTTCATTACCACCTCCATTCAGCACAGTACAGTTTGGTGATGCAACCTCCATCAGAGCTTCATTACCACCTCCATTCAGCACAGTACAGTTTGGTGATGCACCTCCATCAGAGCTTCATTACCACCTCCATTCAGCACAGTACAGTTTGGTGATGCACCCTCCATCAGAGCTTCATTACCACCTCCATTCAGCACAGTACAGTTTGGTGATGCACCCTCCATCAGAGCTTCATTACCACCTCCATTCAGCACAGTACAGTTTGGTGATGCACCCTCCATCAGAGCTTCATTACCACCTCCATTCAGCACAGTACAGTTTGGTGATGCAACCTCCATCAGAGCTTCATTACCACCTCCATTCAGCACAGTACAGTTTGGTGATGCAACCTCCATCAGAGCTTCATTACCACCTCCATTCAGCACAGTACAGTTTGGTGATGCACCCTCCATCAGAGCTTCATTACCACCTCCATTCAGCACAGTACAGTTTGGTGATGCACCCTCCATCAGAGCTTCATTACCACCTCCATTCAGCACAGTACAGTTTGGTGATGCACCCTCCATCAGAGCTTCATTACCACCTCCATTCAGCACAGTACAGTTTGGTGATGCAACCTCCATCAGAGCTTCATTACCACCTCCATTCAGCACAGTACAGTTTGGTGATGCACCCTCCATCAGAGCTTCATTACCACCTCCATTCAGCACAGTACAGTTTGGTGATGCAACCTCCATCAGAGCTTCATTACCACCTCCATTCAGCACAGTACAGTTTGGTGATGCAACCTCCATCAGAGCTTCATTACCACCTCCATTCAGCACAGTACAGTTTGGTGATGCACCTCCATCAGAGCTTCATTACCACCTCCATTCAGCACAGTACAGTTTGGTGATGCACCCTCCATCAGAGCTTCATTACCACCTCCATTCAGCACAGTACAGTTTGGTGATGCAACCTCCATCAGAGCTTCATTACCACCTCCATTCAGCACAGTACAGTTTGGTGATGCACCTCCATCAGAGCTTCATTACCACCTCCATTCAGCACAGTACAGTTTGGTGATGCACCTCCATCAGAGCTTCATTACCACCTCCATTCAGCACAGTACAGTTTGGTGATGCACCTCCATCAGAGCTTCATTACCACCTCCATTCAGCACAGTACAGTTTGGTGATGCACCCTCCATCAGAGCTTCATTACCACCTCCATTCAGCACAGTACAGTTTGGTGATGCACCCTCCATCAGAGCTTCATTACCACCTCCATTCAGCACAGTACAGTTTGGTGATGCAACCTCCATCAGAGCTTCATTACCACCTCCATTCAGCACAGTACAGTTTGGTGATGCAACCTCCATCAGAGCTTCATTACCACCTCCATTCAGCACAGTACAGTTTGGTGATGCACCCTCCATCAGAGCTTCATTACCACCTCCATTCAGCACAGTACAGTTTGGTGATGCAACCTCCATCAGAGCTTCATTACCACCTCCATTCAGCACAGTACAGTTTGGTGATGCAACCTCCATCAGAGCTTCATTACCACCTCCATTCAGCACAGTACAGTTTGGTGATGTACCCTCCATCAGAGCTTCATTACCACCTCCATTCAGCACAGTACAGTTTGGTGATGCACCCTCCATCAGAGCTTCATTACCACCTCCATTCAGCACAGTACAGTTTGGTGATGCACCCTCCATCAGAGCTTCATTACCACCTCCAATCAGCATAGTACAGTTTGGTGATGCAACCTCCATCAGAGCTTCATTACCACCTCCATTCAGCACAGTACAGTTTGGTGATGCACCCTCAATCAGAGCTTCATTACCACCTCCATTCAGCACAGTACAGTTTGGTGATGCACCCTCCATCAGAGCTTCATTACCACCTCCATTCAGCACAGTACAGTTTGGGGATGCACCCTCCATCAGAGCTTCATTACCACCTCCATTCAGCACAGTACAGTTTGGTGATGCACCCTCCATCAGAGCTTCATTACCACCTCCATTCAGCACAGTACAGTTTGGTGATGCACCCTCCATCAGAGCTTCATTACCACCTCCATTCAGCACAGTACAGTTTGTTGATGCAACCTCCATCAGAGCTTCATTACCACCTCCATTCAGCACAGTACAGTTTGGATCCTTTTACTTCTACTTGCAGATGCTTCCTTCCTTCCATTTCTTCATTCCAAGAGGCTCCTTTGTAAATTGCGAATGTATTCCTTCACCTGAAAACAGTCCAGTTCCACATCTGAGGAAGTCAGAACTGCTAAAATCTCCTCATCCATATCATTCTAAGTATTAGGTTCATAGATTCGGAAAAAGCTCTTTTTTCAAATTTTAATAGATTTCTATTAAATTGTTCAGTGCAGTTTCAACAGCTTCTTTTAAAGGCAGCTTCTGTA